>NC_091121.1:92345286-92669036 GCF_040183065.1 Periplaneta americana
TTAATTTCAGAATTTTGGAAAATAATGTAGAAGCAATAGCTGTTAAATCCACTCCAAAGTGTACGCATTTCGGCAAGTTTTATTGCATCTGTGCGTGTTCTTAAGAATACTGTCTCCAGTGTTTTTATAATAAATCATCAGCAGTCAGCTAATTTTCGTTCGCTAACAAATTAGGAAAGTTATCAGTTAGTATATCCTGGAGTTTCAGGGTTCAAACCCTAACCTGAAATGCTTATGTCAGGACGCTTCGAAAGGTAAAACCTAGTTTGGTACATAATAATAATAATAATAATAATAATAATAATAATAATAATAATAATAATAATAATAGAGCATGACAACTGTAAGTGGGATTGCTACTAAATTGAAATGGTCTGTCCAGCTACTTTTTAACTACATAGACGCACTAACACTGCGAAACTAGCATTCTACAAAATATTGGTGTTACATATGACAGAAAGTATAATTAGATCGATGATAATACTGAACTAGTATATATAATATTTATTATGGAACATAATAGTAAACATGATACAGATTAACTGTATATACTCTATAAATACAATATATACAATTAATTAATTTAAGAAAATCAGCTCCGTTACGGTAAACAAAAATATATAGGTCTATTCTGAGATATGAAATTGATTTATCTTTTATCATAACTGTCAGTAAAAAATTTGTTTACGCTAAGAAAATGTTCTTCCTACGTCACAAGACATTACAGTGACAATTATAATAACAAAAAATCAATATACAAATTAACTATATTTACATTTTACACAATACATATCAAATACAGGTCAAAATGAAATAAATATAACATAGATTTGTAAATTGAAATAATATTAACACAAAAATCTGAATGAAAATCCAACATACTCAGTCTTCCCCAATTTGTAGCAGAACTTGATGTTTACACGTTGCTCCATTGCGCTGTGACACTTCCTCTCACACTGACTACGTTCAACTGGTCGTAGTCTGTTTACACTGCCAGTCACATGCATTGCATGCTGTGTATCGATTCTCCCCAAGTCTCTGAAGAACCATGCGAATGCGCAAGCACATGCGCCAAGTTGGCGTTCAGATATGACACCATTCACCGAACTTTTTAGACACACGAATTCTGAATGGGTTTGGTTGCACATAGTCTTCTCTAAATAATAGTAAAATAAAACTGATTCCCGTCCTGGAGTGTGACTACAGTCTTCACAAACATATATTATACGAAGCAAATAATAGTATTTAAATATACAGTGGGTTAAAACACGATTTACTGGTGCATACCTAATAGAACAAAGTAATTTCCGGATGATCTACCATTGCTACAAATAATTTTCTTAATTAGCCCCAAAAAATCTCATCTTTTATTTTTTAAACATTTCTAAAAGTGGAGTATTGTAGCCTAATATTAAAGATATGTATGTGTGTATATATAGATTTTTGGTAGTGCTAACCTTACTTACAAATGGCTTTTAAGGAACCCAGAGGTTCATTGCAGCTCTCACATAAGCCCGCCATCTATCCCTATCCTAAGCAAGATTAATCCAGTCTCTACAATCATATCTCACATCTCTCAAATCCATTTTTATATTATCCTCCCATGTACAGTACGTCTCGGTCTTCCCAAAGGTCTTCTTTCCTCTGGTTTCCCAACTAACACTCTATATCCATTTGTGGATTCGCCCATACGTGCTACATGCCCTGCCCATCTGAAACGTCTGGATTTAATCTTAGTGCTTACTTACTTACAAATGGCTTTTAAGGCACCCGAAGGTTCATTGCCGCCTCACATAAGCCCGCCATCGATCCCTATCCTGTGCAAGACCAATCCAGTCTCCATCATCACATCCCATCTCCCTCAAATCCATTTTAATATTATCCTCCCATCTACGTCTCGGCCTCCCCAAAGGTCTTTTTCCCTCCGGCCTCCCAACTAACACTCTATATACATTTCTGGATTCGAAAAAAAATCTTAGTGCTAGCCTACTCAATTATTAATCTTTTTAATCTTAAACTCTATGGGGAATAACAATTGCCCTACAATGAGAACAATAGAATTTTACAATCATAATACACAGAAAAGGACAATTTACATATCGAATTCTGTAGAACAAATATTTATAAACAAAATGCGTTAAATATGGGAAGCAAAATTTGTAACAAATTACCGACAAGCATCAAGGAAACAAAAGGCAATCACAGCTTCAAGATGCAAGTAAGATAGGCCTAATTTCTATTGAAACACAGTCTAATTTTTATTCTATAGATTAATTCTTGTATAGTTAGATTTTATTAAAATGCTTGTAGATATGAAATACTGTAATTTGTAATTAGGCCTAATAATTATTTTTGCTAATTATTATTCTTATTTGTTTAGGATGCCATGAAACTACTGCTCATTGTATGAATTTCAATGTCTTTTAGTGTGTCTTATGTGTTATTTTAGACTATCTTTTAGTCTATTTTTATCTATTTCAGTGTAAACTACATACCTACACACAGTATATATTACTTATGTATTTTGTTTTGAGGTGTCCTACATTACTGTAGATGATCTATTGGATGAATAAATCCATCTCTCCATCCAACCATCCACGCATACACCCTTCTCCGTCCCTAAATGACGCCTATGTGTACTCATTGTTTATTAGAAATAGCACTTATTTCCCCTGGTGAGCACGCAACCCAGCTCTGCTATATTTGTAGCAGGAAACGTTACAATAAACGCAGGAGAGGCGAACGATAACCGTTATTTGCTGCATATAAAACTATTCTCGTAGCTCAAGGTCATTTCCCATGTGGAGGAACACACAGAGTTATATGTTGCCGGCCACCTTCAAAATAAATCGTTATTACAGATGATACAGTTGAAAATATGACGCAAGATTTATTAATCAAGCAAAGAACTTTTAAAGTTGGAAGATCCTGCACTTGGATTACCCAACACTGTTTTGCAGTCTGTGGAAATTTTATAATCCCGTGAGTGTATTCTTGCGACTGAGTTAACCCACTATACAACCGGAACGAAGAGGAGGGAACTCTCACTTGATACTTTCGATGCTCCCTCCCCGAGTGCACACCTCCCCCCCCCCCCCACCCTTGATCCACTTCTTCATTGGGAGAGGCATAGTAATGGACGCATAGAGAGAGCTCGGGGAAACTCCAGTCTGCTTCAAGACACAATCATACCCAGAACCATAAGCGCTCCTGAAGCCACTGTCGTGAGTATTCCTGATCAAAACCTATTATCTTAACGCAAGTCTAAAGATATTCTGTGGGTGCGAGACTGGGACAATTGACACAGAAACTTGCCAGCTTTATCGGTGCAGTAGAATCATAATTCCAATTAAGAAATTTTATAAATTAAATTTTATAGAAATTATTTGAAAGAATGACGATTAAATTCAGTAGCATATATTTTGACAGATGAAGCGTTTCTAATAAAGTTATTTCACACTTTACTACACGAATTAATTCCTTAATGTACTAATTTATCGATTATTCCCTGACTAAATGATGGGACCATTCATTTAATCATTAATCTATTGTCCACTCTCCTTTTAGAACATTTATTTATTTATTTATTTATTTATTTATCCATTCATTTATTTATTTATCCATTCATTTGTTTATTTATTTATCCATTCATTTGTTTATTTACTTATTTATTTAGGAGATTATTCCTTAAACCATGTATCTATCCACTTACTGCATCCATCCTTTCTTCACAAATCCATGAAGTATTTGATTTACTTGCAAATCCATCCATTCACCCACCCATCCATTCAAGCACCAATCCATTCTCTGAGCTCATAATTTATTCATATAAACATTTTATCATTCATTCATTCATCCATGCACGCCCTAATCCATTAAGTATTTCTTTTGTTCACTGATGAATTTTTGTTATATTATTGGCTAAGACCACACCGTACACGAGCCTGGATCTTAACGGTAGTAGCTAGAAACATTTTTGTTTTATAATTTTAATTTCTACTCACTAGCTAACAAGCTACTTAAATAAATAAATAAATAAATAAATAAATAAATAAATAAATAAATAAAGTAAGTAAGCAAATAAGTAAATAAATAAATAAATAAATAAATAAAGTAAGTAAGTAAATAAGTAAATAAATAAATACATAATTAATAAATACATTGTTTCAGTCATCCATCGAATCTCGTATCTAATCATCAACCTGTTTATTTGCATATCATTAAGTAATTCACTGACTTAACCAACCAATTAATTACAATTACTTCATAGGCCTATAAATTCGTTATTATTCTGTTTACTAATATATTAAATAATTTATATCTTAATTTAGTCACTCATTAATTAAATAATAGGTTCATTGGTTTATTCATCATTCATTCACAAATCCACTTATTAATCCACTTATCTTAACACTTGGCCATTAGCAAGCAACTATTGTATCAACTCAAAAATACTAATTGACAAGCACTACATTGTAAAATACTAAGGGTGCTATTCATAGATATTTCGCAGCACGCGCTACGAGAGTACTAAGCTAGCCCCGGCTATCACTGGTTACTTGTACAGAATTCAAATCATATCCTATCGCTAACACTGGTTTATGAATACGAAAAACTCTTATCATCTACCGGAAACCCGCACTAAAAATGTCTATGAATACGACGGCCCTATGACTTTATACAGACAGGGACAAAAAGATATGGCAACATTCGGAATTTTTCCATTTTCCGAATAAGCCTATTATTTTTTAACCAGATTGTTATGATTCAACAGTGACATCCATGTTTGGAAGACATTGCCGGTACAGTAAACTAAGCAACGGTCTTACTCCAATGATAAGTTATAATATGTGGGTGGAATGACTACATTGGAACAATATTAACTGATTTTATGTAACAAAGGGAGATAGACTTAGGCCTATTCATTGACTGCGTAGACAAACTGACTAATAATAACAGGCGAACTAACTGACTTCATAACCAGACTAAAAGACTGAAATAATGTGTAGACTGAGTGCAGGGATACATTGAGTGGCTGAATAACTCGCCAGAATAATAAAGACTCGCACACTGACTGAATGGACTGGTTGTGCAACTCGCTAGCCGGAGTGCTGCCAAAACTCACTACCAGTAATGACTGGCCGCCTCGCTACTAGGAATGGCTGGCCGAATCTTTAGGGAGAGTCGCTAACCAGCCGGCTAGTCGGAGTGACTGTCCCACTCACTAGCTGAGTGACAGTCCAATTCGATATAACGATGACTAACTGAATCACTAGCGAGACTAACTTACCGGCTCACTAAACAGTTAGTTGTCTGACTCGCTAATAGGAATGGATGACCAACTCGTAAGGCACAGTGGCTGACAAATCGTCGGAATAGAGTGAATGACAGACACTACGGGACAAAGTGGATGACCGGCTTTCCGGGGCAGAGATGATGTCAGACTCGCTGGGACTGAGTGAATGACCGAATCTCCGGACAAAGTGGATGACCGATACCCCGGCACAGAGTGGATGACCGACTCTCCGGGACAGAGTGGATGATTGACTTTCCGGACAGAGTGGATGACCGACACCCCGGGACAGAGTGGATGACCGACACCCCGGGACAGAGTGAATGACAGACACACCGGGATAAAGTGGATGACCGGCTTTCCGGGGCAGAGTTGATGACGACTGGGAAGAGTGGATACTGAATGGACAGACTGGCTACTGATTAGGCACGGGCTAAAGACTGCTTGGGCAGAGTGACAAACTATTTGGGCAAAGCGACAGGCTACTTGGGCAGAGCAACAGGCTACTTGGGCAGAGCGACAGGCTACTTGGGCAGAGCGACAGGCTACTTGGGCAGAGTGACAACTACTTAGGCAAAGCGACGGGCTACTTGGGCAGAGCAACAGGCTACTTGGGCAGAGCGACAGGCTACTTGGGCAGAGCGACAGGCTACTTGGGCAGAGTGACAACTACTTAGGCAAAGCGACGGGCTACTTGGGCAGAGCAACAGGCTACTTGGGCAGAGCGACAGGCTACTTGGGCAGAGTGACAAACTACTTGGACAAAGCGACGGGCTACTTGGGCAGAGCAACAGGCTACTTGGGCAGAGCGACAGGCTCCTTGCGCAGAGTGACAACTACTTAGGCAAAGCGACGGGCTACTTGGGCAGAGCGACAGGCTACTTGGGCAGAGTGACAACTCCTTGGGCAAAGCGACAGGCTACTTGGGCAGAGTCACAAACTACTTGGGCAAAGCGACGGGCTACTTGGGCAGTGACAAACTACTTGGACAAAGTAACAGGCTATTGGGCAGAGTGACAAACTACTTGGACAAAGCAACAGGCTCCTTGGGCAGAGTGACAACTACTTGGGCAAAGCGACGGGCTACTAGGGCAGGGCGACGGGCTACTTGGGCAGAGTGATAACTACTTGGGCAAAGCGACGGGCTACTTGGGCAGAGTGGCAAACTACTTGGACAAAGCAACAGGCTCCTTGGGCAGAGTGACAACTACTTGGAAAAGCGACAGGCTACTTGGGCAGAGCGACAGGCTACTTGGGCAGAGTGACAACTACTTGGGGAAAGCGACGGGCTACTTGGGCAGAGTGACAAACTACTTGGGGAAAGCGACGGGCTACTTGGGCAGAGTGACAAACTACTTGGACATAGCGACAGGCTACTTGGGCAGAGTGATAACTACTTGAGCAAAGCGACGGGCTACTTGGGCAGAATGATAACTACTTGGGCAAAGCAACGGGCTACTTGGGCAGAGTGACACCACTTGGACAAAGCGACAGGCTCCTTGGGCAGAGTGACAACTACTTGGCCAAAGCGACGGGCTACTTGGGCAGAGTGACCAACTACTTGGACAAAGCCACAGGCTCCTTGGGCAGAGTGACAAACTACTTGGACAAAGCGACGGGCTACTTGGGCAGAGTGACAAACTACTTGGACAAAGCGACAGGCTACTTGGGCAGAGTGACAAACTACCTGGACAAAGCGACAGGCTCCTTGGGCAGAGTGACAAACTACTTGGAAAAGCGACAGGCTACTTGGGCAGAGTGACAAACTACTTGGACAAAGCGACAGGCTACTTGGGCAGAGTGACAAACTACCTGGACAAAGCGACAGGCTCCTTGGGCAGAGTGACAAACTACTTGGACAAAGCGACGGGCTACTTGGGCAGAGTGACAAACTACTTGAACAAAGCGACAGGCTACTTGGGCAGAGTGACCAACTACTTGGACAAAGCCACAGGCTCCTTGGGCAGAGTGACAAACTACTTGGACAAAGCGACGGGCTACTTGGGCAGAGTGACAAACTACTTGGACAAAGCGACAGGCTACTTGGGCAGAGTGACAAACTACCTGGACAAAGCGACAGGCTCCTTGGGCAGAGTGACAAACTACTTGGACAAAGCGACAGGCTACTTGGGCAGAGTGACAAACTACTTGAACAAAGCGACAGGCTACTTGGGCAGAGTGACAAACTACTTGGACAAAGCGACGGGCTACTTGGGCAGAGTGGGAAACTACTTGGACAAAGCGACAGGCTACTTGGGCAGAGTGACAAACTACCTGGACAAAGCGACAGGCTACTTGGGCAGAGTGACAAACTACTTGGAAAAGCGACAGGCTACTTGGGCAGAACGATAGGCTACTGAGAGTGTAACAGACTGCGTGGGCAGAGCGACAGACTAATTTGCAGAATGCCAGGCCAGACTGACAGACTATTGTGCATGATGATAGACTACTGAGCAAAGTGACGGTCTGATTTACTGAATAGACAATCTGACTGAATAGGCGGAGTGATGGAATAGGTAGATAGACTGGCTGAATAAACAGATAGAATTTGTGACCGAGTATGGAGGTAGAACCGTCAACTGACTTGAGACAAAAAGAAATGTTAATTTACTCACGTAAAGTATAGACAGGTTTACTTAAAATAATCGCAGCCGTAGTAGGCTTATTGACTGTACAGACTTACTATGGAACTATTCAACAGAATAAAATAAAATTGTTTTCACACAGATTTAATAGCCTAATGGACTGATTGGATACTTTTACTATCTGCATGTACAGGAAATTACCTTACTCTTACCCTTTTAGTTAATTTCTCCATTATTATTGATACAGTAACTGGATACTAGGCTAAAATCAATTTTTAAGTAATTTGGAAGTAATTGCCAATGGTTATAATATATCATATATGATATAGACTAATCACTATGGGAATAAATTGACATAACTGTCAATATAGTAATATAAAAGATAGACTACGAACCTAAGAACTGATCAACATCACTGTCTACTACAGCCTCCGACCAAATTCAACATCGAGATGAAGACGGCGATGGGCAGTCCACTGACCACGATACTTCTGGTGGTGGGCACTGCGTCTTTCCTCCACGCCGCCCCCAAACAAATACGTGAGTACACCACTAATTTATTGTTTCAAAATCCATTCCCGTTAGTTCAACTGAAGCAATGCATACCAATTTTTAGCAGAGACAACAATAAAGAAAAATAATCAAATTGATGGCGAATTAAAATCTCTGCTAGTAGTTTTGTTTCTACATAGGTAACTACAATTCCGATATTGGTTTATTATTGTTATCGTGTCATTCAACTGATACTGTGTCATTTAAGTTTGAGTATCTTAATATGAAACTGTGATTACAATTTTATAATGTCCGTCATCATTTTTATTGACATTGTGTCATCAATGCCATAATTCTGTGGTGTTCGGGTAAAGGGGAATAAGTGATTTTTTGTGCAAATGTAATTTTGTTCCCCAGATGAACACACAAGTTAAATTATGCAAGTGAGTGTGCAAAAAATAAAAAAAATACTAGCAATTGATGTGTTTTGTTTGTGTAGAAAATTATTTTCAATACGGGTCCGAAGTTTAATTTTCATTTATCTCCTAACTAATTTTTATGATTTATCTCTCTTTATCCAAACACCACAGAATTAATCACTAACAGAGCTATCAACATGTAAACACCATCACTTCTGCTACTACAGTCACCCTTAACAACCACACCAGTATCCACCATATCAACGTCATTGTTGTCATATTTATTATCGTTTCCATTTCACTCGTTAGGCTCGATTATCCGTTATCGTCTAACAATGCCAAAGATAACGTGAAGCCTTAAGTCTGAAAAGAAATAAGCTATTCATATGGACAGATTTTAATAAGAAAAGAATAACGATTATCAACAGTAATCTCACTAGAGGTTTTGATTTATCTAGAGAAATCAAAACTCGAGTAGGACTTAATTGCCTATTACAGGATTAGAAGAAAGCATATAGTAGTAGTAGTATTTATTTATTTAACCTGGTAGAGATAAGGCCGTCAGGCCTTCTCTGCCCCTCTACCAGGAGATTCCAACTACAATATCAACAATAAAATTACAATTAGTATTAAATTTACATTTACAATTACAAATAATATTACAGTTAGTATTAAATTTACAATTACAATAAAATCAAAGTACGAAAAGATTACCTGAATAATTAAAACTAGATAATTTATCATAGAGAAACAAAGAATATTTTATATTTACTGAATTACAAATTAAATCTAGAATAACAAAATTGCATAGTGATGAAATTACTGAATATTGAAATATTTTGTGATAGATTAAAGAAACTATTTACAAGTAATCAATTACTGACCAAGTGCCTAGTAAGTTTTCGTTTGAATTCAATTTTATTTCGACAGTCCCTGATGCTAGCAGGTAGCGAATTCCAGAGTCTTGGCAGGGCTATTGTGAAAGAAGATGAGTATGAGGAGGTGCGATGGGATGGTATTGTTAGTATTGTTTCATGACGAGAGCGTGTGTTCAGATTATGGTGGGAAGAAAGGTAAGTGAAGCGAGACGACAGGTACGAAGGAATAGAAGAGTTCAAGATTTCGAAGAGAAAGAGAAGTGAATGTAAATTTCTTTTCTTATCTAGTTTAAGCCAACCTATTGCTTCCAGGGATGGGGTAATATGATCATATTTACGAACATTGCTTACAAAACGTACACACAAATTATGAGCACGTTGAAGTTTCATTTTGTTGTCGCTGGAGAGGTCAGTCAGTAAAATGTCCGCATAGTCGAAATAGGGAAATGCAAGTGTCTGCACAAGGGACTTTTCTAAGCAAGAGGGGAGATGAACATTTATCCTTTTTAGCACATGTATAATAGAATATACTTTTCTGCAGGTTTCTGTGATTTGCATGTCCCAGTTGAGATTATTATCCATATAAAGATTAGAAGAAATAAAGCACTCTAATACAATAAAATAGATATTAATTGACTTACTAAAATTCTATTTCACTGATATTACCTACACCAAAACGTTTGAACGGAGCGCCATTTTCAGTCGACTATCTATGCGGGAAACAAATGACGATCGCAAAACATGTTTTATAGTACCGTAAAGAATTTGCATGGCAAACAAAGAAAGAAATGCTACAAAATCCTTTCGTTTTTTGGTAAAAAGTAGTATGACGTAGTAAAAGTGTAATATTCAGCAGAAATCATTTTTATCTATGCAAGATACAAACAAATTTATTAGCTGCGACACGGTATGGGTTCCGAGGATTGCAGATCCGGACTCAAATGTTCATGATGACGAAGTCGCATGTGTGTTGGACAAAGCCAAGATTAATGAGGGCTTTTTCCGAGGTTCTCCCACCTCCTCGATCATTCCACTATCACTATCCATTTCAATATGCATCATGATTTGAATAGTATCCATTGAAATGGTGTATCTGGATATAATATTGTGACTGGCATACAGGTGGTATCAGTCCGATGAGACATAGCTACTTGGAAAGAGAGAGGGATGAAATTACAGGAGAATGGAGAAAATTACACAACACAAAACTGCACGCATTGTATCTTCACATTCTTCACCTAACATAATTACATACATAAGGAGGCTTAGGATCCCGGACACTTTAGCAACCAATGTACGCACAACTTGACTAAGTTATAGAGTTCCTTGAACGTAGTAGACAGACATACTGTGAACGTAAACAACGACGTCAATGTGCTGCGTTATATTCTACTGTTAATAGTACAATCTAGTAACGGTGGAAAATGAAGTAGGATACGTCATACGTCACAAGTTTTCATGTCCCTCGGCGACATTGAAGGCGTTAGCGTTACAATGAACAACCATGTACATACTTGCAGTTAGTTCGAGAACATCTGTTCACTATGAATTGAAAATTCACTGTGATGTCCTGAGTTCGTTTCGAAGGGAGAGACAGAAGAATACTGTACCTCTGATCACGAACAGCACAGGAAAACAAAACTCAACGCTCCACCTCACTCCATCTGTACTCCGTTGCTCTGTAACTTCACTTCATTCTTAAGTTTTCTCGGATCCTAAGCCTGTACATAAGTGTTCTACCCATGGGCGGGTTTTTCCACTTCAGACCCAGTTTCCTATTTTCTACCTTCCTCTTAGTCTCCGCATTTAACATAATTAAGAACATTAAATCCTGGTATTTGAGATGGGCAAGGCATGTAACACGTATCGGTGAATCCAGAAATGCGTATAGACTTTAATTGAGAGACCTGAGGGAAAAAGACCTTTGGGGAGGCCGACACGCAGATGGGAGGATAATATTAAAATTGATTTGTGGGACATGTGATATGATGCTTGGGGCAAGGTTAATCTTGCTCAGGACAGGGAACGATGGCGGACTTATATGAGGGCTGCAATGGACCACCTAGTTGTCTAAAAGCCATTTGTTAGTAAGTAAATTCTATTAAGTTCTTAGTTAACTACTATCAACTTCAGATATTTTCATTGTGCTCAAAATGGACACATAACCTGAGCAAAGATTCCATGAAATTACAGAAGAAAAATTTTGAAGACAAAGCCTATGAAGTAACTAACTCCGTGATATCGGTTTTATGTAGACGTAAGTAGAAGTCTGAGAAACGCAACATCTTCTTTCAGAAATATTAAAAGATATTAGTTAGAAAAGTGATTAAAAGTTTGAGGAACATTAAAAATCAAAGAAAATCTTTATGTACGAGTATAAATTAAAGATTAAATATGAAGTTTCACCTTTGAAGTTCTGCTTATAATTTCCTCAATGTAAAATTCATAAAGTAAAATAAGATCTGAAATTATAATTGGTTAATTGGTTATTTAACGGTGCTTTATCAACTACTATAATTATCTAGAGTCTAAGTGGGATGGTGATAATTCCAGCGAAATGAGTCCATGTTCAGAGCCGAAAGTTACCCAGCATTTTCTCTTAATGGATTGAGAGAAACTCCCGGAAAAGAAAAGCAGGATTTGAACCCGGACTCGCTCGTTTCGCATGCTAACAGTTACTCCACAGCGGTGGAACTGAAATTGTATATTTTGTAATTAAACACTATTGCGTATATTTGTCAATATTACATGACTGCAAGGTTTGGGGAATAGTTTTCTAGCGGAGATAATAACTCATCCTTATCTATAGCAAATATTGTGCTATTGCGCAATCAGACGAGGTTGGAGGACCACAGGCGGGTTTCCGCCAAACAAACCTCTCAAATGTCATCCGCCTTGCTATGACATAATTGCCTTTGTTACTCAACAATATCTGGGTCTGGCCAACAGTTCTTTTCTCGGAGTAATAAATGATCCTCATCTACAGCAAATATTGTTTGATTGCGCAATCAGACAAGTTTGGACTTCAGGAGGGTTTCCGCCAAACAAACCTCGCAAATGTCATCTATCATTCTGTGACATAATTGTCTTAGTTACTTAACAATATAATACCTATATGAACGCTTTCAATTGCATAATTTTCTTTAAGCTTCCTGGTAACTAGATTTAGAAGCTCTAGGACTTCCGCCACGAGTTTCTTCCTGCTACAACACAGGCTTAGAAATCTGTGTTAGTGCGATAATTTCTACCTAAATTACCGTTTTTATCCTAAATTACGCAACTTTTACCGTAATAATTTGTGACACTCTTATTCATATAATATGTTTCCATTCACGAATTGTTACGCAAGTTATTTTCCATTCTAATGTGACTCTAAAACTGATTTATTCCTTAAAAATTCGATTTAAAACATGGTTAAATGAATCCCAGGAAAAATATTCTTTCATTTGGTCGGTTAGTAACTAATACAATGAATTTAACACAAACTAAAATCAGGAGAGCTTTCAATTATTTAGTTATCATAGAACTTTCAGAGACGAAAACCGAACATGGCAGTGGTGTGTTCCATTTAATTCAACTCCATTGTCACACGAGACAAAGTAACGGAAGGAATTTGCGGTGAATATTACACTTTTACTACGTCATACTACTTCTGACTAATAAAATGGTACGGAACGACATGTTTCAATCAATTATTGCTGCTTATCCTACAATTTTTATCACCTCCCTAGCATTTGTTTGTTTTATCACTTCCCTAGTATTTGTTTTTTGTTTATCAACATTGTACTTTCAATAATATTCTACCATTTAAAATGATTCATGTTTATTTCATCATTCTGAAATAAAACTTTTCTATCATTTATATTGTTTATATTATTTAGGTTATGTTATAGTTTCTGCTGTATGAGATTATGGATAGTCACGCATCAGAGATTGTTTAATATATTGATAATAATTGGAGTGAAACGAAACTGTTTTAATAAAAATGAAGCTGAATCAACAAAGCCTTCTTGACTAGTAATCGTCCATAGAGTTCAATGAAGATTGTATAGTTGGCACAAATGATAACAAGAGAACAGCTGATCATAACACACTACTGCCATCTAGCGGAATATTTGTAATGATGAGGTGGTAGAATAATACATTTTCAAGATAGTTTAGTATTTTAGTAAATCAATTAACATTTTTATTGTATTAGAGTTCTTTATTTATTTTAATCTTTATATACCTTCTGCTAATCGTGTAATTGACAATTAAACGTCATTCGAATTTTGATTTTCTCTAAATAAATCAAAACCTCTAGCAAGATTACCGTTGACAATAGTGTCCTACAATGTTCTAACATGAGAGAGGCAACCAAGACATTACAAACTTCGTCTAATTTCGCATTATGAAAAACTAATCGCGAGATCTGTGCTAAAACCCTTAAGCGGTTAAAACATAAAGGGGTGGGAGTGGAGGATAGCGAATATGTTTATAACAAGGTGGAACAAACACGACAGGCCTCCTCCTGTAGAACAAACATCGGCGAGTCTAAGTCCAGCAACAAATCAACTGTCGTGATTTTATAATGAAGTAGAATGGAGAACGTTTATGAATTTTATTTTCAGATAAAAATGGACAAAGGCTCGATTTTTGCGCGAAAACTTAATAAAACCCTGTACTTACTGCAGCCGCGGCGAAAATGCGACTCACGGGCACATTGTGGCTCGCAGTGCTTTTCTCTCGCTTCCTACCTACAACCCCCACCCTCTCACTCACTGGAGTCAAACTCCGTTCTATTTGTATTTGTCTCGGACCTGCGAGTGGCGTATCGTCGCAATATCTCTCTCGAAACCATGTACCTCTGTAAAAAACGAAAGTTTCAAGTAGGATGGGAGGATGCATTCTTTTGCTTACAATATGATGAAAATATTAAATGTATAATTTGTTCACAAATATTACTAGGAAAACGGTTGTATAACATAAAACGGCATTAAAGGTTACTACATGTTACTGATGAAACATTAAAAGATTAAGTGTTATTATTATTATTATTATTATTATTATTATTATTATCATCATCATTATCATCTCTGTACGTTGATTCTTTTACAGCAGATGTACGAATAATGCGGTTAGATTTTCAATTTAAACTCACAGATTTACAATGTGACGTTAAATGAAAGCTAGATGTAAGGACTTGACAGATATTGAACTTTTCAAATCTTTGGAAAAAAATAACTATTTGAAGCTTCGTTCTTTCGCTTGCTCTGTTGAAGCCATGTTCGCTGTAACTTACGTTTGTGAAAAATTATTTTCAACAATGAAAATAGTAAAAATCAAATTTAGATCACGACTGACAGAAAAATACCTTCGTGATCAACTACGATTGGCAGTAAGTGACATAATTCCTGATTTTGAAATTTTGTCGCAGAGACATTCTGAAGACAGTTAATTTTAGGTTGTGATAATGTGTCCTATGTTTTCTTGTTCATTTTTTTCTTCGTTACACGTCCTAAACAACTTCCCCTTCGGTTGTCCGCCTCTCTCCATAGGTGCTATGCACGTTGCAGCTTACATAGTGGCTCGGCGCACCATGGCTTTTTCGCCACGGCTGACTTACTGTATAAACTACCATAAAAATTAAAAGAGGGACAATGTAATTGTGTCACGTAACTTCAGAATGAATGGAGATTCGCGATTTTAAAATCAGCAAGAGAATGGATTATACAGGGCATTGACTTCTCTGGGAGCTAGAGCTGCCGATCCCGTGTCATATTTACAGAAATAAGGCTCCAGACAAAATTTGTCAGCAATGTCTCGCATACATTGAATATTGACGCTGATTGACTTCTGCAGTAGAAAATGTTAAAAGAACTTCTGCTGTTACCATCACACTAAATTAGCCTAATTTTTCTTCGTTTAATGTCATAACATTCAAGTCGCATATTACAATAATGTGTCTCGACTTTAACAACAACATCAACATCATCATCATCATCATCATTATCATATGTCCATTACGAATGTAACGTAGACCCACCGCCCGTTTTAACCAAAGGATGGTTTTCTGATGAATTCAACGGCCAAAAATTTCAACACTAGAAATATCTATGAGCTCCACTCCTAGGATCGGAGCGAACAACAGTAATTGACGGATCCTTTCATTGTACATACAATTATTAACTACGTAGACATATTCAAATAAGCTTAATTATTTCTTTTAAAACGTGGCCAGAACATAGTACGAAATGAAAATATATAGGCACTAACAATTAAAAATTAAATTGGGGATTAATTTTATCCTTTGAAAAGGTGGAGAAATTAAAATATCTTTGACAAAAGATAACAAATATAAATTATGGGTACACAGGCAAGAAATTAAACTCAGAATAAATATGGGATATACTTGCTATTATTCGGTTCAGAAACATTTGTTATCTAGTCTGCTTAAAAAAAAATAATAATTTATAAAAGAGATATATTACCGGTTGTTGTGTATTGTTGTAAAATTTTGACTCACTTTGAGAGAGGAACAGAGGTTGTGGGTGTTCGAAAATAAGATGCTCAGGAGAATATTTAGGACTAACAAGCAAACGATCTCATGGGGGCAGATAAAAGGTTAATTTTTTTCTTTCACCATATCAATATTGTCAAAACAAGTGCTTATACAAATTTTGGCCACTTGACCTTAATTACGAGTGCCACCAGAAAATAAGTTTCCCTGGGGCCGTTTACAGAAAGAAAAAAATTTCATGAAAATATTTATTGGAATAAATACAGCAATTGTTGAGTTACTTTTCAACATATTCCCCACTGAAATTAAGACATCTGCCATACAGTGGGATCAACTTTTGTATCCCTGTGTCGAAAAAATCTGCCATCTCAAATCCGGACCAATATGTGACAGTCGTCTGCATCTCTCTGTTAATTACATGGTGTGACAAAATATGTCTCATTTCTGGTGGGGAATATGTTAAAAAATACTTCTACAATTGCTGTATCTGATTGAATAAATCCTTAAATGAAACTGTGTTTTCTTTCTGTAAACGACTCCAGACAATCTTATTTTCTGGACGGCTCTCGTAATTGCACTTGTGTGGCCAAAATTTGTATCAGTATTTGTTTTGACATTATTAACATGGTGGAAGAAAAAAAAATAACTTTTTTATCTGCCCCCATGAGAATGTTTGCTTGTAAGAGGGATGAAATTACAGGAGAATTACAAAAATTGCACAACACAGAACTGTACGCATTGTATTCTTCACCTGACATAATTAGGAATATTAAATCCAGAAATTTGAGATGGACAGGGCATGTAGCACGTATGTTTGAATACAGAAATGAATATGGAATGTTATTTGGGAGTCCTGGGGGAAAAAGACCTTTGGAGAGACCGAGACGTAGATGGGAGGATATTATTAAAATGAATTTGAGGGAGTTGGGATATGATGCTAGAGACTGGATTAATTTTGCTCAGGATAGGAAACGATTGCAAGCTTGTGTGGGGGCGGCAATGAACTTCCGGTTTCTGTAAAAGCCATTTGCAAGCAAGTATTTCTTTCTGAAGGGAATTGATTACCTGTCATACTACCAGCCAATTTATATTAACATATTAATACACTAATTTTTAGCGATTTATGACGCTTTATCAACTGCTATGGTTATCTAGCGTCTGAGTTAAATTAAAGTGATAATGCCAGTGAAAAGAGTCCAGGGTCCAGCGCTGAAAGTTACCCAGCATTTGTTCTTAATGGGTTGAGGGAAAACCACAGAAAAACCTCACTCAGGTAACATCTACCAACTAGCATTTGAACATGGGTGCGCTCGCTTCACGACCAGACATGCTAACGGCTATTGCACAGCAGTGGACTTAATTTAGTTCATACAAGGTGAGTCAGAAGGAAAGGTACATGTTGTGAGGGTGATAACATTGGTGATTCTGAAAAAAAAAAGTTTATTTGGACATATGCCCTATTCTTAACAGTATCTGACATACAGGGCGTCATCTCATGTTCTTCATCAGCACTCACATGAGAACGCAACCAAAACAACATTAGGTTGTAGTAGGATCAATGAAACGGATCCTGGGCGTTGGATCGGTCGCGATGAAGTGATTTTTTAGCCTCCGAGGTCACCCGACTTTACTGTATTGGATTATTGTGTGTGGGGTTGTTATAAGAGCGAAATCTACAAGCCTAAAGTGGAAACAAGAGAGGAATTTCTCGCTCGCATTTTATACGCTTGTGCTCAAGTAAAGAAATGTTCGAATCAGTTCAGATCAGCAACACAGCAGTAGTCTACAAGAGCTGCAAAGTGCATTGAAGTTGATGATGGACTTTTTGAACATGTTCTGTAAAGAAAAGTACACGATTAAACAGAACATTGGGAACAATATTTCAATTTGCCTGCACTTTTCCCGTTACTTATTGTTTCCATTAGTTTTCTCCGCAACCGCTAAGAACAGGACATATCTGACTCATCCTGTATGTATAGAATCTATAGTAGGCTATTTATGTCTTATTATAAGTTTTATGTGAAGGATGTTAGAACACCTGCACTGCTCTTAAGAACGTGCACAACATTTCCCTAAGAGCGATGATTGTACTTTATCTTGCTGATAAGTGACCCTTGTTGGATTTGTATTTCGTGTAGTATGATCACGTAATACAGGCGTTTTGACATCCCTGTTTTATGTTATCAAAATCTGTTACATTTTGAAAAGCACATAAAATATAAGACGTAACATAATATGTATAGAATTAACACCATTCAATTTCCATTGTTAAAATTGGTGTCTGGTGTAATCCAATATGACATATCCAAGACCAGAACTGAACTTATTACTATAATTTTCCTCTGGAGTCTCCTTTCTCCGATTCTAATAGAGTCTTTGTTATGTCTTCACGTGCGTGCGAGACCTTGAGAGTGAAATACACAGTTACAAATTTAATGTCTTAACAGAGACACTCCGGTAACTTTCTCCGACTTTTCTTTCCCGTACAAAACTATAATTATCCAATTATACTAAGCTTGAATGCTTTTTTCTGTTACATAAGAATGTTGAGTCTAGATGATACAATGTATAATTATGCACCTCTATTAGTTAATAATTACTATATTTACTTCTACTGCATTTTGTGACGATATAAATAACAATACGAAACAACAGTAATTGCACATATAATTGCTGACAACAGCTTCATATCATTTGCTTTAATTTAGGTAAATAATTTTCAGGCGTGGTGTGTGCAAGGCTAACATTTTGTCAGGGTCGGATATAGGTATAGTGCCGCCCCTAGGCAGTGCTAAAATTTGCCGCCCCCCCCCCCCAACTCTCACAAACAGTTTATGAGGAGCTATTATACAGGTCATGTTTAGTTTAAATTATTTTTAAATGAAATGTTACAATTCAGAAAACAATAAATTACTGGAATCAAAATACATTTATCTTACTTGTGAATTATAAAAATTTCCTTTGCACTTTCTTCACAGAGAAAGCACTGATGATGTCATCAAAATGGATCTGACGAAGCACATTAGACTCGATGCAAAGAAATGTATTCAAACTTATTCATTGTTTAAACAAAATTTATTTGTGAAAGGCAAATTGTGGTTTATTTTTAAGCACTGTTCTGTTGATGATATAATTATTACGAGTATTTCTTACTTCGATAGGAAGTATAAAGTAAATTTAAAAATGAACTGCAACACTCTTCTCGGAATAAACCTTTCATATCGAATTATATAGTACATATGCTGGAAAGTGATTAAACAGTATTGTTGACGATATAATACATTTATATATTGGAAATGTATCAGTTCTGATTACTATTCACAGCAATAAATAGTAAACACACATCCAATCTCATTTTGAACAATGCATTCTTATTTATACGGTACAATTTAAATTTAAGCAGTTTCATGCTATAATAACGTCATACCGGCATTACAATATAACTATTCAACTGCACACTTTCCTTTTACTCTCGCCACGACCACGACAATGTGATAAGAAAACAATATCCGACTTCCAAAAAGTGTTCAAAAACAAATTTCAGAAAGGATTTACCAACAATTATTTTTTAATTTTCACTGTGAATAAAAAAAAAAAATAAAGAAGGAAGAGAAAAAGAGAAAAAATACCGCTCCCCCTGGAAATTACCTAGGCCTAAATCCGGCACTGCATGTGGTTGTAATATTTCGTAGTACCCAAGATCACGGACTGAAATTCCCTCCATGGTACACAATACAGCATGTAGATATTTGTTAGATATTATTTGTCCATTGTTAATGAGGTGTTCTGTGTGGTCTTGTCCAGAGGAGTGGCCTAATGCTGATCTCAAGTCACGGGAGTGTCACTATAGTCAAATTTAATATTAACTTAGGTTAGATCTCTTCCTCGGGTTCTAGAGTCGAAAAAATGAGAAAGAAAGTAAGAAGTTGTCGTAGTCCATATATACTGAACCTAAATCTCAATATGGATACAGCAAACGAAAACTTTCCACATCAATCCAATGTAGCGATATATTTCCATGTTCCTATTGGAGTCCACTGATTTTTGTTGAGCTGGTGCATTTCCGAGGATAAAATACCAGTTGACTATGTTCCACGCATTCCGCTACAGCCTATCGTATACTATCGCGTAATTCCCTCCTTTTACCTGAATTTTTTATCGAACACTAACAGAGGTGGAATTAACCGAGTATGTTTTCTGAAGGGGAGTATAAAGTAGGCTGTTTATAAACGAAAGTATAATTTTTTATTCAAATTTATTGTACATGTTGGCTCAAAGTCTTAGATTACTTTACTTGGCGGGAAAAGTGTGGCGTATACAAGGTGGAAGTGAAATAGCCTTGCAGATTTTCAGAGCGAATAGCTCATGTTGCATGTAACAAAAAAAAAAAAACTATATATCATGTTAGTGGAAAGTTAAGAGATTTTTTTTCATAATTTTTTTTTCTCAAATGTTTAACAACCTCTTATTCAGCAACTATTGCGAATAGGGTCGTGATTTTGTCCATATCGTAGGAAAACTAAAAAGTAATAATTTATCCCTCTGGCCTACTTCAATAATGTGGACGGTTTTCGTCTAAATTTAATTTTAAAAACCTCTAATTTCAAGCCACTGCACATACGAGTTGGTTGCAACGTCTTGGCAGAGAGCAGCTCACTTAGCGAGACATACCGAGTTCGTTGCACTCTTACATCTGTATCACGAGAAAAGAGTGGTAGCGGCGATGTTGGCGGACTGCTGAACTTCAAATTTAATTTTCTAACAAACCGTGCATTTAATCACATTTATTGTAGTGATGAAATTGGGCTTATTGTTCAGTAGGAAAACTAAATTATTTCTATTGAGTAATTTCTCTTCATAGACTACTCTAAATCAAGTCTAAAAGCCTTGTTGCTATTATATGCGAAGGAAACCGTTTTCTCTCAGTACTGATGTCGTGAATATGAAACAGATGTCAGAACATGGACATTCTCCTGAAACCTGTGAATTATTCTGAACATATATGGCAAATATGTGGGGAACTGAAAGTTATAGAACTTCTAGGTGGAATGCAACCAGGATACATTAGATTTTATTTTTATATGAGTGTGACAGTTGCGATAATAATCATTACAAAATGAAAGAGTGACTTTTTTAAGATACATTTCAGTGCTAGAAGAAAAACGTGTGGAGTATCATTCACTTGTTACATGTGTCCGGGTCATAGAGTCGTGATCTAAGACATCATGCCTGAACTTGCGTTATGGAATGTGCACAAGTTCGAGTCTTCTTGGAGACGAAATTTTCTCATGATATTTTGGCTAGTGTATGGGATCCATGACCACTCAACATCTTGATGAACTTCGAGAGTTACGAAAGGTAGTGAAATCCGGTTTCGAAAAATGACTGGAGAGTTCATCGTGCTGACCACACGATACCTCTATCTGGTTGGATGATCGTTCACCTCTGCTGAGGCATGTGAACGTGAAGCCAGTAGTCAGTTGGTCGGCATTGGCCTTTCATGGAGTGTTCGCACAATGGAAGGACGGACCAGTCACTTGGGAATGGTAACAAATTTTTCCTAGCACCACTAAATATCTATTTGGGGCTAAGAGAGATGAAGTTACAGGAGAATGGAGAAAGTTACACAACACAGAACTGCACGCATTGTATTCTTCATCTAACATAATTAGGAACATTAAATTCAGACGTTTGAGATGGGCAGGGCATGTAGCACGTACGGGCGAAACTAGAAATGAATATAGTGTGTTGGGAGGCCGGAAGGAAAAAGATCTTTGGGGAGGCCGAGACGTAGATTGGAGGAATAATATTAAAATCGATTTGAGGGAGGTGGGTTTTGATGATAGAGACTGCATTAATCTTGCACAGGATAGAGATCGATGGCGGGCTTATGTGAGGGCGGCAATGAACCTGCGGGTTCCTTAAAAGCCATTTGTAAGTAACCACTAATTATCAACTTACAAGAAAAAATTAAAGCAGGTATTGTCCAAGTGGGATTAGAATTATGTCTCAACGCATTCTCGGATGACGAGTTTGGTTTCTCGCCACGAGATGACGATAATGATTATGATGGTGATGATTGTGATGATGACCTATTGTACCCAATTCACCTTTCATGGGAAGCCTTCGTAAACTTCATGCGGACTGGTGATAGAGTACATATGAAAAGAGCTGCAGCAACGATGGATGCCCTTTCACTGCTCCCTGTTCATTCGTTACCGGTCAGCGACCTGAGGTAAACTTTCTACTGTGGGGAAATGCTCTCGATTCATGAGTGAAAGTGACAACGTATGAAACAGGGAGGATGGCAGGCATGTTGTGCTGTACTTCTCAGTGCATGGGCCATCTAGTTTTTGTGCATTTTTAGGTTTTTCACGGTGAATGTGATCACAAACAGATTTTACAATATTCGACCATGTCTTGTAACTTAACATTCCCAAACGTTTCGGCACTGCATACAAATTCCATTACCAGGGCAAATACTGTCCAATAATCTGTTGGGCTACTCCAAGCAACTGAATTTATTATCACTTATTACCATATTTAATTGTAGTGCTACAGTTCTTACATACCATTTTTAATATATCTGGACCATTATATTCATCCCAGCCGGAATAATTTTCCACATGAATAACAACAGCAATAAGTATGAAGTTATCTTTCCAGACATTTTATTTTAGTCTGTCATTTAGGCTAATGGCGCTATGTCAACAACTAGGTTACTTAGCGTTGTGTCGGTGGAATTGATGGTATTTAAGGAGATGACGCCAAGGATTTGTCGTAGATTGCGTTACATTCGCCTTACAGTTGTGCAAAACCTTGGGAAATCCCAACCAAGTAATCAACCCAATAGGTGCGGGGGGGGGGAGAAAAAAAAAGCAGATTATTATTTCGACATCTGTTTGCTCAATTTGGGTGAATAAATTATGCTTCAACTGCTTATATTTAGCAAAATTTTATGTTAATAGTTTTTGAGTTGTCGAATTACCGATACTATGTGTAGTACTGATCGCAAACTGTCTTCATAAACAGAGTATGCAAGCGCGTAATCTGAGGCCCTATTTGTCGCTCTGCGGTTTCTCTACAATCTATTTAATCAATATGTGAGCATAACTCTTCTGTTTTTGTAAGCGTCCACGTAAGTTGAACTCCTGTAGCTATTCAAGAGTTTTCTTATTTCTCTCTAGAAATTTTATTTCACAAAACTTTATTTCTACATCGACTCTATTCAGCAAATAATCTTTACTCGTATGTCAAAGGCACAGAAAGTGTTATAATACTTTCACAGAATTATTCGTAAAATACTTCTGAATATCTTCAGGAATTTCGTGTACCAAGTCTAGATTTCTGCTGATTTACTTCCATAAAAATCAAAATAAATTAAAAATTGATCTTCAGGAATACCGTACGACACAAAATTGCAGTTTCTTTCTAAACACACCCTAATGCCACATAGCTTCTGGATTAAAACACAGCAGAAATTTTTGACCCAGAATATATAATGAATTAATAAGAGCTTACTCTGAACTAAGTACACTGAACACACATAGACTTAGGAAACAAATTAGATTAATTGAATCGGGGATTGCAGAAACAGCAGATGTCACTATGTGTGGCGTATTGACATGTGCTGTTTCTGCAATCCCCGATTCAATAATTATTTAATTGTTCTCTCTTTTCTTAAACTAATTGAGTTTAAAATTGAAGCTTAATAGTCATGTACTTTTGTAATTTCTATATCCGTACATATTATTGCATGCCGTCTGTATTTTTTCCTCTATATTAATTCTATTGTACTGAATGAACACTGTTCAATTTTGTATAACTAAACTGAACCGCGCCCGAGCATGAACTTCTGATCTTTCGGGCTGCAATGCTTACTATAGTGAAAATCTAATGTATTAAATAAATAAATTTATGAAGATTTATGAAGATCTTTAGAATTGTACCACCTTTTTTGAAATAGCTTATGTTGATTGTAATACCGTATACTAAGACCGTATCTCAAAGCTACATTTTCAGCTGAAGTGAACTAAATAGTAATCTAAAAAGCCGGATGTGACGTCTGAAGTCATGATCCAAATGTATATAGTGCATAGCTATTAAGTCCGTAGTAGCTAGTAAACGAAAATGTTTGCTTGATTGATGACTTGTTCACTAAACACGTTGTTAGTAGGCCTACCTTCTTTAGAATGTTTTTAAACATAATTGTAATATATTAAGCCATTATCTTCTGCACGTAACTCGAATTGAAACTGCATTATGACACTGCCTTCTTAATTCAGTGCTGCACCGTGATGTCATAGTTTTTAGAAAAATAATCTATTAATAATGCCGTCTTTCAAGCATACATTTCCAAAGCTATCTAGTGTGTACTTTATAAGTCACTAGTATGTAATATGGATTTGAGCTTTGAGACACGGTCTAAATATTGTATCCTAGCTAGTCAACTTCTCTTCAATTTACTTCTAAGATCGTGCCTGTGTATGTGTCCGTGTATGCGTATGTATGTAGGTGCGCGCGAGTCCTTGTTATGTGTTAGTAATACATTTGTTCAGCACCTTTATAGATTTCAACTGCAACAGTTTCTAATTCCTATATCTGACTTCTTTTTATATTTCAATGGATCTAATCTATGTACTGTATAGTTCTAATTAGAAGAATTGTATAACCTTATCTTACTAGAAATACATATCCATTCGAGTTGAATTCATGACTTTATAGAAAGCCTTCAGATTACTGAGCTACGACTTTTGAATTCAACTGTGGACACTTTCCCAACGAATACAGGTGGTTGACTTGCCTTAGCCGAAACCATTTCAGAGCCTTCGTGTCGACTATGACGTCTGAAAGAGGTTATGGCCATCAATCATCATCTTGCAAGTCACATCCACCGTTTAGGATGATTCACTCCCCCTCTATGCATTCATTGTATCAGCTTGGATATTTAAGGTACACGGTGTTTCGCAAGTGACAAAGCTTTCAAGCAGTTTGTTCGATTATGTAACTTGTCTAGTGTGTCAGATTTTCACATGTAGGCCGTAATTAATTTCTAACGTAAAAAGTTTATGCGGAACCCTATACGGATAAAATTACCCCATTTTTTGCATTGCGATGACGTCACTATTGAAACTATGGAAACAGCAGTGTAAGTGGTTTTCCATGCTGTCTCTCTAGTCTGGAATAATTATTGAGTTTTATGGATATTTATATTATATAACGTTGATATTATAATATATGAACTTCATTTAGTGTTGATTTAAGTTCATAGACACCTACGTGTGATAATAGCCAGAACCTTTAGGGAAAGGGTTTGCAAACCTTTGTTCGATATTGAATCTCGTAACTGAAATAAACACGGAGTAACACAAGAAGAAGAAGAAGAAGAAGAAGAAGAAGGAGAAGAAGAAGAAGAGAATCCGATCAGTATTTTTAAAAATAAAGAGAGGCTTGTTAATTAGAAATATTACAGGGAATGAAGAAACAGATTCTGTTACAACCAAACAAAAGGAGGAGTGTTGAAAACAAATTGCTGCAGATTGTATTGTTTCCAAAGAGTTAGTGTTATGAAAGCGGAAAGAAATATGAAATTTGTAAATAACATAACCTAGAACAATGTTTCTTAACTTTTTTAATGATGTCCTCCTTTTCCTCACTTACTTTAGTGCAGTCCCAAGCTAAGGGTTAGAGTAAATTTTAGAACATGGTAATGTGAATTTTGATATAAATTTAGAAATGAAATAATTTAATCATATTTTTATTTAATGCATAATTCGGATGTTCAAGTTTTCATGGAATAACTTTTAAAAATATATTATTATTATTATTATTATCGTTATTATTATTATTATTATTATTATTATTATTATTATTATTATTATTAAGAGGAGAAAAATTCCCTTCTGCGCGAGGATCGAACCCGGGTCCTTGGTTAATGCACTGATGGACGAAGAATCTACGTAAAGATTAATTTTTTGCTCCTACAGAATTTATCTGTTATGGTAAAAAGTGGAACCTACTGTGGAATCCCGGTCACTAAAGTCATTCAGTTGAGTGCGCTCCTTGTACAATGGCAGTCGGCTTAATATAACATGTCAACATATATGTCGAACATGGAGTAAGGTCATAAAGGGAAAAACACTGAAGGAGGGAGATTTGATCCGGTGCTGTGGATTGAACTTCGGCGTAGCCCAGTGGTTAGAGCGCTTGGTGCGTTAAGCCAAGGACCCGGGTTTGATCCCCGGCGCCGGAGCGAACTTTTCTCCTCTAACAACAATTGCTACCGAAACAGATAAATTCTGTAGGGCCAAAAAATTAATCTTTAGGCTATTATTTTGTTCCCGGCTTCCCATTAACTGTTCCTCGGACCCCTACAGAGGCGCGGTCCCCCGTTTGAGAATCAACGATTTAGAACACAACAGACATAATAATGCATTGTAGGATTATGCGAATGATTACAAAGGTCACGTGAAATATTAACAGAGACCTACGTCTGCATACAATTACAATACATTTCACTTTCAGAAAAAGGTTATTTTCTTTATTTCAATTAAGAATTATTTCGCTCCTGCTAAAATAATAAGTTCAACCATGTTGAACCGAGAAAAATCGTCACATTTGATCTTAGATCAAAATGAAACGATCTTGGATTGGTGTCTGTACGAGAGCTGAGGAACTTCTTTTTTTTCGTGAAAATTCTGGCGCCGTTCGAAATTT
This sequence comes from Periplaneta americana, assembly GCF_040183065.1. NCBI lineage: Eukaryota > Metazoa > Arthropoda > Insecta > Blattodea > Blattidae > Periplaneta > Periplaneta americana. The sequence goes on from NC_091121.1 coordinate 92,372,169, forward strand.
TTAAATATACTAATGAAAGGGGCTACACGTACAGTACTAGTAGGGTAGTGTAGGGATCAAACAACCATAAACGACACAGCATTATGCTACTTGAAATGACAGATTATGTGTTCTAAGTAGGTTAGGGTATTTAATAAGTACTCTACACGGCTAGCATCATAGTTATCCGTGTTTATTTATGGTAGTTGGAACAGCAAAACACCCACTCTAAAAATCCATCAGATCACATCCTACATCTTGATTACACAACTTTTAACACTATACCACTTCAGAAAACGTTCTTTGTCTTTCTTGTGTTAAATTTTATATTACCTTGTCAACATGTTTCAGCCTGCTATTGGCTATCTTCGGAACTGATTGTTGTTGGTCTTGGCGGCTTTTGTTTTGTTTCCTGTGGGGGTGTGTTTGTGTAGTGTAATGTGGAGTCAAAGAGTTTGTGTGTTCTGAAATTGAATTGTGTGTTGAGAATTTCATTTGGATGTGTTTTTGTGTGTCTATATTTCGTATTGTTCTATTGTGTTTAGTTTCTGGCTTTTTGGTTGGATGTGTAGAATTTCCATGCCTGTGTTGATGTCTCTGTAGGTGTGGTTAGCATTTGTAATGTGTCTGCATATGTGGAAGTATTTTGAAATTTTGTTCCACATATGCAGAAGGTAGAGTAAAGTTCAGATAGAAATTATCCAATCCCTGCAAGCGATTGCTAGCTTCGTTCAACCAACACGTCACCCCAGAGCGATCATTGGCCCTAGCCCTCCCACATACCACTTGCGCAGAGGTCTTATTCGTCTTTCTACTCTACAGATTCCTGGGACAGACCATAGTTTGTTCGTAGAGAAGGTAATCCACGTAATGTTTCCTAGTTTCGCCATAGAAATGTTTTGGATCTTACTTATCCGTTTGGTGCACAGCAATGATTGAGAAGCCCAAAATGAAGAAAAGTTACATAGAAGAATTCTTCAGAAGTTTCATTAAAGTAGACGTCTTGACGATCTAAGGCCTAATGACTCAAGTTAGGGCGAAACTTCATCAAATTAAAACCATGAGCCATATATTTTGTGAATGCCAAGACAAAATTATGTAGAAAATCATGTATATCTTGTTGCAGAAAAATATAATACATCTTGATTACACAACTTTTAAAAATGTATCACTTCGGAATATGTATGATAAGACTTTCCTGTGTTAAACTTCAACGTATCTCGTTTACATGTTTCGACCTATTTATGGGTCATCTTCAGAACTGGTCGTTGTTGGTCTAGGCGCCTCTTGTTCTGTTTCCTGTGAGGGTGCGTTGGTGTGGTATAGTGTAGAGTCAAAGAGTGTGTGTGTTTTGAAATTGAGTTTGTGTTGAGAATTTCGTTGGGGTGTGTTTTCGTGTGTCTGTATATTTCATATTGTTCTAGTGTGTTTTGTTTCTGGCTTTTTGGTTGGATGTGCAGTATTTCCATGTCTGTGTTGTTGTCTCTGTGGGTGTGGTTAGCATTTGTGATGTGTTCTGCATATGTGGAGGTGTTTTGTAATTTTGTTATGGCTGTAATGTGTTCTTTGTAACGTGTTTGGAACGATCTGCCTGTCTGTCCTATATAGAAGTTTTTGCACCTGCACACAACTCAACTTCAAAACACACACACTCTTTGACTCTACACTATGCCACACGAACGCACCCTCACAGGAAACAGAACAAGAGGCGCCAAGACCAACAACGACCAGTTTTGAAGATGACCCATAAATAGGTCGAAACATGTAAACGAGGTACGTTGAAGTTTAACACAGGAAAGTCTTATCATACACATTCGAAAATATAATAGTTCTCAATCTTGCTCCTAATACTGTCTTGAGGTTTTTGTTACACACTGTACATTATGAATTACATTGTTTTTCTGCACGCAGTTCAATTTTTCGGTTGTTAAAATCACTACTCCCATACTCCATGGATTTATTAGTTTATTTATTCATACAACAATTGAATGAATTATATATGGTAAGTATATTGCGACAATGAGAAAATTATTTTGGTTGAGGAACATAAAATAATCTTAATGTTGATGGCCAGTGTCTACTTGAAACCAGGAGAAATTAAAGAAAACCACAGAGAGTACTCAGGGATGGAAAACTGGACCTTCAATCTACAGAACAATAAAATCGACATAAAATCTGCCACATCACGTAATGTTACCACAGACCTTCTGAATGCAAAAAATTACTTCATATTTTAAAGCACATAACTCCGTGTAAGGAAACAGAAATATGAATGCCAAACAACTTACACTCAATTAGTATTGATACATTACGACTCTACGATGGTTTACTATGAATAATAATATAACCTAGGTAGTTTAAACTCGTGCTGCGTACTCACATTCTGATGCATGTTCTTCGAGATTGATGATATGTATGATGTGATTTACGGCGAAGAATCTTGATCAGCCTAAAACAAGGTACAAGTACAATGGGATTATAAATATTGTCGTCAACAATGAGAGTTAAGTAAGTACATTATAAAGAGTTAAATGTATCTTTGCATAGCCACATATCCCTGAAGTACACAATAAATAACTCTACAATACTAAGTGCTAAATATTTTATCTTCGTATAGCCACCACATCCCTACATCCGAATATTATTAATCTATGCCCATATATTTGAAATATATCTTCCACAAAGATGACGAAAATATCTTTCTCTCATTGACAGGGAAGTATTATTTTTATGTTCTTGTTTAAAACTAACACTTAATTCAAAATAGACTCTAAAATACCTACTGAAAATATTCAGAAGTAGTCTAGTTTGTACATTTTTCTTTGCTGGAGATAAAATGACTTCAAAACGATTCCGAGTTTGACAGAAGTATGTATGGATGTGTGTAGTTGTAGTACGTTATTTTACGACTGTTTGTCAACATCTTAGGTTATTTAGTATCCGAATGAGATGAAGGTGATAATGCCGGTAAAATGAGTCCGCGGTCCAGCACCGAAAGTTACCTAGAATTTGCTCATATTGGATTGAGAAAAAACCCGGAAAAAACCTCAACCAGGTAACTTGCCCCGACCGAGATCGAACCCGGGTCACCTGGTTTTGCGGCCAGACGCGATAACCGTTACTCCACAGGTGTGGACTGTATGTGTGTACGTATGTGTGTATCTATCTATGTATGTATGTATGTATGTATGTATGTATGTATGTATGTATGTATGTATGCACGCATGCATGTTCTAAGACAGTAATATTAATAAAGACAGAAACATAATACAAAATAGATATAGGAACTAGGGGTAAAATATTATATTGAAATTTGTATATTAATGAATATAAGGAGTTGTAATGAATGAAATACTAAGTGTCAAACAGTATAGAATAGAATGAGTGGGCTATAAGGCCTTCTCTTCCACTCAACCAGCCTTAATCAATACAATAGTGACATAAACTACATATTAAGTTATGAATATTTACAGTAGGCCTACACTAAAGATTCTCCAGCAATATTATTCAGTTAAATTTTAACGACTAGTACATGTTTACTTAATTTGAGATAATGCCTTTACGAAAAGTAATAACTTAATTTATGAGCTAATGTAATTAAATTCAGTCTATATGCAATAGCTTATGTAAAGAAATATAATTAAGTTGATATAGCTAGTTAAATGATGACAATTAATTTAATAGTAGTTTATTAGAACTATGTTACAGGGAGCGAAATAAAAATCTAAAATATATAGATATAATGAGAATAATTTTAATGTAATGAGATTTTGTCATTAGAGGTTTTGTATTCTATTTAGAGAAATTAATTGTGATAATAAGAATGGACAGATGTTAGTTTCATACACAAGTCACAAATATTAATCAGTAATGAGTCTGTTAAGTAAGAACCTAGTTTTTGTCCAACAACTCCTTACATTACTCGGAAGCGAGTTCCAATTTCTAGCAACTGAAACTGTATAGGATGAAGAATATAAAGATGTCTTGTGGTAAGGTATAATGAGTAAACTGTTATGATGAGACCTGGTACTTAGCTGATGATATGCGAATTACAATAGGCCTAATTTGTATAAAGGCGTAGGCTAAAACTAACTCGGTTATGGGATGCTACCCACAGGTGAAAGAAATGAAGTAACAACAGACGGGTGGCGATGATATTATATTTTTATATGCCTTGCCAGAAGCTTTGAAACTTCGTCTTGAAAATTAAATAGCAAAACTTCGGGTTGTTTAGACTATGTTTGTTGAGATGTTGGTCTATATAAACAGACAAACAACTTTCCCAGGAAAAGATAGGAACAGAGAAGAAAAATTAATAGCTCTTTCGTGGTAGTTTTGAGCAGGTCCTTCCATATGATCCTGCAGTACTGTAACTTGTGAGTAGCTAGTGATAATCATTCTCTGAAGAGGAATTATACTTCTATGCGAGGTAAAACGTTACATGAATGAAAGTAGGTATTGAATATTCACTGTATATTACAAAAAAGATCGAAAGAGGATTAAGTATGTGAATATCAAAAAACAGATAAGTGAAGTGAGAATGTAAATAGAAGTTTCCAATTTTTATCCTAAATGAAGTTGAAAAATGGGTGTTCAAGTTTGAAGTAGCGACTCTTTTGAAAATACAAGCAGATAACCTGTCTTCTTTCTAAACAGCGGCAAATCTCAAAACGTGGTAACTTGTAATAACAACATTTTATCAATAATGTTAACTTATAGTTGCATTTCGAAATTGTATATTAACCGTTATAGAATAGTAGAATTAACTGGAGATGTGGTCTAGAACAGTAAGGTAGATCTACTTAATTACTTACTTACTGGCTTTTAAGGAACCCGGAGGTTCATTGCCGCCCTCACATAAGCCCGCCATCTGTCCCTATCCTGAGAAATATTAATCCAGTCTCTATCATCATATTCCACCTCCCTCAAATCCATTTTAATATTATCTTCCCATCTACGTCTCGGCCTTCCCAAAGGTGTTTTTCCCTCCGGCCTCCCAACTAACATTCTATATGCATTTCTGGATTCGCCCATACGTGCTACATGCCGTAGGTAGACCTAATATAATTATATTAATACAAATTTAATGGTTTTATTACCATTTGTGTAGAAAAAAAATATCAAAAATAATTTATAATACTTTACTATGGTCTAGAGCAGTGGTCGACAAAGATTACGTCAAATAAAATACAGCCCGCAAAACACAGCAAAGAGGAAGGTTGTAGGGAAGAGGTATAAGAGGAGAAGGAGAGGAATATCTTCACTATTGCAAGTTTTCAGTGCGCAGAGACTGACAATGAACATACTTAAACTGCATAACTTTGAATGAACAAATGATGGCTAAGGGAGGGAGATCATGTCTTACCCCTCCACCCTGCTTGTGTATTGGCGAGTAAAGTAATTCCAACCACAGGCCTAGACTATCGAATTTGCAGCAAATAATTACGTTTATATTTATTTACTTATTTACTCACATATTTACTTATTTATTTATTTATTTACTTATTTACTTATTCATTCATTCATTTATTTATTTACTAATTTAATATAATCTAATCTAATTTAATCTGCTAAAGAAATTTACAAATCGTCTCAAATATTTATGTATTTACTAATTTAATATAATCGAATCTAATTTAATCTCCTAAAAAAATTTACAAATCGTCTCAAATTAAAACAGTTTCGATAAAGGTTTGAATTTTGAACACCCAATATGATTATAGCCTACTTTATATGACAGAAAAGTGCGTTAAACTCGCGTATGTAATAATGATTAATGTTGCTTTGAAGAATAACCGTGAGGTCAAGTTGTACCTGCACAGCCTTCTCAATACATATTTCCGATGACTACAAAGGATGGGCTCAAATTCCGATATAAGTCGATAAGCTGGAGTTGCTCCAACTAGGAAGGTAGACATCTGTGTTTAAGTTCTTCTATTTTACGTCGGCGTTAACACGAAGAAGGGAAGAACTTGTCTTGCAGAATATTAGTGAGAATAATATTTCTGGACTAGTAGAAAAACTCTAAGTTTCCAAGTATTGCTACCACAGAAATTACATTCTATGGGTAAAATGAAATTAGAATACATATCACGTTAGCTTATGCAGTAAGACTCATGAATAGCTTCTCATGTATCATCATATGACACTACATAAATTTGTCAGGTGTAGTATTAATCATCTACTATCCGTAAGTGCCGACGTTTAATCACCGATTCACAATCAGTGGAATGCACGAAGCAAATACGCATGCATGCATACATACATACATTCAAAATACATTTAAAAATACGAATAACTACAGTGTGTTCAGCTCCGCTCCCGTGAGGGAACATGCCGATCAAACATGTTCGCATGGCCTATCTATCCGTAAAATCCCACGTATTTTTGGTCATACAACTTTGATACTAACATGCACGCAACTATATTTTTATTTCATAATGATTACTAATCTGTATTAGAGAAGTGGCACTTGTTTGCATTTACACATTGCCGATATATATTTCTTATTAAATTATCCACAAACTTTTAGAAAAAAACACGGGAATTTTACTTGAAGAAAGTGATGAGATTGTTTTTCGGGATTTACTTCCAAACCTAAGTATATGATTATGTCTCGCGATCAGAACATAATGCGAAATGGAAATTAAGAATTTGAAATTTATCCTCTGAAAAGATGGAAAAATAATACCTTGGAGCAACAGTAACAAATATAAATGGCATTCGAGAGAAAATTAAACGCAGAATAAATATGGGAAATGCCTGTTACTATTCGGTTGAGAAGCTTTCGTCATGTAGTCTCTTTCAAAAGAACTGAAAGTTAGAATAATTCATAAAACGGTTATATTACCGGTTGTTGTGTAAGCCTAGTTGTGAAACTTGAACTCTCACTTTGAGAGAGGAACAGAAGCTAAGAGTATTCGAAAATGTGCTTAGGAAAATATTTGTGGCTAAAAAGGATAAAGATACATGAGAATGAACAAAGTTACAAACCTCAGAATTGAACGCGTTGTATTCTTCACCCAATATAATTAGGAATATTAAATCTAGACATTTAAGATGGGCAGAATATGTAAATCCAGAAATGCATATAAAGTGTTAGCTGTGAGACCTGAAGGGAAAAGAACTTTGGAGAGGTCAAGACATAGATGGAAGGATAATATTATATTAATATTATAATATTAAAATACACAGATTTGAAAGAAATTACAAAATATATGGTTTATCTAACGACGCTCGCAACTGCCGAAGTTATATTAGCTTCGCCGGTGTGCCGGAACTTTGTCCCGCAGAAGTTCTTTTACATGCCACTAAATCTAGTTACATGAGCCTGTCGCATTTAAGCACACTTAAATACCACCTACCTGGACCGAGATCGAACCCGCAACCTCAGGCTATATCAACTGCATCAGTCAGGGCGACGATTTGAGGGATGTAAGATATAATGCTAGGAACTGGATTAATCTTGCTCAGGATAGGGACCGATGGCGTGCTTATTTGATGGCGACAATGAACCTCCGGGTTCTTTAAAAGTCATTTGTGAGCAAGTTCTTCACATCTAATACCAAGAAAGTAAGGTATCTTATTAAATAACCCCCCTAGTATAAACGAACATGTAGACAATATAAGGAGAGAAATTTTAAGAATTATATAAATGCGTAAAACTTTTGTGTATCAATAACAATTTCATCGAAAGATGTCAGAAATGTGTGAATGCACTCTGACACCACTTTGAACAACGCCTATAATATAGGTTAGGCCTAGTACTCATTTTGAAATAAATATATAATTGTGTGGATGCTTGAATTAATAAATTATATGAATTAAAAGAATGTTTACGACACAGTCTACGCCGATCATGCAAGTCTGATCCGCAGTTTGCGGCCAACAGCGAAGCTGAACGCTCTGTGTACCGTGAAGCATGTAGTATTCTGACATACATACATAGTGAAATCATTTCTCTTTAGAAGCAATTCATCACGTTTAATCATTGTACAACATAAATAAATCTCTTGATTACACACTTAAAGACGTTTACGGTCCAAATTATTTATTACTTAAGAAGTTGTTCTAAGTACTGAGACATCATAAATTAGTCGAAAATAGGCATCCTTTCACGTCTCTTAGTCATTATTCCTCCGTGCAGCTTTATGAACGATTGAAGACTCTTCCTCATAGCTCGGAATGCTTCTTGTTATCCACTAGCGCATGTGCACAGCAATGCTCTTCGCGCATACATCGGTTAAGTAACAGATTTTGTAACAGAGCTCACAACACGAAGATCGTAAACCATTACCGTAAGGCATTTGAGGCACATTAGAAAACACCTCATTTTTCTGCATTTTAATGATATTTACTGTGCAATTGCGCAATGTTTGAGTCATGAGTAGTGTTTTGTTTGTAATTGAGTCCTCATTTTCTTTATTTCCAAATAGAAAATAGTAGGCCTACTGGATGAAATGGTTTTCTTGCATCCATTATATCAGCCCTGGGCACAACGGGGAAGTGGAATGGAACTCTGAAACCACTCCCATGTCCTTTCCACTTCACTCCTTATAAACAAACGCATAGCAGGCACGGTGTATCAGTGATGAATTTCAGGCGACCTGCAAAAGCGAAAGTTCGTAAAGCCTTTGATGCAATCCGTCACTGCGCAGTGGTTAACTGCCGGTCTACATTTCGTCCCATAACGTTTGACAGGAGAAGTAAACATTGCCGAGGAGAGAAGTATAATTGCCATTCAGCTAATGGCAGAGGTCTCATTCCACGCTGATCTTGAAGTTGGGTGGTGGTAGAACGCTTCAGACCGTCCAACTTCAAGACAAGCGTGGAATGAGACCTCTGCCATTGGTTGAATAGCAATTATACTTCTCTCCTCTGCCGGCAATGTCTACATCTCCTGTTAGACTTTATGGAACGAAGTATAGTCGTCTCAGCCGGGGAAGGTGGAGTGAGAAGTTAAGAGGAAATCTGTATGACTCATTTATTGAGCTAATAGCGTCCAGACCTGCATTAGATGAATACTAATGTAGGCTATAATTTATCAGGTTATTTACGAATAGCTTCCATTGTTAAAAAAACATTAAAACAATACAAGAATAATAATAATAATAATATTATTATTATTATTATTACTATTATTATTATTTACGTTCTTTTACTCAGTACCTAATTTTCTTTATTTCGGAGAAAATTAGAAGCTAATAAATGATTATGGAGCAATGACGGAATGTCAATTTGTAGGCCTATATAAAAATCCAATTCTTTAGAACGAAACTGATTAACAACCTCTTTTGTCCATGAGGATTCTAAAAAAAGATCTCGGAAGCATAATTATACCAATTTTGATTACAGTACATTTTAAAAAAGCTAACTAATTCAGAATTAAGAACCCTTTACATCACTCGAAAATACTCAAACATTTCTGAAAAAACAACAACAGCCTTTATAGCTTCCACATCAGACTGCATCTGTGGTAGCGCACTGGTCTTCTATTTAAGCGGTCCGGGTTCGATCCCGGCTAAGTCGTGATGGAATTTGTCAAAGACGTTGCAAAGGGTTTTTCTCAGGGTACTTTTATCAGCCTCTATCATTCCATCAATACTGTCCACCAACCCTTTATTCAATCTATCATCTGCAATAGTAAAAATAGGTTAGGATAAAGTCTAGGGGCGGTATGGGTTTCCGATGCTATTATAGAGAGGGATTGGGACTCCGGGTCCCTTGTATTCGGACAGAATATTTCTCTATCAGGGGCCTAGGCAGAATGTCCTAACTGTGAGCGTCAGCTGATCAGAAAGAACTAGGGGCTTATAAAATTACACGTCCGCAAAACAGGACCTAGCTCTATCAAGGGCTGAGACAGGATGACACACCTGTCAGCGACAGATTCATGAAGGCCAGCCAGGTCAACTGTCGGGCATTGAGAATCGCATTTATAGAACTCACAATGGGCCAAAACATACCGTCCCGGACTACAATTAATTGGAGAAGTATTTTTTCATATGTCCCGCGCCGTAGTGTGATGGGCTAAGGCATCATGCCTGAACTCGCGTTATGGAATGAGCCCTGGTTCAGGTATTCATGAGAGAATAAAATTTCGCCCAGTGTATGGACCGGTACCCAACCAACATCGCTATGAATTTGGGAAACAACAATAGGTAAAAAAAAAAAACTGGTTCCACGGCTGGTTGGATGATCGTGTTAACTACGTAATGGTTTGATGATCGTTCACTTCTGCTGATGTATGGACGAGAGGCCAACAGCCCTCGTAAAACCCAACCAAGCAGCCAGCTTCCACATCGCCAAATGAAACGTCGCGAAGAAAATTAATACTCCTGTGTTGTCCGTGTGCCTGTTAGTTTTACGTCAAGCGTCCTCGTGACCCATTTCAATTCAACGAAAGCTCAGATCGTATTGTCATTTAAATTTGGTTCTTTTTTAAAAAGTCAATTGTCTTCAACCACTCAGTGTGTGACCTAATGCCACCGTCTCTTCCAATGATGTAATCAGTCCTTTCAACACCTTTCTGAGGTCGGCAACGAGGAAGGACAGTCCTGGCGGGTGAAAGGCAGCCTGCAGTTATGTAACATTCAGCAACTCGGTAGCTCTTAATTTACGATTACATCAATTGCAGGTAACAAATTTGTTGCACTGTACGCTAAATAACCTAGTACAGTACCTGGCTATATTAATATGACCAGCTACAACTTTTAAAAAACTTTATTTTAATTCTACATTTACTGCAAATTTATATTTGAAAATAGGACTATAAATCTCCACTACATTTTCAAAGCACATTTTGAAAAATATTTACATTTTCATATTACAAAATGATGGAATACTGTTTATTTAAGCCCATGTGAAGTCCTTAAATTTTACAGTTCCTCATTTTGTTTTAATAACATCCTCAACTCTTAAGTGGCACACTCAATAATTTTGGTTGTAATAACATGTCTAAGGGTTTCCTTTTTCACGAGTTCTCACAAATTCTCGATTTGGTTCAAATCCGGAGAATTTCCGGGGAAAGGAAAAAGAGGAATTTCTTTTTGACAGAAAGGTTTTCACTCTTAACAGTGTGACAATATGCCTCATCATGCATAAGTGTCATTTTGTAATCTGAAGATATAAATATTGTTCAAAATTGTTCTGAAAATATGGTGTAGATAATATAGTTCTAGTTGTATTTATATATATATATATATATATATATATATATATATATGTATATATATATATAAATATAAAATTGCAATAAATGTAGAATTAAAGTATTTGAAATATTTTAAGTGATTCTATTAATGTAGCCAGGTACTGTAATTTATTTAAAACCTTGGATTGAATTACAATACACTGGCAGAGTACCATGTTTAATATTAATTATTTCAGAAGCTTTTCTAAGGATCATTCTACATCGAGTTAAGAAGCAGTTATCTTGTGACTGTAGAATAAAATGACTTGAGCAGGCGCTGGACTGCTTATCCCTCATTATGTTCTGATAATATGAGCGAAGTTGTTGACGTGAGCACTGAGCAGTTTCTTGTTTACAACTCTGGTTTAATGGCGATGTTATTTGAACCCAGGTCCCTCAAATAAACTCGCAGAATAACTCGTGGTTTTATGGGAATTTTACTTGTATTGAAATTTACAACAGATGAGATATATGGTTAAAATTCAACATGTATCCAACACGTGAAAGAATGGTGAAGAAAGTTCTCCGAAGGAAGAACAGTCGTTAGTGATGAGTAAGGTTCGGATAAAATAGCTGTATCAGGATAGGCATCCTTGGTCCGTGCATTTTGTTTACAAAATTGATTAGTTTTCGCGCGTCCTCTAGCCGACAGTAGTGACGACATATTATATTCAGTTCCTGTCGGCTGTATTGTCAGGTCACTGATGTTTTAGCTAGGGATGGGGAGTCATCTTCCCAGCACGTAGAGTTTTAGCTAGTGCAAGGGGTAGTGTTTACTTACTCCGAAGCAAGTCAAGGCCCTATCCTATACAGCTACGTTATCCAAACCTTAGTGATGACCATCACAGCGACAGAATCACTCGCTCCAACCAATGCCATGAACTAGAAATTGAAAAAATGATTCTGGCGGACATAACACAAACGATACGAAACATTGCTACCAGATATCGACTTTTAATTAGATATGCTTGATCTATGGATAGCAATAGAAAAATTTTAAATTTTTCTCTTCAACACTGTTAGCAGTTTAAGAAAGAAGAATGTAGTTTCTGGAGACCATCAAAGCAGACGATAAGGCGTAGATGCACTATTAGGCCTACATACCTAAATTCAAGCGGTAGTCACTGAAATGGTAGTCCTCAACAACAAATTGAACAGAAAGAGTTCAAAATAGCTCCGCCGGCAGACAAAGTTTTCGGAATAAACAAGATGTTATTTTCGTGTTTATGGAAAATAAAACAGGAGTAGTAAACGTTACTATGCAACATTTTGTAAACTGAAGAAGGCAATTAGAAGGAAATAGCCTGATATTTGCTCTAGGTATGTGAATTTTGTTAACGATTACGCTATTTACACATTACACATCAAACACAGGACTTTAATATTTTAAATTGCGTATTTCCATAAACTTTCCTTCCTCATCGTAGATATTGCTCCTTTCTAGTTACAAGTTCTTCAGCTGAAGAAGAAACACTTTGAATGTTGACGTTTTCTGGACGATAGAATGGTACGAAATGATGTCAGAGAGTGAGTTCAATATTAGAGTCAAAAGTTTCACTGGGAAGAAATTTCTTCAATTTCTTACTAAGATAGTATAAATATGTAAATATTCTCGTAAATTTATAAGCTGTTTCGTTAGAATAATTATTTGTATAAGCACTTAAACTTTATCATGAATTTACGGGCATATTGTATACTATTCTACGTAGGCTATACCGGCATTTAAAACAGACCTCCTGATAATTCTTCGGACAAAATTTGCTTGGCTTGAATGTTATGTCTTATTTAACGACGCTCGCAACTACAGAGGTTATATCAGCGTCGCCGGATGTGCCGGAATTTTGTCCCGCAGTTCTTTTGCATGCCAGTAAATCTACTGACATGAGCCTGTCGCATTTAAGCACACTTAAATCCTATCGACCTGGCCCGGGATCGAACCCGGAACCTTGGGCATAGAAGGCCAGCGCTATGCCAACTCGCCAACCAGGTCGACCTTGGCTTGAATGGGGACATATGATATTAATAGTTTTTGCGTAGGTGGGAGGTGTAAAAGTGATGTGAAAATCAACTTCTTATTTTAAATTGATTGATGTGTTTTATTGTTGACCTTTTAACAGTGTGTTTGAAGATGGATACGACGACTCTGTTTGGAGGGTCATTCAAGATAGTTTAAGGTCAATGGCTAAGAAAATAGCTTACTTCAAGGAGCCGATTAAGTACTTGGTTGTCCTACTGCAAACTTGAAATCATATAAATCGAATGAAAACAAACATTCAACTTGCTGTATGTTCATGGTCACCATTTTGAATACCCAATATGATGTACGTCTGTGTCCACACCTGTGGAGTAACAGTTAGTGAGTCTGGTCGCGAAACCAGGTGGCCGGGTTCGATTCCCGATCGGGACAATTTACCTGGTTGAGGTTTTTTTCCGGGGTTCTCCCTCAACCCAATATGAGTAAATGCTCGGTAACTTTCGGTGTTGGACCCCGGATTCATTTCACCGGCATTATCACCTTCATCTCATTCAGACGCTAAATAACCTTAGATGTTAATAAAGCGTCGTAAAATAACCTACTAAAATAAAAATAAATAAATAAATAAATAAAAAATGTAAGTCTGTTGCCGAAATGTTTTATCTTTTTTTTTTCATAAAAGTTTTGTTGATCGTTGAGTTTCAACGACTCGGAATGACCCTCAAACATATGCATTATATGTCTTCAAAGACATTATTAAAAGATAAATAGTAAAATTTATCAATCCATTGAAGGTAAAGAAAGTGGATCTGTTATCTCCTCCACACTTCAACCTATTAAAAAATATTTATGAATACCACATCATGTTCCCCTTTAATCTAAGCAACTTTTGTCTGAAGAATGTTCTTCTATCACTAAAAATGGTGGCGTTGTTAAGGTGGCCTGTTTTAAGTGCCTCACCCTGCATAGTCGACCATTATTTCAATTTGAGGGGCAAAAGTATAGAAAACATACAAAAGATTGACTTCGTACTACGTTCCGTAATATTTAATGTGTTGATACTGTAAGCTAAGCCTCCCAGTGAGCCACATGTTTATGTTATTCTATTATGTAACTATACTTGCTAAGCCAATCCGTCTCTACTTCCTGAACTATAATATCCGTACAATCGAGTAAATACAACACTAATGTCACTGCGGCCAGAGCTAATCCAGTAATGAATGAGTTAAAGTTTCAGCATATTATTGCAGTCCATGTTGAAAATTGTAGACAGCAGAAATAAATATTCTCGATATGACAGAAGACCAAAAGGGACTTGTAAGAAGCCAAAAGTCGTAAAAGACTCCGTATTCAGAAGAAGAGAATTGGATTCGTATTGTGAATGACGAAAACTATAATAATTAAGATCTGCGGGATACAGCATGCCTGAAGAGAAATTCAGAGACCAAGAAAATATGGAATGAATTCTTTCTTGTGTAATCAGGTTGAAGAACTCATAAGAAGAAGAATGGACTAACTACAAGCCGAGGGAGGTGGAGGAAATTAACAGCTAAATTAGATTTAAATTACACTCAGCAAACGCCTTTTACTATTGATTACCACATACACAGTATTGTCAGATGGGTTGCCGATATAGCACGGCGTTAGCATTCAATTAATTATGCGGTAGTATTATTTAACAGAAGCTGTAACAATTTGACTAGTGATGAGAATATTTAGCATAAATTCGATGGCTGAGAACCAAACAGTTCTAAGTCCAACATTTTATAAGGAAGAAATCTGTGTTTCATTGTATTCCAGTTCTTGTCTGCATATATGAATCGAACAAAATTGTAAAGTTGCTGTGACGCTATTCCAAATTGTTTCATGAAGCTTTGAATGTCATGAGTTTAAAATAACTCCCCTGAAAAAAATTGTAAAATGGACTTAGAACAATCTTATTATGGGCCATCGAATTGTTGAATAATTTCATTCTTATGAAAGACAATCTGCCTCCACATCAGTCGTGGAGGAAGAAAAGAAAGAAGCAGTTTAGGTTCACCAACTCATAACAAATATATCAGAAATACTAATCCTGTAACAATTCTACGGCTACTAAAGTATGTAAAAAGCAATTTAAATTTAATGAGATGTATTAACGAAATTCAGCAACCAAAATGAAGATTGTACACATTTTTAACAAGAGGAGTTAATTTTACCTTTTGTGATTTAGAAGTAACTTCCCCACAAATATAACAAAAGTGATTTGGGTTATTAATACACTTGCGGGGCATTTTGCATATTTACCGCCAATTTCTATTATAGAAATTATCATGTAATCAAATATACGTTATTTTATAATCACTCACAATAATGTTTAAAACACTTTACATTTTAACTATTTGGAGCGCACTCAGAAACCAGTCACTGAACTAAATTTCTAAAGAAATGAAAAGATGAGGGTAAGATTTGATCTGCAAGTGTCATAAACCCATCCTCACGCCCCCGTTGCAGGCTGTTCCAAAAATATTTAGTCGAATGAATCTTTGCTAATAATAAAAACTTAACGAAATCGCCTGACCTGTTTATTGTAGAAATGAGAACTAATCTATCACAATGAAAGCTATTTTCATATTTAGCGACCTAAAATTAGTAAGTTCTGAATAATTTTATCTCGGATACATCTTGGCTGTTGACTAGTGTTATGTATCTATTGTGCATTAAATTACATATTCAAAGGTAGGAGAATTACTTCATATTCTATATAAAAACACATATTCAAAGAGGCCTTTAAACACCTTTCATGTGCACAATGGTTCAGAAAACGTCTTCAGAGGATTTAGCTGTACTCTTTTCACGTTTCTCTTATATGATGATGATGATCAACTATTTCTTTAACATACGAAATTTATTATTCAATTCTATTTAATATTGTAATGATATGTAACGCAAATGATTTACCAGCATTTTGTTAAGATTGTCGTTTTCTGTTTCCAGCTCCCTATGTGAAACAATGTCAAATCGGAGACCCAAAGATTGTAGAATGCATCATTGGGGCGTTGCATCACTTGAGGCCGTACCTGGCTAAAGGTAAGTAACCTCGAAGACGAGTAACTCTGATGCAATATAAAGAAGCATGCAGTTTGTTAAGAAGAACGATTTCTCTTTTTAATTGCAGTTGTAAGATGTTACTGAGATTTCCTTATTTGTGAAAGACTAAGCATGTTCGGAATAATAAAACTTCGTAGAAACTTAAGTTGATAGCTTTAACACATCCTGAAAAATGATAAAGAGCATGAAATCTTTCTACGAAGAAGACAAAGTTCTGATCTATTAAATGGATCATTTACACTTGGTCAAAATGAAACTGGCCAATCTCTTGAGCAGTTAAAATTTTCTAAGTTCCTCCGGGTGAGCGCGCAGTTCACTACCGTAAACCTCCGTGCGCCGCTTTAGTTAACTCCATAATACAAGGCGCTGATTTGGGCTACCTCCACAGCATGCTTCGAATCACCGTAGTGTTGTCCTTTATTTTATTTTTTACAACTCGTTTTATTGTAATATAGTCAAATAATTTTGCTTATGTTACTTCATGTTACTTACATATAATTACAAAATTGGTAAACATTTGTGGTTATAATTCTAGAAAATCAGAATATATCTTGTCATAAGAATTATGGTTTTTCTTCTTGTTTACAATTACTACGTTTAGGCCCTGATCTCTGATTTAGGTTAGTATAATCATATTCCCTGTAGCGCACTTTGCAAATTAAGTATTACCAATTATTTAACCGTCAACATATTTGCTGAATGTTCCTTAGGCAATGGACTGCAAAGCAGCAGCGATTAATAAAATAATTAACACACCATTTTAATATGAAAGCTCCTAATTGTCGACTTTAGTGTTACTTCCATCTAGCGTCAAAAGCTCCTAAAATAATAAAGCGAAAGGTATTCTAAGAATAAAAAATGACGAAAACCTGTTATATTTTCGCTGATGCATTTAAAAGGCAAAAAAAACTTTAGTAGCTCCACGAAGATCTAAACTTGCAACCTCACCACTAGGCTAAGAGTACTACTGCAGTAAGAACGGCATTGTAACGAGCAATAGTCATACTCCACTTGAGAACCTGTTATACAGTAACTTAAACATTATAGTGTTTATGTTACAATATTAACTGTTTAAACACTCTGAACAATCCGTCTGTTTTAAATCTCGTATATGAATTATATTCTCGGAAGATTTTGTGTTCCCCATTGTAACTACTATAAATATATACGCAATCTTTTGAACAAAGCCTGACTGTCCCGAGCGCTCACGGAAATACCAGATTCGAACTTAGACTCCAAGTCTGTTTCTCGTGATTCATAAATAAGAAGGTTCCTGAATCTGTATTTGAAAATTTCATAAATTCTACATATTTAGCATATTTTATTCATCTTCCTGACCCAAATGATAGTAAGTTTATATTGGTTCACAAAACGTAACTCGATTTTCTAACTTTCTGCGTCCAGATCATGCATACGCCGTATAGGTACAAACGAGTGATTTAAATATTCTACTCTTCCCTCTTCCTACGCAAGTATCTTCTTAACAGAGTTTCTTACGATTAAATTGCATTGTGTTATGATTAATATCGTTGCATATTATTGGATATTAACGCAATGATACAAATTTTTTCAAATTATTTCTAGTAAAGCAGAACTTATTTTATAGAACTTGGTAGGGCATTGAGGTGGCACTTCCACCACTCGACTTACCCAGTAATAGGTCGGTAACCTATAATAGGCACTATTTAAATACTCGAAAGACTATTGAAGAGAACAGGACTGACCAAACAATGTCGGAAAAGAAATCAATGGCAGTCTCCGGTAAACATTTCGTAAGAGAAAAATATTTATTTACGAAAAGCGCCCCATACAACAAGTAGCAGATTTTATTTACTTACAAAGTCACATCTCTATATACAAGCATCAAATTGACGTAAAGAAAAAATTAATAAAATACAACAGATTGAATGGGATATTACGACGGAATTTTGGCAAATGACAATGGAAATTAAATTGAGATTTCGTAATATAATATCAAAACCAAGTCTCTTGCATGTCAGCGAATGTTGGACACTGCATCAAAGAGAAAAAAATTGATTAAATGCCTCACAAATGAGATTTATGCTATCCTTGTCAGGTGTCACACTTAGGGATCATACAATAAGAGAACATTTGAGGAAACATTGGAAAACAGAAGAGATGATAATACTGTAAGTTATATATGAAATCCACAAATACCTACAGAAATGGAAACAGCATGTTCTTAGGATGCCACAATTTCGTCTACTTTTACGATTTTAGATTATACTCTCCGAGGACGTAGATACTTGGGACGATCACCCCGCAAATGGACTGATCAATAGGGATTGAAGTTCGGACACCGAACCTATGAAGTTAACTACGTCGCGTATTATTCAAGTCGTATTGTTTACATCAACTCAAATTTCTGTACATTTAAAGGACAAGAGAAATTCTTTCAATCGTCTATTATCATAATACACTGCTCTCTTAAATTTATTGAGTATATTTGGTATTAAATATATGGCTTTCCCAAACACGCTACGAAATGTTTGACATAAAACAATTTTATCTCGAAAAGAAAATAAAAACGAGCAAGATGGTATTAAATTTTCTTGTTTGAAATATCTCAAAGAATAACCTCCTGAAATTAATTATATTACAGCTAGTCCAAGTCAAGTCTGCGAGTGGGGGTATCGGGATGGAATGTAGAGGCAAAACACAGTTGCCACTTAGGTCACTTGACGCTCAGATTTCAACGTGTGCACATCGTTTAAAATACACTACGGAGCGCACGCATTTGTTGTCCTTGTCTTCAGATAAAGGCAACAGTTACGCTGCCTCCCCCCTCCCCCTCATGCAACTTTCTCTCCTACGCCCACGCTTGCCAATCAGAACGCCAAACCTCACTGTCAAGCAGAAGTAGAAGTACAGTCCATTTCAAAGTGTCTTAAATAAAATTGTTACCGCTCTATGAACTGAAGCGCAGTAGGAAAACTTAGGGCCTAGCTGTCATATGAGACTGTACTGGTCTCCTCTCGTTACTGCCTCCTTTCCTTACAGAACTGCCTCCAACTTCCCTCTCGGCTCGCAGACTTAACTTGGTCGAGCTGTACTTATGGTTCAGCCTGTATTTATCTTATAGGCTTATTACTGAGCCTACGTATTTCTCGTTGTACCTGCAAGTGGACACATTCTTATAGATGAAATGTAATTCATTATTTAATTTATCTTTCGAGCTACAGATACTTTAAAATATATTGGATTAATGGTAATATAAGAAAGAAGAATTGTGAAACTGAAATCTTTGGAGGAAACTGGTTCCCTAGTTCGTCAGATATTAACGTACGAGTATTATATTGTAGTTATATCCATATTACTGTTCAATATAATCTTATGGAACTGTGATTTTACAGGCATCCCCGAAATAGAAATGCCATCAGTGGAGCCTTTCAGAATGGACGAACTGTCCCTGTCCCTGACCACAGGACCCAACGGCTACAAGGTCACTCTCAGAGACCTCGACATCTATGGCGCCAGTAACTTCTCAGTAGCAGATCTCAAGTAAGTAAAATGTTAATCTTAGTATATTATGTTAACCTGAAGAGAAGGACGAATCCTAACGTTGCGATAATCTGAGATAAGTATTAGACCTACACTAATCGCCAGTCAGGCGCATTCCCAACTCACACCGGCTGACTACACTAAGGTTCACTTTTTTAAAACAAAAAATGTAGTCGATAAATTAAAGATTATCAAAAACAGTGGCTTCATCATGTAGAATGAATGCACTTATGTAAACTACCAAGACAAGCATAATTTTATTTATCATCTGTGGGGAAACATAACCTGGATACACCAAGGACGAGATGAAACTATTCAGTTAGCTGGATCGATGGTGTCCGGGATAAAGGACCGTGGTCTCTTGGCGCTGTTGCTACCATACGTTTCGTCTGCTACTCCGGCAGACATCGTCAATGGTGTGGCACACGGGAGCGCAAAGATCTTCTTAGCGTGCCGGTTGCGAGCTACGAGCCACGATCCATCCCGACCTTAAATACCGCAAGGCAACCGGCCACAGTCCCAGTCGTTCCCAGCACGCTAAGGAGATCTTTGCGCGCCCGTGTGCCACACCACTGACGATGTCTGCCGGAGTAGCAGACGAAACGTATGGTAGCAATAGCGCCAACAGACCACGGCCCTTTAGCCCGGATAGCATCGAACCATATAACGCCGGCTGTGAAAGCTACATTCCAGGATTATTCAGTTAGCCTCGGAACGTGACAGTAATGACCACCCTTGGTAGCAAGAAGAAGATATTTACCTTACGAGATCAAGGAATAGGGTCGGAAAGCTACATTCTATGAATAAATGAATATAATTAGTTAATGAATGAGACAATATAATTTTGACGTTCAAACTATTCGCAATTAAACACAACACTACTCTTTAATCAAAGTCGTTACGCGTTTGAATACTTTTCTGTGAATACAGTTCTTCCCGTATATAGAGGAACAATTAGACAAACGTCACTACAAAAGTTATAGCATCTATTACACATCTTTGTTTTTACTTTGTGAAGTCTATTTCCGCAAGAAGTTTTGAGTCTTGCAATACGCGTATGAGACACTTACGTCTCACACTTTATCTCCCATTGCAATGAATAATACATACAGTATTTCAACACTACAGTACTTAATAATCAACACTGAAAAAAATACAAAATAAATTCACTACGGAAATCTATGATAGAAATAGACTGAGCTCATTGTTTAAGATAGACCACGACTCCTCTGCTATGGGAAATCCATAAAGCAATGACATATGTCAAAAAATGTATTTTTCGGGCACCAAAAACATCAAATAATAATAACTTGACAATAACAATAACAATAATAATAATAATAATAATAATAGTCCCGCGCCGTGGCGTCGCGGTCTAAGGCATCCTGCCTAGGACTCGCGTTACGGAATGCGCGCTGGTTCGAGTCCTCATAGGGGAAGAAATTTTCTCATGAAATTTCGGCCAGTGTATGGGACCGGTGCCCACCCAGCATCGTGATGCACTTGGGGAGCTACGATAGGTAGCGAAATCCGGTTTCGAATGCCAGCTTTAACGGCTGGGGGATCATCGTCCTAACCACACGATACCTACATTCTGGATGGATGATCGTCCACATCTGTTTCAGCATGTGGGCGTGAGACCAGCAGCCGGCTGGTCGGTCTAGGCCCTTCACGGGCTGTAGCACCACGAATCGAATAATAATAATAATAATAATAATAATAATAATAATAATAATAATAATAATAATAATAATAATAATAATAGACCTAATAGGTGCCGACAATTCTATAACGTTCAATGAATTGAAGGAATGAACCACACTATCATATTAAAAGCTTTTCTAATGCTGATATTTATACATAATTGTTGCTATATAAATCATATCATACGAGAAAAACAAGGCTTTCGCCAGAAAACAGGTAAATTCCGCCCACATTTCGCCTAGATAGAACGTGGAAAAATTTTATGTTACATAGTATGGACGTATAATACAAGATGAAGGGACGTCAAGGTTACATCCATTTAATGCAGTTGTTTATTTCAACAATGCAATGCACATTAGAACAGCGAATCTTTATTTATACCCTTCAGTCCTGAATTTATATTTAAAAAAATTGAAAAAATCTGGTCACATAATCATTCTGGGGATCCAAAATTACCAAATCAAGACTTCACAGAAAATCAAAATTTGGGAATAATTTTCACATCTGGAGCCCTAAAATTTTAAATTCTACTTTTAATTCAGGTATATAAATGTTTCAAAAATAATATTCTCAATTTCTATCACATTGAATTTTTTCAAAATATTTCATAGTATCGAAGACATTCCAAGAAAGAAAAAAAGAAACAATGTACACTATAATGTACATCAGGCCTGAAGGGGATGGTACTGATATTACAAAGAAATCGTACAAAAAGTGTCCTGCAAATCAAGATTTCAGGTACAACTCCCTGTAAAGTTGATTTGAATAATTTCGAGGGAAAAATTGTTCCGGAGCCGGGTATCGAACCCGGGACCTTTGGTTTAACGTACCAACGCTCTACCACTGAGCTACCCGGGAACTCTAACCGACACCGATCCAATTTTTCCCTCTATATCCACAGACCTCAAAGTGGGCTGAGAACCGTCAAGCAACCAACTTCGAGTGCACACTAACTCCGTGTGACTTAATTGTGGTTTTCTGTTAACGAACAGTGACGTGTATTATGCAAATCAAGATTTCAGGTATAACTCCCTATAAAGTTGATTTGAATAATTTTTCCCTCGAAATTATTCAAAAAGTGTCCTGTTATATTACAACGAAAATATCCTAGAGTTCAATAACGAACTGAATTAACAATATTCGGAATACAGATCATTAAAACAGTAGGCGTAAAAATCAAGTTGTAAATTAAAAACTTGGTGGCGTAGGCTATTGGCTAGAAGAGTTTCCCCTCTTATTACAAGATGAACCAACAAATTAAATTTGTAATATAATGCATAATTCTTTCGGTTTTATTGTCGAACGCTGACGCACTGAATCGTCGTTAAGTGGACTATTACTTATCCATGTCATTTTTAAACACATCCATACTAAGTGAAATCTATTTCCAAGCGTACGTGAATATCTCTAAAATTTTAATACAAATAGCCTATAAGAAATCTGCGGTTTCTGATTTAAGTGTGCTAATACCTGTATCTTCCTCGCAGGTTGAGCGAGGGTACTAAACCGTTCGAAGCTCATATTCACATTCCGGAGCTGAAGATCAACGCACGTTATACCAGCAGCGGCGTTCTCATCATCCTGCCGGCAAGTGGACAGGGCAACTTCCACTCCACACTCAGTGAGTTGCCAGTGTCAGTTACAAGACTACTCAGCCCACTGTGGCGCAACTTTTGTGTAAACCAGCCCTGGTCATAAAGGAAAACGGAAAAGAAAAGGAGATATCCCCTCTCATGTCCTTTTCACTTATACCGCTTTAAAAACAAACACATAGTAAAACATTGTGCTTCAGTGGTGGATTTTGGGCAACCAGCGAGAGCCGAAAGCTCTGATACCTGCCTTATATAATCCGCCTCTTAGCAATGCTTGTATGCCTGTCTACTCGTATCGATCCGAAACATAACTCTCTGCCGGGGAAGGTGGAGTGGGGAGTTAAGGGGTAGTCTGCAATGACTCGATTGAGTTATTAACTTATTAGCGGCCAGGAAACCCGAGTTCAAATTTCTAGAAGTATAAATGTAATTTTCGGTAGACAGAGCAGATACAATTGATTTTGACATAGTTATGCTGTAATAATAAACTCGTCATCATCTTCACTGAAAGGTAGTGACAAGCACAAGACAAAGTCTGCACATTCCGTCACATGACACATTCAAGATAACAGAAGATACCAAATCTACGTAATTACAACGAACATTTCCAGTCTCATACATCCGTACACAGAATCCGAAACAAGGATTCAATAAAATCTAAAAGTTGGTCTTATCTATAATACACCGGTATTGTCACATTCGCATGCCAAATATTCATATAAATACACACCGATAAAAATGAAAAAAAAAAAAACTATTGTACGACCGAGAAAAAACGGATTGGCCAATATATTCAATGAGAAAGAGAAAACCGAAATGGTTTAGTTCTTAACGTAAATGATTACGATGAGAGTAATAATAATAATAATAATAATAATAATAATAATAATAATCATAATAATAATCATAATAATCATAATAATAATAATAATCATAATAATCATAATAATAATAATAATAATCATAATAATAATCATAATAATAATAATAATAATAATAATAATAATAATAATAATAATAGAACACTATATAGCTGAATTAACAATATCTTTCTTTCAGGCGACATCCTGGCCACAGTCAGAGGCACGATCAGTTCCAAACATCGAGATGGGCTCGACTTCCTACACGTTGACACCCTCAACATCGATCTTAACATCAAGACAGTGCGCATGCTTGTCAAGAAAGTGTTCAACAATAATAGGATATTAAGTAAGTGCACTCTTGATACGTGAAGAACTATTTTGGATAATCGTATAGCCTATATTTATGCCTAATTCTAGATCCAGTTTTTTTTGTTTAAGGATCTTCTAATTATATTTTCCTCTTCTTCGTCTATCCATTATTCTTTCACCTCTTTTCCTTTCTCCTTTTCATCTAGTTATTTCCCGTCTTTTTCTTCTAATCTTTCATCGCATTATCTTTTTAGTTGGTTATTTAACGACGCTATATCAACTAGGTACTAGGTTATTTAGCTTTGATAACTTGATAGCGAGGTGGTATTTCACGAGGTGAGGCAGAAGATCTGCCATGGAATTACATGATATTCGCTTTGGGTAAATCCTCAGAAAAAACCCAGCTCAGTAATCAGCTCAAGCGAGATTTAAACCCACTCCCCCAAGTACAACTCGAATCAATAGGTAAAGGAACTACCGCCCTAGCTACGCCTGGGGCTACTTTCACCTTATTCTACAATTTCACAGCACATAGTTTAGTTGTCGATTCCTTGACAATTGGTAACTTTTGTTCTTATCTTGAACATTTTATATCTTCCTTTACTATTTAACTATTTAAAAATTTGTCTCTCAATTCTACTCTTCACTTCAATGTTATTATTGTAGACAACTTTCGGTAGGCGGAGTGACATGTTCCATTATCATGAATTTTGATTCCCCTTTACAATATCTGGATCCTTATTAATTTATGTATGGATAATAAAAAATGCTCATCACTTTATAGGCCTATACATATTTATTTATAGAATTTTTTGATCTGATTCGGTACAATTTCAAATTTGAGAGCTATGCAATGTGGCTATCCTTAAATAAATATTCTGAATTATTTACCGTTATTTACTTATTTCACACCAAGTATGTCATATGAAGAGTGTGCACTTTGCCATTTTTATGATATATACATATATATGATTATGTTTGAGACTTCTAGCATTATATATTAAGCTTCTTTTCTTCCAAAACTACGCCAGTCATCTATAAGTTTGTGTTATTGTGCATGTCACTTGAAAATTCGCTCATTCCGTAGACCGATGGATTGAAAAACTAGCCCAGTCCTTTCATGAAATGGACTGAACGCGTTTTGAGTATTACACTCTTATGAAGTGCAAAATTTTCTGTTGAAAATACAGTTCTATCTAGTATCCAGCTCTTATTTTATGTATACTAAATCAAAGTCAATAAATGTTTAGCTGTAGAAGTTATCAAAATACAGACAAAGAAATGTGTCACAAATATCAGTAGTCAGCTAACATAGCTTTGTAGAAAATTACTGTTCCCTTGTTCATATCTACTCACAATAATGTGAGACTCTCCTAATGTCTACGAAGTCAGTCGGTCGGTAACACTTCAAGGTAACTTCGATAAAGACCTACTCGCACTCTGCTATTCCGTCAATGTAGAGAATTTATTTCAGAGGGGAGACGATAGACAAAGGAATTCATTACCATAGATTAAAGGTGGAAGATGAGTAACAGGAAAGTGACTAGCAATAATGACGTTGCCAAAATGTTTGGCAAACATGGTCTGTGCCCTTTCAAGGATAGATAGGGCGTGTCAGCTTCACTTTTCTTCCGCAAGTAATCACATCAACCATTTTTCTCATTATTAAAATACATCGTCCTAAACTCTAATAATCTCAGTAACCACTTGGGCTCAAAATACGAGAATTGTAAAATCAAACTGTATTTTTGTATTACACTCATATGCTATTAAATACATTCAGAGAGCCTCTGTCCTTTGTGTGGGGAAAAGGACTCCTGGAGACACATTTTATCCCAGTGTGACGAAACGGAACACATCCGGAGAAAATATCTACCATCCTTGATGCTAAATCAGAATAGGGGCTCGCTTACATGTCTTGACCTCATGGGGAATAGAGAATGCGAACAAAAGATTGGATTGTTCCTTTTGAAGGCGAGACAGCTTAGAACTTCAGCTGTTGAAGTTTATGATGCGAGTTGACGAAGAAATAATGATAACTATTCAATTATACACTTTTATGCCTGTTTGTATGTTACGTTAGGATATATTATATAATGTGTTCCGTGTGTGTCATTTTCATATTAATCTGTGTGTTTTTTAGGAGAGTGGTTGTGTCTAATCATAGGCGTGGAGGGGGTGAAACCTAGAAAGCAGGACTTGTTTTATACAGCACGTACGGTCAAAAGACCCGTGCATTGGATATAAGGGAAAATTATTATAGTGTAGTGTATCTGATTTATAATATTGCTGAATAAATTCACTTATCAATCAATACTTTCATGCCAATAGTGAGTCTAATCAAAGACTAATGTGTTTTCGCAGTTTTATTTCAAACAAAACTTTAATTGTACTGTTGTTATCGTTCTTGAGAAATAAACTACCCACATTCAGAAAACTTATGTTCATTAACAACACGGTATCAGGTGCCAAATAGGCCAGTCGCATTTGTCAAATATGTTATCAGTTGTATACAACATTAGAAGTGAAATTAATAAATTATTTCTTGTTAGATCATACACTTATCTCTGCCTATGTTTTCAGGATATCCATTATTGTTCAGGCGAACTTAATGACTTATTCTAACACATGAAATATATCGCAGGCGTAAATATGGTATACATATCTTTAACTATTTACTAGCATGAAAATGTAACTTCCTCTTCTGACGTGTGTCAACGTAGAATTGATTCCCTTTGGTTGTGAAACTTGGTCTCATTTTAAGACAGGAACAGAGGTTAAGGATGTTCGAGAATAAGGTGTTTAGGAAAATATTTGGGACTAAGACGGATGAAGTTACAGGAGAATTGAGAAACTCACACAAAGCAGAACTGCACGCATTGTATTCTTCACCTATCATAATTAGGAACATTAAATCCAGATGTTTGAGATGGGCAGGACATGTAGAATGTATGGATGAATCCAGAAATGCATAATATAGATTGTTAGTTTTGAAGAGCTGAAGGTAAAAGATCTTTGGAGAAGCCGAGACGTAGATAGGAGGATAACATTAAAATAAATTTGTGGGATATGATGCTAGAGACTAGATTATTCTTGCTCAGGACAGACACCGAAGCGGGCTTATGTGAGGGCAGCAGTGAACCTCCGAGTCCTTTAAAAGCCATTTGTAAGTAAGTAAAATAATACGATGATAGGTTAAAATGATGACTAGCAATGTTAAATTCTGATATTGGCGAGAAACGACTAATAAGTTACCTCTACAGTCCTTTAATTAAAGGGTAAAGTCATTTTTTGTCCATGTATTCCTTCCTCTTCACTCAACGTTGCAGGCTGCAACCAGTTCATTCACACTTGAACCATGTTTCCCAGAATTTTTATGTCTGATCAATGATCACCAACAGGTTTATACAGGTTCTACTTCTCTGGCATGTTCTCTTAAAAATATATATCTGACATACTTTATCTTTCTCTTGTTTTTAGAATAGCTGTGTATACTTGCTGAGGTAAAGGTGAGTTGCTTTATCTCACCATCAGAATATATTGTAAGCATTAATTTGTCTATATTAAAAAGCAGAAGAGAGCATAAATTGTCTTCATCCATTCAAAAATCTCTTTTCATTCGAAAGAAATTCGTGTCCAAACACTGAGATTTTGTAATGGTAAGAACATTTACTTACTTCCGAGTCACAACTTGCGGCTAGCTGTTCATCACAAATATGTTTTGGATATTAAAGAAGTTCTATGTTCAATACAATGCTATATTATAACAGCCTATATACTCTTCTTGGCAAATTGTGGTTCAAAAAATACTCCTGGCATGCATAAAATATACGACAACATTTATATTTATCCAACAGTAAGTTCGTTTGGAAAGTATTTAACATTCTAGGCTTCTATTTCATCTTGTAGAAACCATTACCCTATTACAGCAGAGTAAATCAGACTTTTTCGCTCTGTATTTAACTATATATATATATATATATATATATATATATATATATATATATATATATATACACATACATAGTGTTTTGTCAAATTGCAAGTATTTCAGTAAAAACCTAGCATTATCCAATCTTTTCTATTTTCTGCAATCCTTTTAGTCTGCGCATATGATCCATACATCTTAATGTCATTTATCTTATGTCTTCTTCTGTCCCAAACTCTTCTCCCATTCATCATTCCTTCCAGTGCATCCTTCAGTGGGCATATTCTTCTCAGACAGTGACCCAGCCAATTTCTTTTTCTTTTCTTGTTCAGTTTCAGCAACATTATTTCTTCTCCCGCTCTTTCAAACACAGATTCATTTCTTATTCAGTCTGTCCATTTCACACGTTCTATTCTTCCCACATGTCCATGTTTCTGTCCCATACAATGTCTTCACAAAGTACTTCACTAATATCTTCCTTAATTCTTTTTCCAGAGGTCCGCAGAAGATGCTCCTTTTTCTATTAAAAGTTTCCTTTGTCATTGTTATCCTCCTTTTGACTTCCTGGCAGCAGCTCAAGTTGTTGCTTTTAGTACACTCCAAGTATTTGAAACTGACCACTTGCTCTACTGCCTCACTTAGAATTCTCAAATTTACCTTCTTTATTTTTTTTTCCTATGACCATAGTCTTCGTCTTACTTGAATTTATCTTCAGCCCACACTACTCACAGCTGTCATTTAGCTCCAATGGCATATCCCTTAGTATCGTCTCTTCTTCTGCTAACAATGCTACATTATCACCAAGTTTATGCACTTTATTCTTCTTCCTCCTACTATCACTCCTCCCATGTTCTAAAACAGTTCTTTACTAAATCCTGCAAGTAGACATTGAACAGGGTAGGTGATGAAGGGCATCCTTGTCATACTCCTCTCTCTATTTCACTACCTTCTTACATTTCTGCTGCCAACCTGAATTTGACCCGTTTCCCATAAATAAATTACTGAACAGCCTATCTTTCCAATCCACATCTATTTCTTTCAGAATTCCCATCAGTTTCTTCCAATTCACTCTGTGAAACGCCTTTTGTGGGTCCATAAATATTATATACACTTTTTCATTCTTCTCTAGGTACTTTTCGCCGATTGTTCGCAGTAGTCTAATTACATCCCTCGTACCTTTATGCTTTTTTGTTATTCTATTGCTGTTCATACTTCTACATTACTTTCTTGTATTATGTATTGCATTATTCTATAGAGAATATGTCCATAACTATTGTTTATATTATTTTGTAAATTGATCTTTTGGAATCAAATCCTATTTTTCTTAGGTAATTTAATCTCTGAAGTTTGTACTAGTTTTAATTTTTTCTTAATATTTATGTTTCTATATTATGCATTAAAATAGAAATGAACATAAATTAATGTACAATGTTTAGTAAATATTTTCTACTTTTGTTTGCCGGAAGTCTACGGTGTTAGTTTCCGTCCTTACTAATTTTCTTCAAAGAATTATCACCTAGGCCGCGTTTGGAACCACGAGTCCCAAATCTAATAGCAAGCAAGTAACAACTGGACCAACGGAAATTTATCTGTGTTTTTTCTATTGCAGCTGAAGCGACAAATCTGTTCCTCCGTGAGAACGGCCATGAAGTATTGAAGGCGATGATGCCACAACTACGACAGAAGCTCTCTGAAGTGTTCAAACAGATCGCTAACCAATTGTTGACTCACGTCCCCACCGAAATGTTCCTCCTGCCAGAGAAGGCATAAGTGCTAGTGACTGCTGCAGAACTTGAAATGTACAAAATGCAATAACTAATCAGTATGCGATACTGATTTTATCTTAAGGTATTTTAAGGTCATTCTCGACCATAAAGTTTGGTTAAAACCAAAATTAATAATTCTTGAGTGAAGCTTATAGATTGAAGTCTGAGATTTGTGACGAGTTTTCCTTCACTAGAACACCTCGTTTCTTAGCAAAACTGTGCACACATCTGAAGTACTTCTATTTTCTTTGTAGAAGTACAATGTATAAATAAAGTGATTTTCAAATTGAATTTGAGCTTCTAAGAAATAATATTGTGATACATTTATTATGCTATTATCTATAACCTGTTTTGTAACTGAACATAGGTAAATTAGGTGTTCTTTTTTAAATCTTTTTGTGTTGTAAATAACCTTAATTTCCTAAAATAACATTCCATATAATCTTTTCCTAACCCTGTTCTTTTTGTCTGTTTGCAGAAGTTTATTAAGAAATTTGTTATTCATATTTCAGTTGCCTGGTTACAGAAGAAGGTTTCGGAAACGTTTATTTCGACATCATAATTTATACCAATATTTATTAGAAATTCAATTACAAAATGTCCATTCTTTATTTTTTAATCTTAGAATAAATAATGATGGCAAAATTTCACCTGACTAAATTAGAATTTCATAAAGATATCAAAGATCTTTCTTTTATTTAGTCTAGGCATAACACTGTTGTCTTTTATTTGTCTCATTACCTTTCCCCCATGTTCACAATATTCTGAGGGGGTTTTCTTCTACTTCCGAATGTTTTCATCTTGGCCCTTAATTATTTTAACAATGAGGATGATATGGGCCGAAGATTCTGCTTCTTGATATGATGGTAAGAACTATTAAAAAATATTTTTTATTTTAATAGATTTATTACTACTGGCAGAGTTAAGGCCATAAGGTCTTCTCTTCCACTCAAACAGTATGAGAACAATAGCAAATATGTAAATGACAGCAATACAGGGGCAATATACAATTAATAATAATAATAATAATAATAATAATAATAATAATAATAATAGTAATAGTAATAGTAGTAGTAGTAATAGTAATAGCAAAATGAAAATCAGTTTAGTTACATGTCAAGTGAAAAACAATATTGTAACAATGTGAATCGAAATAATTATTAAAATAATAGAGGAAATTCATATAGGCCTATTAAAAGTAAAAATCATACACTAGAAAAATTATATTTTAAGAAAGATAATAGTCTATGGGCTATTCCATATGAAATCGATCAGTAAAAAACCTCGCATTTTTTTATACTCTAATTTTTTCCCTACTCATACAAGGTGCTGAGGGGAGTGCATTTTCAAAAATATACTATCGAAAGTCAAACTGTTTACGTATTATTGAGCGACAAATTTAGCGTATTTTATAAAAACAAGCCTCTTTCAGCGCTCAGAACTCTGGAACCATTTACCGCAGAACATTGCACGAGAGCTTATTTTGAAGCTGACATTTGGTAGGTTATGTCAAGAAGTAATCCTTATTTTTATTGTACACAGAGAGACAGATAATCTGATGTTACTTGCTTTTAGGCTTTTTGGCCATTTGTAAAAATGTATATATATATATATATATATATATATATATATATATATATATATATATATATATATTGAGAAAATACCTTGCATTATTAAGAGGGATTGGACATTGTTTGCTTAGTGGTACGGCAATAAGTTTCGAGGGTATTAAATAGAATATTTTCACATGCCTAGACTTGAACGGCGCAGTACCGCACGCACTGGCCGAGAGCTGAAGATAAGCGAGCATTGGGCGTCATTTTACTCCTGTGATAAAACTGGCACAGCTATGCGCTGCTAGACGACGCATCACGTGTTTGTCTCCTGGCTTTGCTTGTCTGGCTAGCTCCCGCCTCACAGTCAGCGGTTAGTTCACGCGCGTACTATTCATTTTCTTTATTTGATATTTTCAATACTTTCTTATCAACATACCATCAGTAAAAAATATGTTTATTTGTACTTTCAATGCGGAATCTAACTTTATATTTTTAAAACATTTTTTTTTTAGCCAAAGGCGTCTTAATGAGGAAAAATCTAAATTTCTCCATTTCCATAAAAAGTAAGAAAATCTGTTTATATGTCAATATAAACTTTAATTTCTCAGCATCAAAATAAACCATGATTTTGATCATTGGGTGAAAGGGTTTCGGAGCTACAACAGTTTAAAGTTGCTAATTTTATGAAAATACGATAAATTTAAATATTTTTAATTTAAACACTATGAAGTTCTAATGCCTCAAACTTTGCACAAAGCATTGTATCACAGTTCTCTTCGTACAAAAAAAAAGTATTATTATATTAAGAAATTGTAAGGTCAATTTTCTCTATATTTCGGTCGATTTGAGATGGAATAGCTCCTATGCAGTCTATTTGACAACCGGCTTTTAAAAGTAGTCATGTCTGACAGTCCCTTAAGGTATGATGTAGAGAGTTGTATTATGTAACCTATATTTATCGCATTGGAACGTACATTAATATACAGAAAATATATCATATTTTGACTTCTAAATTTACATTCTACCAAACATAGCTAAAATTACGTCATTAATATTTTTGCAATGCTTGGGAAAAGTGGCTTAAGTCAGTTTCCACAAACAGTTTTTATTAATTTATTGACAACGTACGGAACATCTGCTCGTTTGGGAAAAGAGACAAATATTTCTCCCATTACCATAATTCATACAGAAGAAAATCAAATCGACATAAACCAGTGTGAAGACAGTTTTTTTCCTTCTCCTATAAAATTAACATTTTTGACTTGTGCCACTTTCCCCGAGCACGACAGATTTAAAGGCCTACTCAAAAGTAATAGAACATAAAATTTTATATTTACTTAATGTAGTTCTAAATGTAACGTTAATAGAATAATACACTAATAGAACACAAATTTAAGACATGAACTGACAAACATTCCAATTCCAAAAAATTACCAAATTTGACTTTTTACCTGCCATATGTTGTGTTTTCCATAGGCTACCACCATGTAAAAATGAATATCCGAAGCCCTGCTCTAACGTGCAATATAATAATACAAACACAGCAGAGTCTCGATTATCCGACCTAAACTGGACTTATAAGGTGTTTAATAAGTGAAAATGTCGGTTAATGCAGAATAACAAAGAAATAAATAATAAAACAAGTGTTTCAGTAAAATATGTTATTTATTGAATTTAAAAAGTACAAAAGAGCGTTATGAACAATGAGAACACAGCAGACGCATAGTAATTATGAACGTTTACAGTAGTACAGTATTCAAGAAAAAATATGTCATTAATGTTTCCTTGCCTACTGATTGACAATTTGTCGCTGTAAGATCTACCACAAACAGTGACGGATAATAAGGGTTGTCGAATGACCGAAGGTCTGATAATCGAGATTCTACTGTATTTATTTCAATACATTATATTGCAAACCTATGTAGTTTTCTTGCTCTCCTGAACAATTTACTTCAGTAGACTAGGGAAATGTTTTTCAATTCAGAGTTTCAATTCTAACATTAAGTTCTCCATTTCACTAAATGTTTCTCACATTAAAATGGTTATATATTCACAGAACAAGGGTCACATTTAATGTTCATTTTACTAAGTATGATTCATACGGTAAAGTTATCAATCAACCTCACAGAATTTGGCTTGTATTGAAACGTTACTCATTTCGCAGAACATGGCTTATATTGAATCGCTATCCTTTTCACAGAACGTGACTCATATTGAAACGTTATCCATTCCGCTAAACGTGACTCATATTCAAAAGTTATCCATTTGACAGAATATGGCTGATATTGAAAAATTAGACCTATCCATTTCACAGAATACGGCTCAAACAAAATGTTTTCCATTTCACAGAACGTGACTCTCATTGAAACGTTATCCATTTCACAGAACATGACATATTAATACGCTATCCATTCAAAAAAAATGTGATTCATATTCAAAAATTATCCATTTGACAGAATATGGCTCAGTTTGAAACGTCATCCATTTCACAGAACATAACTGTGGTGTAGTTTATGCTGCGGGGATTCTTATGGTATAGTGGTGGCTAAATTGTTCTTTTTTATTTTGTGAACTCACCCCCATTTTCTCCTCCCCTGATTGGAGGAAGAAGAAGAGAGTGGTGCGCTGTCTGCTGGAGGAGCTAGGAGCGGCCTCGAGGGACGGCACTCTTGTTGACAGCGACACAGAGAGAGGACGACCGGTCTCCAACCTTCTCTGGAGGATTCGTCGCTTGTTTGCACTTCGCGGGTTGAGTCAACCCGTCTGGTTGAAAAGGAACGACACTGATTATGCGTGGGACGCATTACCGATAGAACATCGCTTTCATATTGCAGTTTCATAGACCCGGTGACGGTCTGCTTCATCTCTAACAGAGCATTGGCCAGCTCTGTTAATTACTATATTCTAGACAGTGTGAGATAGTTAACATCCTTTATACGACAGTGAAGTTTCTTCGAGTCTATGGTGGTACTGATGGTAATAGTTTGTGAATCGGCGACGGCGTATTCTACACGGACCAGCACCGGTATTCAGCTAAAGGTTGGAGTGTTGAACTTTATTGGATTTATTAGAGTCCGTGTGCCACGGGGAACTGTACTTTCTTGTGGGTGTTTGATCACTCCTAGTGTATATTGCCATCTTTTCACTTCTTATTCCATGTTAGTTATTAGTTCTCTCTCTTTCGGCAATTTATGCCGTTATTAGACTTTAGTATTTAATATCTTTCTTTTATCCCCACCCCCTTGCTTGGGGTTATTCTTATGTATTCATAGTTCTTAACTTGTATAATATTTGTAACTTCTTTGGTCTCTACTTTGTTTGTGGTTTATTAAATTGTTATGTTCATAATGGCTTGTCTTATAAGTACTATTGTTAGAGGTAACCAAAAACCTTGGATGATAAGATCCTTTTTTTTTCCCTTCCTGGGTTTTCCCCAGGCACGCCAATACGACATAAATCATATTGAAATGTTATCCATTCCACAGAACATGACTCATATTGAAACGTTATCCATTTTACAGAACATGACTTATATTGAAACGTTATCCATTTCAGAGAACATAACACATAATTATTGAAACGTCATCCATTTCACAGAGCACAACTCATATTAAAACGTCATCCATTTCACAGGACATGACATATTTAAACGTTATCCATTTCACAGAACATGACTCATATTGAAACGTTATCCATTCCACAGAACATGACTCATATTGAAACGTTAACCATTCCACAGAACATGACTCATATTGAAACGTTATCCATTCCACAGAACATGACTCATATTGAAACGTTATCCATTTTACAGAACATGACATATTGAAACGTTATCCATTTTACAGAACTTGACATATTGAAACGTTACCCATTTTACAGAACATGACATATTGAAACGTTATCCATTTTACAGAACATGACATATTAAAACGTTATCCATTTTACAGAACATGACATATTGAAACGTTATCCATTTCACAGAACATGACATATTCAAACGTTATCCATTTCACAGAACATGACATATTCAAACGTTATCCATTTCACAGAACATGACTCATATTGAAACGTTATCCATTCCACAGAACATTACTCATATTGAAACGTTATCCATTTTACAGAACATGACATATTGAAACGTTATCCATTTTACAGAACTTGACATATTGAAACGTTACCCATTTTACAGAACATGACATATTGAAACGTTATCCATTTTAGAGAACATGACATATTAAAACGTTATCCATTTTACAAAACATGACATATTGAAACGTTATCCATTTCACAGAACATGACATATTGAAACGTTATCCATTTCACAGAACATGACATATTCAAACGTTATCCATTTCACAGAACATGACATATTCAAACGTTATCCACTTCACAGAACATGACTCATATTGAAACGTTATCCATTCCACAGAACATGACTCATATTGAAACGTTATCCATTCCACAGAACATGACTCATATTGAAACGTTATCCATTTTACAGAACATGACATATTGAAACGTTATCCATTTTACAGAACATGACATATTGAAACGTTATCCATTTTACAGAACTTGACATATTGAAACGTTATCCATTTTACAGAACATGACATTGAAACGTTATCCATTTTACAGAACATGACATATTGAAACGTTATCCATTTCACAGAACATGACTCATATTCAAACTTTATCCATTTCACAGAACATGACTGATATTCAAACGTTATCCATTTCACAGAACATGACTCATATTGAAACGTTATCCATTCCACAGAACATGACTCATATTGAAACGTTATCCATTTTACAGAACTTGATATATTGAAACGTTATCCATTTCACAGAACATGACATAATCAAACGTTATCCATTTCACAGAACATGACTCATATTGAAACGTTATCCATTCCACAGAACATGACTCATATTGAAACCTTATCCATTTCACAGAACATGACTTAAATTGAAACGTTATCCATTTCAGAGAACATAACGCATAATTATTGAAACGTCATCCATTTCACAGAGAACAACTCATATTGAAACGTTATCCATTTTACAGAACATGACTTATATTGAAACTTTAACCATTTCAGAGAACATTACTCACGTTAAAACGTTGTCCATTTCAGAGAAAATGACTCATATTGAAACGTTAGCTATTTCACAGAACGTGACTCATATTCAAAAGTTATTCATTTTACAGTGTATGGCTCATATTGAAAAGTTAGACCTACCTATTTTACAGAACATGGCTCTATTTAATGTCCATTTAACACATGGTACAAACTAAAACGTTATCCATTCTACAGAACATGACTGATGTTGTAACGTTATCTATTTCACTGAACACGACTCATTTTGAAACTCTATTCATTTCACAGAATATGACTCATATTGAAACACTATACATTTAACAGAACATGATTCATATTGAAACGCTATCCACTTTACAGAATACGGCTAATTTTGAAACGCTATTCATTTCACAGAACATGACACATATTGACACCCTGATTATTTCACCCTGACTCATTGAAACTATCCGTTTTATTAAATATGGTTCATACAGAAATGCTGTCCACTTTCTAGAACACGACTCATTTTGAAACTTTATTCATTTCACAGAATATGACTCATATTGAAACGCTATCCATTTCACAAAACATAACTTTAATTGAAAGGCAATTTTCCACATCATCGAATATAACTTACCGAATTTAACGAATTGTCCTATTCTGAGAATACGATTGAAAGTTTTTTACTTTAGTGAATATTATTCGAAACAGAATGTTATATATGATTTTTCATAGAGTGTTAAACTTTATTTTTAATATAGTTTTCATACTGATATGTTTAGCTTTATATTTAATCACATAAGGAACAATGTATTATAATTTAAGTCAATTTTAATGCACATTTCTACCATGAAATGGACTAAATTAAAACAGGTATATTTTAATTTACAACGGAAGTTCCGCTAAAAGTAGGAAATTGTTCCTTGTAAAAAGTTTGCCGCTGGCGCCTTATAACAGGAAGTGACCTGAAAGTAGATCTGACGATATTTGTCCAGCGTGATGCCACTTCAGTACAACACGCCGCCACACCACTCTGCTCTCCTGACACTCCGCTCGGAGCTAACCCAAATCAGAAATAAGGAGAGAACAATGGGCTTACAGCATTGACTACAAACGACCATGATTATCATTAGAAGCAATAAAGCTGCACCTCGATGTGCCATAGTCATACATGTAGCGACATTACACAGATGAGAGCCAAAAGCGACACCAGCAGCTGCACAGTAGACAAAGCAGATCTCCTGTTTAACATTTTACCGAGCTCCATCTGACGTACCGGAGCCCAAGTGAAAATAAACTCTTCTCCTCTATCAAATAATCATATTATGCACTATAAAAATCGAATACAGAAAATAAAACGTATGTCGTCATAATATCATATTTCATGCGTTAGGATCTAGTGACAATCTACATCATTCACTCCAACGCTCCTCGAAAAGTCCTAAGTTTCTTTCACCTAATTTGCATATAACTTTACAATATTTAGGTATCGCTGAAATACAGTATTTATTCTCTATAAATATAATAATAATAATAATAATAATAATAATAATAATAATAATAAATCGTCTTTCTATCAAATACTGGGCCAAAATGCATGTTATATTCTTGAGTTTTCTATCCATTCTTTTAGGTGGCAACCGAGGCACCTCCTCCCATTTGGGAGTTGACGATAGCTTTTGAATATCGTATATTAGATTTTTTATCAACAGTAATCTCACTAGGCGTTTTGATTTATCTAGAGAAAATCAAAACTCGAGTGGGATTTAATTGACTATTACACGATTAGAAGAAAGTATATAAAGATTAGAAGTAACGAAGTACTCCAATACAATAAAATATTAATTGACTTACGAAAATACAACTGTCTTCAAATGTATTATTGTTCCATCTCAACATTACAAATATTACGCTAGATGCATGCTAGATGGCAGTAGTGAGCAATGCCTTCTCGTAGAGAAGTTCTCGATCTATTATACACGATGGCAATGTTACTAGTCAAGAAGGCTTTGTTGATTCAGTTTCATTTTTATTAAAATGCAACATTCCACTTCAATTATCCGAATCCCAGTAATCAACGTCACTTGACACATGATTTTCAATAAATCTTAATATTAAACAATCTATGATACGTGACTATCCATAATATCATATAGCAGAAGCTATAACATAACCTAACTAATATACACAAGTGTTAGAAAAGTTTTAATTAACGACGATGACTTAAAATTATTCATGTTTATTTTTTTATAAGGAATAACTATTGAATGTACAATTTTCAAATTTGAATGTGGTTGGTGGTTCAATTGATGTTATATTGGACGTGTGCGTAATAGAAGTGGAACTCGTTGATTTAGGCCTACATGGTGTATTCAACTTATTCAGGATTTCCGAATTGTGCTCTTCATTTATTTGTAAATCGGATTTCAGAAGATGCATAGGTATGATCAGTGATTTTTATTAATTCTTGTTCTTGAATGCCAATGCGAGTCATATTTGAAACTGCTGTGCATCGACTGGAGTGGTTTATAATTATATATATATATATATATATATATATATATATATTTTGACGTCCAGACCAGCGCAGTTTCAAATGTTGGCAAACAAAGAAACAAATGCTAGGGACGCGATAAAATTAAACAAATGCTAGGGACGCGATAAAATTGTGCGATAAGCAGCCATGATTGGTTGAAATACGTCCTTTCGTACCGTTTTATTGGTCAAAAGTAGTATGACGTAGTAAGTGTGTAATAGTCCATATAA
This sequence comes from Periplaneta americana, assembly GCF_040183065.1. Lineage (NCBI taxonomy): Eukaryota > Metazoa > Arthropoda > Insecta > Blattodea > Blattidae > Periplaneta > Periplaneta americana. Next base: position 92,411,494 of record NC_091121.1, read on the forward strand.
TATCTCGTTATTTTGATAGTTTGTCATATAACCAATATTGATTCAGTCACTAATCCTTTCAAAATATCCTAATTTTCTTAGTGGTTTAATTGGTTAAATTTAAATTTTTAAGGAAACAAAAATAAAAATTTGTCTGTCTATAGTCCAAAGTTTCACAACATATGGAGTGGAAACATGAAAGCTAAATCAAAATTTGCGGTCAAAATTATTAGCATTACAACTGGATTTTTACCACGTTCAGCCAGACATTCTAAACTTGAAAAAATAAGAAATGAAGTGATCAGACAACAGATGAATAAAGAAAATCCAATTTCAGATTTCATAAAATACAGACAGTTAAAATGATATGAACATGTAAAGCGAATGGATGATGGAAAGCTACCAAGAAGAGTTTTGGATTGGATTCCAGAGGGAAGGAGAGTTGGAGGTAGACCGCAAAACACCTGGTTGTAAGGCATAAATAAAACTTTGACAAACAAAGGACTGCAAGAACGGGATTGGGAAGATAGAGAGAAATGAATCATCAGATGACTGAAAGCAAGTAATGGTCTCTTAAACCAAATTGTAGTAATTTAGCAATTACTTCTGATGAGAAAATTTAGTTAAATAATAACATTATCTTGTCAAGATAAAATTATTCGGATGTGTTGACAATCTTAAATAAAGGGTGTCTAATTCGTATAGGTTTATTCATTAATTTATTTGTCGTTGTGGCCCTTTTGAAATATTTGTTGGAGAAAAATAATAACATCGTGGGACATTGATCACATGAAAATGTGATATTACATTTAAACCCGTTTGTAACAATAATATTAATATTAATAATAATAATAATAATAGTAATAATAATAATAATAATAATAATAATAATAAATTGGTTTAATTATCACACAGCTCGTTATCATAAAACGCGCTATCACTGCAATTCTCTTGGATTTTGATTTGGGGGGAGGGGGTTTACTGTCATAACAGAGATGGTATTGCTAGTTTTATACAGACGTAGACGATTATATGTGCACACATGACGGTTTAAAAATACTGTTTGTGCTTTGTTAAATTTTGAAGACGTATTTTGTTGACACTGAGAGTCTATATTATTATATCCTAAACAATAAAGTTAGTTTAATTTCTTCAAAATATTATAATCCATGCAAATTTATTTTGGACTGATATTTACCACAACTGTCAAGATTTTAATTTTGTTTCATGAAATTTCAACATTGTATCGATCGTTGTATGCCTTCATTTCATAAGAGATGATTTCTGAAATATAACAGTAATATCAGAAACGGAGGGGATACAGCAAAAAACTAAAAGAAAAAGCAAATTTATTGAGGTATAAAGAGAAGTTAGAGAAAAACAGACATCATGATGATAATAAGTTTGGAAGCTAATTTCTATTGAGAAATTATACAAATTTTATTATGGTATGTTCCTAAGCTCAAATTTAGAAAACCAGGGTCTATGTGTAATAATTTAGTTTACCTTACCTCATTATAATTATCATATTAATAATTTTCTCTACTATTTTTATCCAATTAACCGCAATATATGCAAAGTTTCTCAGGAGGAATGTGATTATTTCAAACGGGAACGTTAAGTGCTAGTGTCTTACCTTTACCGTAGTCAGTCTGACAACTGTGTTTGGTAAATGGCTGATGTGACGTGTATAGGAAGAGTCACCATCTCAGCAGCACTAGCAACATGCTCACAAACTGAACACTATATTCTAGGACACACGCCAAAAACGCTGGTGCCAGCTGTAAAATACTTCATATATCATAGATTTAATCTGATATACCTATGTTAGAGAGGTAACAGTTGGGAATTTATTGATGGGCGAAATATTACATGAAGAAATGCACTATAGACGTATTTCTACGTTTTATAACATTGTGATATGATAAATTATTGAAAACGCTGCATCTTGTGTTCTTCCAACAAGTTTATTTCATAATTAAATACAAACTCAATAAGAAAATAAAATATACTAAAGACAAATTACTAAGTTTAAGTACACTTGGACTTTTCATGGATTTCATGAATTGAAAAATTCATATCAGATACCGGTACATGTTCTCTTTCCGACCCCAATTGAATACTTAGTAGCTTGCCAATTTCAGATAACATCCGGTAAACACGGAAAAAACAAAGCTAGACGAAATCCTTAGATTGGGAAAACGTCGTCTACATTCCCCAAAGCAGCCAATGCATTTTCATCACAAAATCCATTAAAAATGCATGTGTGCATACTCACTAATCGAATACACGAATTAAATGTCAAGTGAACGTGTAGTCAGCTGTGTGTGTGTTGCTCTGGTGTTTGCAGTGCTCAGATGCTGCCGTGTGCAAAAGTTCTGGCGTACACAAAACCGTAAGACGTTCCAGTATTGCTCCCTTTAATTTTTACCCAGTCGTTAGATTTCGGGCATAGATATATCAGGTTAAACTACATTATCCTGAAGTATTTTACATTCCTTCTGACACACACTGTATAACGGATATGCAGTATCTTTAAAGCTCTCCTCGCCTATAATATACACTTTTATGCGTTATTAGTGAAGTACTGTGCAGTGCTAATGATAATTGCGACAATTCCGTTTTCTTAGCGGAATAAAACCACGATCGTGAATTCCATGGAGCGTTAACAGTACACACCTTCACCGTTGCAGACAACACGAATGGAGGAGTTCGTGCTTGTAGTAATTAAGACATTAAAAGGCTTTTTTCAGAAGAAACGTCAATCAGTATAATTAATCGCATGCGTTGTGTGTCGGATGAAGATCCAGAAGTGATCTGGAAAGATGTTAGTTGTTCGGTATTGAAGGGCTGTGGGGGGGGGGGGAACATGCGACTCTGTACAAGAAACATTCTTGGTCTATTTTACTATCCATCACAGCTAGGCGCTTTCCGTCAGTAACTGACTGCGTTACTGTTCGCTATGTATCCTGTTTTCGAACACCCAGTCTGACCAGCCGGCAATCGATGAGTACTATAAGAAATGGTTATTAATTCAGTGGACGGATTCCTATGTAAATACGTATATATTTATAAAGCTAATATTAATTATAGTTTGTATTAGTGTATCTTCTTTTTATCACGTTCAGTAGAGCTTAAAAATGTTATATTTATTTTCAGTATTTCTGGATTTAACATATAATTATTATATTAATTTTCAATGTACAGTATTTTCCAGAATTAAAAAAAAACTAAAATAAATATGGTCCAGATTAAAACTATAATAATTAAAAATTATTAAATGAAAGTTTAAAAATAGACCTAAACATTAGAGATTCAGGCTAATAATTTACAGTGATTCCTTTTAAATTGGTTCCTGCCGTTAGTTTAATTGTCTTTACTAAAAAATTTCCTCATTAGAGGATTACCGAGAGGATAAAGTATACTCTAACAATTAGTGCGATTGTATAAAAGGAAATTAATATTATAAGTACTATACAGTGCGATCGAGAAATCTCTCCGCAGTGCTTTTGTAGCCGAGAATCCACTAGGCAGAGGATTCAAGTGTATTTGGTAGAGAATTCAAGTGGCAGCACTGGCCGTTAAGCATATGATGAACTGGGAGTGTGAGGTTGTCAAACCGGAGTGAATGGGGGAGTACCAGCTTTCTACAGAGTTGTATTCTAGGGTTACTAGAACTAAAAGAGCTGCGGAGGGACTTTTCGATCGCACTGTAGAACGAAATGGAAATATAAAAATTGGAAATTTATCCTTTGAAAAGATGGAAAAGTTCAAATATTTTGGAGCAACAATAATGTTAATTTTTTATAACATTATTGTTATATCATTGTCTATGAAGAAAAAGGTTGCTATGACAACAATGATGTATTAAATATTACAGCATGGCAAATCGTTTAACAATGTTGACTTTATGATACAAGTTATGCCGTCATAATAGAAGTCATGACATTTTAATTGGCGTGGTAATATTTTACGGCTCTGGTACAATACTGTGGCATATTATTCACGATTTTCACTAAAGATAAAGACTGTTTATAATGCTGAAGTACAAAAAAAACTGTGACACTATCCACATTCCAATTTAAAAATTCCAGACCTGAGCTGAACCCTAATCCGAATCGTCTGCGTGACAAGCAGTTGGTTCAATCCATTCAGCCACCGCAGGAACTGGAATGTGCTAAATAAAGCTTCGTTTTTTTTTTTTTTTGTTCTATATAATATGAAAATATTCAAGCAACCGCACAAACTGCAGACATTCTTGTGGTTGTGTCTTAGAACACATTTCAGCGAGTTTCCCGTTGCTATTACACTGATTACAATAACAAATTGCATTGTAGAGAAATTATAAAACACTATCATGGGAAAATGTATAGCCCAGGGAAATCTACCTAAAATCTAGATATATACGATAAATTTCACTTTCATTCTCCAGTATGGTAAGCCCATACTACTGTTGCATTAATTGTACTCACTTTTTTTTTACACATTGATGTTAAATTTCTGTGATTCCATGTGTTAAGGAAGAGCTTTCCCCAATTACTGAAATGTCACTTTATGAATTAATGTGAAGTAGTGAGTAAATTGCATGATACTTTTACCACTTCTATATCCCACTGCCAGGCCACGAGAGTGAAAGAAAGCATTAGTGACAAATAACTAGGGCAAAAAGAGAAATAATCTTGAATCATGACTGAAATTTTCGAGTGAAATTTCGTAGAATATACATACTAATTCTAGAGAAGAAGTTTCTAATTAATTTACAGACTTTCAAAAGAGAAATGTATTCGTTTAAAAGTGTTCAATAAATTTATTGAAACCACACAAATGTATAAAATCTAATGAACTATGCTAATGTGAATTTAAAAATGCTCAAGTTTTTCATAATTTTTAACACGCTATAGCATTTTTTTTAACATTTCTTAGAAAAGGATATATCCTACATATTTCACATGGCGGCTGTGAGAATGCATGCAATAGATGACTGAGAATTAAAACCCCACTTACAGCTTTTGTTGGATCATTATCTAATGTCATGACTCATGTATTTACATGGCAGATCCAATATGCTTATTTTTCTGACGGCATGTTGTGGGAGCATCTCTATTAGCCTGTCTGGTTATGTCGGCAAGAACGATAATTTATTTCCAGTAGCCTATATATTAGAAATCCTCCACTTAAAAGAATAATAAGTTTTTAAGTAAGTTATTTTACGACGCTGTATCAACATCTCAGGTTATTTAGCGTCTGAATGAAATGAAAATGATAATGCCGGAGAAATGTGTCCGGAATCCAGCACCGATAGATACCTAGCATTTGCTCATGTTGGGTTGAGGGAAATCCCCGAAAAAACAACCAGGTAACTTTCCCCCTTGGGATTCAAACCCGGGCCACCTGGTTTCGCGGTCAGGTGCGTAACCGTTACTCTACAGGTGTGGACAATAAGAAGTTCTTACTAATTTGTCATATCTTTATTTTTGAACGAATTTAAATGTTTACCACTGATTTGATTTCAACTGTTTCTGTTTTGTTAGTATTATTTTATGTGATCACATTTATTTTAACTGCGACAAAAATGTTATTTTTGTTTATCGCAACGGTCCTTGGAGAAATTGAGGTTGTATGTTATAACTCGACTGGGGCCAGTGGAATCCTGCAGCTCGGAGCGCCACTTGTACTGTTCCTGCGTTCGTATAGCGTCATCGCGATAGTTCACATTACGCCCGCAGCTCCACTCGCCTCGGTAGATTAATAATAAAATTTCCATTACTTTTCATTTATTTACTTCAAGTTCTCTATAAATTAAATTAAAATACTTGAGATTTTCGCAGCCGACTAGCTCCGACGTTAGAGGAACTGATTACGGACTGGAAGGTATCGAGTTCAATACTGGTGGTGGTGGGATTTCCTAGTTGTCAAAAGTCCTCACAACGGGCTCAAGATTCACTCACCCTTCTATCGGAGCGTGACACAGACCCACAACTTCATTCTAGTACCGAGGTCATGAAAGAATGGAGCTCTACCTCCGTGCCCCCAACCACGTTCATGGAATGGGCTTCTCCCAAGTGGCACTTAATACACTTCGGTGCTCTCGACGAATATAAATTAGTTCAGATTTCTCATTCTGAATTTTTATGGTTGATTTCTTTACATTCTTCCTTTCTTGATGTTATTATTCAAATTATAGAAAGCTTTTCTGTCTTAATATTCTCGAATGTTACACGTCTAATTTGCACGTTTCTTTCATTATTTATTTACCTACTTGCTTATTTTTTTACTTATTTATTTATTCATTCATTTCTTTCCATTTCATTCATTTATTCATTGTGTTCTGCCCAAGGTCAGGTCTTTCATTGCGAACTCAGTATTCTCCAGTCTTTCCTATTTTCTGCTTCCTCTTTCTCTCCGCATATGGTCCATATATCTTAATATCGTCTATCATCTGATATCTTCTTTTACCCCGAACTCTTTTTCCGTTCACCATTCCTTCCAGTGCATCCTTCAGTAGGCAGTTTCTTCTCAGCCAGTGACCCAACCAATTCCTTTCTCTCTTCCTGATCAGTTTCAGCATTATTCTTTCTTCACCCACTCTTTCCAACATAGTTTCATTTCCCATTCTGTGTGTTCATTTCACACACTCCATTCTTCTCCATATCCACATTTCAAGTGTTTCTATTCGCTTCTCTTCACTTCGTCTTAATATGCATGTTTCTGTCCCATACAATGCCACATTCCACACAAAACACTTCACAAGTCTCTTCCTTACTTCTTTTTTCAGAGGTCCGCAGAAGGTGCTCCTTTTTTATTGAAAGCTTCCCGTGCTATTGCTATCCTCCTTTTGACTTCCTGGCAGCAGCTCATATTATTGCTTACAGTAGAATTAGTACGTTTATCTTCTTTACTTTTCTCCTATGACCATGGTCTTCGTCTTTTAGGCATTTTTCTTCATCCTATACTGCTCACAGCCGTCATTTAGCTCCAGTAGCAAATCTACTTAAATGAGAGTAAAGAAAAAAATAAATGATAGGCGAGTACTCGTCATTGCAACATGATAAGAGCTGTGTGGAAGGATTTATGTGAACTCAAAGCCGGTAGACAACTTGTCTCACTCCATTTTTCGCTGTTGCATATGAATGTCCGCGTGAAAGACACCATTTAAACGATTTTATGCTTTAGGTTGGAGATGCTGGAAAGCGCAACCGATCCTTCCTTTATTAAAATCTTAAATATCCGCTTTTGAAATTCTCTACCTGTTTCTATTTCTACCGCCAAGATTTAAAACAAGCAATAGCAAATTCCACTTTAATAACATTCAAACATAAGCTTACGAATAATAAAAACTTCTAGTCCCCCACTGTGAAATAACAGTAAGCATGTCTGATCGTGAAACGACCGGGTCCGGGTTCAAATCCTGTTTGGGACAAGTTACCTGGTTGAGGTTTTTCTGGGGGTTTTCCTCAAACCATTAAGAACAAATTCTAGATAACTTTCGGCGCTGGAGTCGATTAATTCTGCTGGCATTACCACCTTCATCTCACTCACACGCTAGATAACCATCGCAGTTGATAAGGTGTCATAAAATTACCCAATTAAAAAATAAAGACTTCTTAAACTTGTGTACTAACAGAGAAGAAATGAAAGTTAACACGTAGAAAGATTCATACGTCAAAAACGTTTTACCTTATTTCATCATTGATCATTTTTTAGTTTCTCTAAAAAAATTTTTTTTAGTCATGTGTACATAATTTCATGTCTATCGTTTATTGTGCAATAACGACATTCAAGAATAAAATCGTTAGAATCGAATTTGAGTACGGTAAATTCGAAATTTTGGATAAATTTGTTAATAAAAGCATTTTTAGGCTTTTTCCACTTTTCTGCGATTGTCTCTAATTCTCTTTCCTCTCGATAGAGGCGAGTACACTCAGCTAGTTGCGATACTTTTCTGACAGATAGCCGGCTGACAGATAGATGACATACGAGATTATGTTATGAAGGATTCTAGGATTCGAAGGAAGCGGATCATGAAATTTGTAATTTGTAATTCTAACATTCGCCTGTAGAGTTTGATGAAACTATGAAAAATCCAAGTCAGAATAGCCAGTCCACGGGATTAAACTTAATTTTAGTATAAAAATAATACATTCAATATACAGAGTGTTAAAAAAGTATGCAATATTTAGGAGGTGCGAGTATGCATTAAAACAAGAAAATAATGTCTAATAAACATGGGTCCTACAATACATACTTTCTGAGATCCGAACACTTGTTCATAGGAAGTGCTCAATGTGACGTCCATTCATAGCAATGCATTCCTCTGCCCTTGGGCGTAAGGAATCACGTACTATTTGAAATTTATTTTAATACATTAGTAAGAAAGTCCTGATAACGATTCCCAGTTAATCTCTGTGGTAGCACGTATAATCCGATTAATATATCACCAAGAACGCCTGCCCATACGTTGATTGACAATCGGTGTTGATGCTTGTTTCTTCAATTGCATGGGGATTTTCATTAGCCTGATTACGAAAATTCACAACACCATCTCTGCTGAACCCCGCTCATATCCGCAACCAGACTTTTGTTTTCAGTATTCCTTGCGACGTATCATTATTTCATGCCAGGGGTGTCAACTACGGTATGATTATCTGGTAGTTTGCTGTATTGTAGGGCAAGAAAATGTATTGTCATAAATGGACGTCACATTGAACAAGTGTTCAGATCTCAGAAAGTATATGCTGTAGGACCCATGTTTATTCGACATTTTTTGTTTTGATGCATACTATCACCTCCTAAAATATTGGATACTTTTTTAACACCCTTTATATCATTCCAGTATGTATTGCTTCGTAGATACTGAATACCTGTGTGATCAAAATTCGTCCAAATTTTAGGAGAGATTGTTGCACACGAACGATGGACGGGCAATCAGAATAAGAACAGATTTTTTTTAAGAAAAAAATCTTAACGTAGTGGGACGCACTTAACCAGAATGTAGACCCTAACGCTAGCTTTTTATGACGACTATGACGTTTACGGTAATTTGGAAGAAGTTTTGATTCCACTAACATTAATTATCTACCTATATAGTGTGTTGTGTCACAGACTTCGTGCTAGAACTCTAAATGCACTTTTATAGTGACTCACGTGTATGGTATGACGTCGACGTCTCTTGGAGGAAATGCGTCGCCATGCCAGGCGACGTGCTATGGGACAGGTATCCCACCGGAAACTATTGATCATATATTACACTCCGAAAGAAAATTAATGTTTATGGACTTACTTGGCAAAATTTCAGATAGGCTACATTGACGTCAATTGTAAATTACGCACACAATTGTTAGCGCGTCTTTGCGTTAGTGGAAGGCGAGGTTCCACTCCTACACGAGAATACTAGAAAAACTATACAATCAAAGAAAGGTATGGTTTCCTGTAAATCGGTCTTTGTGTTTCCATCAATACTCGTATATTCAGCTGCTAGGAAACAGTCGTAATCGTTTCTCTAGAACTCGAATTCCATGTACTAATTTCCTGTATCAATCAATTACTATTTTGAGTCACCACTAAATGCCAACAATGTCGATTAGTTGAAGAGATCCCTATTATAGGCCATGGAGACAGGAGGTTATGGCACCCACCTGTACAGACATTCGGCATTAATAGTAGTAAGGATGTCAGTCCTAAATGCCCGCCGCCTTTACTACCAAAGGAAATATTTCTGGTATCATTTATATTTTTAATTGATTATTTTAGGACGCTTTATCAACTGCTAAGGTTATCTAGCATCTTATATCTATTTAGGTTACTTTAGACGTTACACACTTCAAATATAGTCTCCTGCCATGTTAACAATATGTTGATAAATTCTTTGAAGACGGTGGACTCCATCTGCAGCAGCATTTCTGGATATCTCTCTCACTGTTCAATCTAAAGCTCTTCGGATGTCAACTCTTGATTGCAATTGAATGCCTCGCTTCCACCCAACATGCAATAATTCATTATGGTAGGACTTCTCTCTCCAACAGGCTTCTTGTAATGCCCTACTAAAGCACTGAGTTACATGTTTTTCTCTTGCAACTTGGATTTTTATGAAGCACTTTTGTTCGTACCTTTAGGGGTGTATTGTTTACTCCAAATCACAAACAGCCAGTGTATTTACAAAATATGGTTACTTGAGACTTTCAATAATGCACATCTATGCAAAAATCGTTGTTCTACTATGTAGTACAAGATTTCAATGGTCACCGCTAGGAGCACTGATTTACAGCATTGTTGTCATTACTTACCGAATGCCTTAGTAAGCCTATCTACGCAATATTTCCGAGACTATTGAGATTTTAAAGCCTTTATCACAGTTTAATATCATACAGTCATGAAGCTTTAGGTGAATTTTTGCATTTCTCGCGATACAGCGCTCCAAGTGGTTAGCAACTGAAAGTACTAGAACAATAGGCAATGTCGGTATTATTTCGCATTGACTGTGATGAGGCGACAGTAGCGATCCTAATGGCAAGCAACTGAAGTTCAACAGTCATTGGATGCATATTCCCTACGTATTGAGCTTCGTGACTGTATGTACTAGACTGTGTCTTTATACTACAATTTCACCAAACAGCGATTTACTCGATATCGCCTCACCTGTCGGATAGTATTTCGTTAGGCATAATTACTACATACTCTGATCAGTTATGCAGACGACGTTATATTTTTAGCATATTATGAAGATATTTGTAAGTACTATTCCACAAACAAATAGCAAGCCAATATGCCTACAACATGAAAATCACAGTAAACAAAACCAAAGCACTAGCAGTATTAAAAGAACCTAGGAAAGTAATATTAGAAATAGGTGATAAAACAATACAGCAAGGAATGAAATTTAAATATTTAGCACCGAGATTAATAGCACATACACAATAAATGATGAAGTACGTAATACATCAAGCCAATACTGCTAGCAAAATTGGAGGTTGCCTCAATAACTTACTAAAACATGGAATAATAAAACTTTAAGAAGGGAAATCAAAACTAGGATAAGTTATACAAATCAGTTGTAAGACCTGTACTTACTCATGGGCATGAATCCACAGCTATAAAACGAAAAACTAAGCGGATAAATGAAACAACTGAAATGAAGGATTTAAGAAAAATTACACAAAAATCACTAAGATATAAAGTCAGAAGCGATATATAGTAATTAAGGTTGAATGCAAAATTGAATGTATGAATAAATGAATAATGGATAGGAAAATGAAATGAAATGAAAATATTGATCGTATGAAGGACAACAGATTAGTTACGAAAATTAGAGATGGGAACCAAACAGAAATAGAAGTATAGAACACCCAAAATTGAGATGGTTAAATACGGAACAGTAGTAATTTCTTATAATATATAGTTGCATCACCTTTTCTTCCAGAAGAAAAGCACTGATAATAATAGTAATAATAATGACTCACGTTGTAATTCTAATTCTCGAGTTAATTGTATTAGACTGCAATCCCATACTCTAAAATATAGCTTTGGCCGAAATGTTTTGTATTCCTATTACTGGGCTTAATCTGACAGACTTGAGATAGGAATTAGGAATAGTTTTCTTACAAAATGACACCGCAGCGGTAACACTGAATAAACTAAGCTCTTAGAAATAACTTGAATTCATGATCGTAGTTTCCATACAACGTCGAAGTTATGTCTAGTGTTGGATACGCCTCTATTAATAGTTAATGCCATGAAGAGTCTAGTTTACCGGACATTAATCCTATTGATAGTTAATGTCATGAAGAGTCTAGTTTACCGGACATTAATCCTATTGATAGTTAATGCTATGAAGAGTCTAGTTTACCGGACATTAATCCTATTAATAGTTAATGCCATGAAGAGTCTAGTTTACCGGACATTAATCCTATTAATAGTTAATGCCATGAAGAGTCTACTTTACCGGACATTAATCTTATTAATAGTTAATGCCATGAAGAATCTAGTTTACAGGACATTAATCCTATTAATAGTTAATGCCATGAAGAATCTAGTTTACAGAACATTAATCATATTGATAGTTAATGCCATGAAGAGTCTAGTTTGCCGGACATTAATCCTATTTATAGTTAATGTCATGAAGAATCTAGCTTACAGGACATTAATCTATTTATTTTATTTTATTGGGTTATTTTACGACGCTGTATCAACATCTAGGTTATTTAGCGTCTGAACGAAATGAAGGTGATAATGCCGGTGAAATGAGTCCGGGGTCCAGCACCGAAAGTTACCCAGCATTTGCTCGTATTGGGTTGAGGGAAAACCCCGGAAAAAACCTCAACCAGGTAACTTGTCCCGACCGGGATTCGAACCCGGGCCACCTGGTTTCGCGGTCAGATGCGCTGACCGTTACTCCACAGGTGTGGACCGGACATTAATCCTATTAATAGTTAATGCCATGAACAGTCTAGTTTACCGGACATTAATCCTATTGATAGTTAATGCCATGAAGAGTCTAGTTTACAGGACATTAATCCTATTAATAGTTAATGCCATGAAGAGTCTAGTTTACCGGACATTAACCCTATTGATAATAATGCCATGAAGAGTTTAGTTTACCGGACATTAATCCTATTCATAGTTAATGCCCTGAAGAGTCTAATTTACAGGACATTAATCCTATGTATTCCCTTCGTTGGACAGCATAATGAAATTCTGTCAGAAAGCTACACAATGGAAACAGTATGATCTCAACTAATTTTCTTCTTACGTTCTTCAATTGAAGATTATTACATATGCAGGGTTATCAGAAAATACGTAAGCTGGGTGTTAGGTGAGAAGTTCTAGACAGAACTTGACGTCAAATGTTTTAACTTCTGACGAGCAGAGAGCGTGTCCACACGGCTGCCAACTCGTAGACACTTAACTGTATATCCCAATGTAATCCCACCAATAGCAGTGCTTCATGAATGGAATGTGTGTGTGTGTGTGTCGACAATGAAATTTAAAAGTGGCATAAGTAGCCACTATAAAAAATCTCAGACGATAAAAACATTTAGTTGAATTATATTGATGATGTCTCCATCATCAGTGCCACCATCACCACCACCTTCACCCTCATTCTCATTATAATACGCTCCTCATCCTCACAATCGCAGTCTTTGTCCTCTTCCCCCTCATCATCTTGTTCATATTGTAATATCAACATTGTCATCATATCAACATTCTCCTAATTACCACTATCACCTTCTTCATGTCTTCAGAATCATCACCATCTTTTCACCTTCTTTTTTAAAAATAATTCAGGTTGCAGAAAAATAAAGTTTTGTTCACAGAAGAAAAGGGTTTACTTAGATATAAAACATTTTCAACATTCTGATAAGGTCGGCATTTTTCTCCATTATTATCATTAGCAGCCCCTCTTCTAGGAAATAACAGCATTCAGAAGAAAATTTTAGGAAATATCTTTAAACATTTTACAATCTTCCAGTGGCTACAAATTTCAGGGCTCATACATCAAATCATTTAAAGCTACAGGCAAAACCATTATTTTAGATATGGATTTAAAAAAAAAATTCAAGAATACCTTAATGGCTGCTTATTTTATTTACCATAGCAACAATAGTAAAACAATAGAAACCCTTATAATATTTTATTAATCACGTTACAATAATATATTTTACTTTACTATATCATATTATCAGAGTCTAGTATATACAGTCACGAAGCTTAATACGTAGTAAATATGCATCCATAGATAGTTGATAACCACTAGGATCGCTAATATCGCCTCGCTACAGACAATGCGAAATAGTACCGGCACAGTCTATTGTTCCTGGCACCCTCACAACTCAAGCTTCGTGAGTGTATATACTAGACTGTGATATTATGATGTTTGAGAATATAATATATTTTACTTTACTATATCATATTATCATCTTTGAGAATAAGGTGCTTATGAAAATATTTGGGGCTGAGGGATGAAGTTACAGGAGAACGAAGAAAGTTACACAACGTAGAACTGCACGCATTATATTCTTCACCTGACGTAATTAGGAACATTAAATATAGACATTTGAGATGGGAGGAGCATTAGCACGTCTGGGCGATCCAAAAATGCATATAGAATGTTAGTTGGAAGGTCGGAGAGAAATATACCTTTGAGAAGGCCGAGACATAGATGGGAGGATAATATTAAAATTGATTTGAGGGAGGTTGGATATGATAGCAGAGACTGGATTAATCTTGCTCAGGATAAGGACCAATGGCGGGATTATGTGGGGGCGGTAATAAACCTCCAGGTTTTCTAAAATCCATAAGTAAGTAAATAACATTTTAGGGCTATCATAAATTCATAACATCACATCAGAGTACAAATTATGTGTGTGCAAAATAAGTTATTTGGAATCGAAATAATAGAAACAAAATTCATACCTAATTTGGCGACGTACAATTACCACTGTGAAATGGAAAGGGTGAGGAAATAGCAGCAAACTAATTAAATAAAATTGAAGACAAATTTCCATCCATTATTTATCTCCAAAAACAGAATTTATGGAAACGTATAACAAAAAAAATTCAATGATGTAACTTATGATAAAGTAATAACCGTGTAAGTTTAATTAAAATACTTAGCGGGCTTAATTTACGATTAACGGAAGTGTATTCGCTTTCAATTATTAGACAGATAGGCCTACAACAGAACTAAGTACATAAAATAATATCACTCTATGAATTATAAAAGTAAGTACGAACAATACCATTCCCAGACCTCATCTCTTGCATGGAAGTTTCTTTCTTCTAGTTGGTTATTTAACAACACTGTATCAACTATTTGGTTATTTAGTGTCTATGGTATTTGGCGAGATGAAGCAGAGGATTCACAGTATATTACCCGAAATTCACTTTACAATTGGGCAAAAACCGCAAGAAAAATCCAACTCAGTTAGCCCAAGCGGAAATCGAACCCACGCCCGAGCGCAACTCCGGAACGGCATGTATGGGAATGTAGTCTATGTTGTTATTATGAATAATAGGCAGATGGATTTTTAGAGACTTTGTAGTGTTCACCAGTAATGATCATCGAAATAATGATATTAATTCGATGTAGTTGCCGTTGCAAATAATTTTACAAATATCGATCCCGGGACCCTTCGCTTAGCGCGCGAACGCTCTTCCGACTGAGCTACCGCAGGAACTATACACGACACCGTCACAATTTTTCCTTTGTATCCACACGACTCAAATGAGCTGACAAGACGCCAGAACTCAACTATGAGTGCACACAAATACTTGTGTGACTTAAATTGTGTCGTGTATAGTTCCTGGGGTAGCTCAGTCGGAAGAGCGTTTGCGCGCTAAGCGAAGGGTACCGGGATCGATACCCGGCCCCGGAACAATTTTTCCTTGAAATTATTCAAACCTGCTTTATAGGGAGCTACTACAACTGAACTGTGAGCAGTATGGGATGAATATAACAATGCAAGCAAGATGAAGACCATAGTCATAGGAAGGAAAGTAAAGAAGGTAATCTCGCGAATTTGAAATGAAGCTGTGGAACAAGCGGACAGCTTCAAATAATTGGGGTGTGCTGAAATTAACAACATGGGCTGCTGCCAAGAAGTAAACAGGAGAATAGCAATGAGGAACGAAGCTTTTAATAGAAAAAATGAGCGTCTTCTGCGGAACTCTGGAAAAAAACTAAGGAAGATACTGGTGAAGTGCTTCATGCAGACTGTGGCATTGTAATGAGCAGAAACATGGACATCAAGACGAAGTGAAGAGAAGCGAATAGAAGCATTTGAAATGAGGATATGGGGAAGATTGGAGCGTGTGAAATGGAAGACAGAATAAGGAATGAAGCTGTGTAGGAAAGAGTGAGCGAAGAAAGAATGATGCTGAAAGTGATCAGGAAGAGGAAAAGGAATTAGCTGTCAATGGATAAGAAGAAACTGCCTACTGAAGAATGCACTGGATGGATCGGTGAACGGGAGAAAGTAGGGGCAGAAGATGATGTCAGATAGATATATGGATAGTATGCGGAGGTCGTGAGGAAGGGGGGAAATAGAAAAGATTTGAGAATGCTGGGTTTACAGTGAAAGACCTTTGTCTGGCCAGAATACTGTGAATGAATGAATCATTGATTGGACAATTCTGCACTATTTTCAAAGAATAGCAGACATGAAAATGTAGAATCCTGAACCATAATGTTTCAGAATGAAATTTGATAGTCTAACTCTAAGCCTAGAAGTTTTATGCAAAATATTATTACGATAGTGATCATGATTCATTCATTCATAATTTTTTGCCCAATGGCAGATCTTTCAAAGCAAACTCAGCAGTCTCCAATCTTCCTTCTGTTCTGCCTTCCTCTTAGTCTCCGCATACGATCCATAAATCTTAATGTTATCTATCATCTGAGACCTTCTTCTGCACCAAACATTTTTCCCCGTTGACCATCCCTTCCAATACACCCTTTAGTACGCAGTTTCTTCCTAGTCAGAAACTCAGCCAATTTATTTTTCTTTTTCTGATCAGTTTCACCATGACTCATTCTTAAACCATTCTTTATAGCACAGCTTTATTTTTACCGTGGAAAGACTCATCATGCCATGTTTGCGGTTTTTCTTGGGAAAGGTAAATACGGTAACTTCCCGTTGCTCTCCGCACACAACTCTCTTTTTCGAATCTTAAAAGATTCTAGGTGGGCCCCAGAGATAAGATGAGGAGAGTGGATTTGATAACTTTGCCCTCCTGATTTCACAGAAATTCACGGCAAGAATTACAAATCGGTTTCAATGGAGATTTGATCCGATTATGATTATGATGATACTATAACAAGTTACATAATTAAAATTTTACTCTCTGATTGATGTTCTGGCTGGTATGTACAGTTACCCTGAAAAAGAATGAGACGATTCTTGGTCGTCGGAAGTTAAAGTTCTACAGCGCGGTTCACTCGATATCGACGTAACGATACATACCACGATAAATAGTACAAGAATTGTTACAAGGACCACAACAAGGACAAGGACCAGAATAAGGATCACGAAGAAGATAGCCATTTAAGGCCAGGATTTCACAACATACCTCGAGTCACAAAATATCATTGCTTTTCTGTACCGAATGGCAAATGCCTGCTAAGGGATCTACATTCTGGACTAGTGCTGTCACTGTCTTGTCTCGGTAGCTCATATACAGTCGGTTCCACTGTATAACCGAAACGTCTCGTGTTCGATCCCTGGTAAAACTTTTTTTTATTGAGGTGTAATTAATTTGTTCAGAGTTCCTCGACTGTCTAATTTGTCGAAAAATATGGAATAATTTATGCTCGATTTCTGGGTCTTACAAGTGGCCTGAACCTCGTCAAAAAAAATAAATCTTTCTCGGAAGTTAAAAGTATTCTTCCTCAAACAAAAATCATAATAAACAAAAAGAGACCTGTTAACTTAAAATCTTGTCCACATGCCATCAGCTTCTATTACAGCTCTAAGTCGATACGGCATGGATGTCACGAGATTGTGGAATAAGTTCTGATCCCCGGCGAGATCTTCTCAGGTGTCAACAACTTGATCCCACAATTCGTCTCGATTTCGATGGCGTCGGTGTGCATAGATGGCTATCCATCTCCTTTTCAATTCCGCCCATAAATTTTCGATGACATTCAAATCAGGTGACTTCGGAGGCCAATTAATGATTTCGATCTCGGGTCTCCTTTGAAACCATCTTCGAATGCTTGCAGCATAGTGCACGGGATGGTTATCCTACTCGAACAGCAATGTTCCTTCGGGAAAACGTTCTCGGGCGGAGGGAAGGAATATATTTTCCAGAATGTGCTCGTAAGTTCCCGCATTAAACCGGCCATCGATACGTTCTATAACGCCAGGTCCATCGTAAGACAACCACCCCCAACAATATGCTAAAGCGCCCCGATCTTTCACGTCGGTGCACATAGCGCTGATCATGTCGAAGACCATCCTCACGATAGACACGGATAGAACCTTCGTAATCACTCGAGATGGTTGTTTCGTCGGAGAAAATTACATTTCTCCAATCGATATCCACTCGATTGGTAGCGAAGGCAAGACGGTCGACAGCTTGTGCGTCCCCCAATATTTCCATTTGCGCAACCCTCCGGCTCCTAATACCGCGGTTCCTCAACCTGCTGATCACAGTCTGTGAAGAGCCGGGAAAGTTAGATGCTGCTCTTATGTCGTTAGCAATCAGAAAGGGGTCCTGTCGAACTGTCTCGAATAAGACAGCATCCTCTTCCAATGAAGAAATCCGCGGACGCCCAGGAATAGGGCGATTTTCGACCTCCCCTAAATTTTGGTAACGATGAACCCACCTCGCGGCTGTACTTCCAGGAACACCGACCAAACGGCCAGCAGATCTAGCCCCATATCCAGCCTCAACTAGAGCTATAACTCGCTGTCTCATGTCACGTCGGTTCGCCATTACGATGAGAAATGAGGGATGACGATAATACTTTAGTGCAGACAATGACTATTTAACGTGATATAGAATTATTGAAATAACAGGCATCTTGCATAGTAAGAGTTAATAAATCAACCCTAAATTAAATATCTAAATAACAGGATATAACAGGAAGTCCAATTGTTGCGAAACTAATCAAATTAAATCTAATTACATTAAGTAAACAAACCCCAAGTTATGACACCACATTCCTACAGCTAAATTGTAGGTTATTAACATAAGCATTGAATAGGTCCGTGGTTGTGCGCTGGACGACAAAACCATCATCGAACGTTCGAATCTTGCGGAGGAATGTAACTTCTTGCTTTTTACAATGTAAATCACACTTCTAACTACAATCATTCATATTTCTTACTTTATTTATTAATATTTATAGCCAACATTGAATTTGTAAAGAAAAGCCTTTAGAAATCTCATATGGAATTTGTGATCTGTAGTGACATAAACATAGATTATCTCTCGGATCTTTTCCGTAAAAGTAAGTTAAATTCACTCCTTGAAACTGGAAAACTTCGTCGCAGAGTCATTTTCCCACAGCATACAAGCTGAAGTAGCACAGCCATTGATAAATGTTCTGTACACAGAATTAGAGTGAATTTCTATTCGACAGAATCTATAATCAATGGCTTATCTGAACATGATAAACAAATCCTAAGTGTTTCCAATGTCACTGAACAATTTCAAAATATTAATTTAAAAACTAAGAAGGATCGTAAATGCTGTATCTAGTGATTATTTATATTTATGTCTACAAAATGAATCTTGGAAAAACATATATGATATAGGTACTACTGATATTAAGAGTACATGTATTCAATTATTCACTTAATTTCATAATCATTTCAGTGGATGTTCTCCACTCAATGTTGTGAAAAAATTCAAAAGTAAAAACATGTAGATAACGCAGGGACTTCAAAATCTCATGTATTAAAAAGAAGAATCTATATGTAATGAGTTGCAATGTAATGATCCTCATGTTCTTAAATACCGCAAGAAGTACAGTGTAATTTATCAAAAATTATGAAAGTGGGGAATAGAATATATTTGAATAGAAAAGTACAAAATTCAGATAATGCAATTAAAGCTATTCGGAATATTATTAAATTTAAACTTGTAGATATCCTAAGAAATAAAATATTTTTTCATTAAAACCAATGATTATAAAGTAGAGGATCCCAAATCTATTGTAAATTCTTTTAACGTATTATAGTATATAGTACAGAAATATTATTTACAACTTAAACATTCAAGATTTTGCAAAAGATACTGCAACTGGTTACTTAACAGATGCATTTAATAATTAGTATTAATATATGTAATTAGTCAATAACTGCAACAGTGCTTTTTCATTCAATCATAACATGAATAAAATTGAATGCACATTAAATTAAACACTATTGCAAATACGTAGATAAAATAGTTAAAATTAACTGAAGGGTTGAGAATGAAATAATCCAACAAAAATTGTTTTGTGCGAGTGCATTTCTTACACATATGGGAAAGCTATTAATAAAATGTTGTAATAATTACTGAACAAATGACATAGCCTACGGACTCTAAACCTTTGTACAAGTTTGTCTATAGTTTTATATATATATATATATATATATATATATATATATATATATTTTTAAATTTCTTTTTAATTGTTAGTTTTTAATATATATGCATTTACATTATATATGTGTATAAATGCATTCATTAGATTAACGTTTATAATATTATAACTTGTAATTTTGTATTATTTGCGATCATTAACACTTAATTTCAGGACTTTTTAAAACCCTATTTCAACGTTACTTAGCTATTTCAACGTTATTTAGACAAAAAAAATCGTTGTGTAGACTAAGAATCGAACTCGCACTCTTCTGCACAGCACGCAGAAGCTTTACCGTCTGAGCTATTGAAACGACATGAAAACTTTCCTTTCTGTGCGGAGTGTCGATCTAGTCATGAAGGTCCATTGTCGATTTAACTACACGATTTATGTATACATTTATCTTTTATTTACATAATATTATCATATTTTTTGCAGTTTTTGAAGTGAATTTCGGAACGATGCTAGTAACAAACCAAATAGTCTGAATTTAAGTAACTCAATATTCGTTATCTTGTGTATCAGTGCTCTGGTCTCCGATCATGCGCAGTGTCTTACTTCTGAGACTTAGGAATATTCAATCGTCTCATCCTTTTCCAGGGAACTGTACAGCTGTCAAAAGAAAAAGTGGCCGCTCTCCTGGAACAAAGTTCCCTTCGGGTATCTTCGCTACAATTCGGAGACAGGCGATGTTACTTGTTGTTGGACCACGTTGCCTGATATCTACAGTTATAATTGAAGTATTCTGTGTGTTATCGATAGCATAATGGTAGCGTTCAGGCCTCTTATTCATGAGGTCCTGCGTTCGACTACAACCACGTGCTTTTTATGTTCTTTTTTGTTCTGTTTTTGAGAGAGACAAACTTTACATGATGGCTCCTTTTTCTTTTACGATTATTTTAGTAATTAACATCAGGTTCATTAATATATTATGCCATGACTTTATCATTATGATATTGTGGCTGCAAATGGAAAGAAAAAAGATTTTATTCTCAATAAAAATATCTTTCGTGGCATAAACAAAACAAATTTACTGGCGTCGGCCTTAAAACATTCGAACAATTAAGCGTTCAAAAAACAAAACAAAAAGCCATAATTCAATATTTAGTCTATCTTCCTCTTATCTCGATCATCTTGCAGTCGAGTGGGCATGGAATTGACTAGTCTACGCAAATAGCGACTGTTTTTAGACACGATATTCCAGGCATTCTGAACATACATACATAAGTGTTCTGTCCATGGGCAGGTCTTTCATTGCAAACCCAGCAATCTCCAATCTTTCCTATTTTCTGCCTTCCTCTTAGTCTCCGCATATGATCCACATATCCTAATGTCGTCTATTATTCTTTTCAACCAGAGACCCAACCAGTTACTTTTCATCTTTCTAATCAGTTTCAGCATCATTCTTTCTTCACTCACTTTTTCAAACACAATTTTATTTCTTATTCTATCTGTCCACTTCACACGCACCGTTCTTCTCCACATCCACATTTCAAATGCTTCAATTCGTTTCTCTTCATTTCGTCGTAATGTCCATGTTCCTTCCCCATACAATGCCACACTCCACACAAAGCACTTCACTAGTCTCTTCCTTAGTTCTTTTTCCAGAGGTCCGCAGAAGATCCTTCTTCTCCTATTTAAAGCTTCCTTTGTTCATGTTTGCAGTTTTTCTTGGGAAGGATAGGCCTAAATGCGGTAACATCCCGTTGCTTTCCGCACACCACTATCTCTTTCGCATCTTATTAAATTCCAGGGGGCCCAAGCGTGGAGATGAGGAGAGTGGATTTGACTAATTGGGCCCTCCGGACTTCACCGAAAGTCACGGCAAGGGTTAAATATTAATTCTATCAGGATGTTTGACCCTATCAGAGATCGGGAAATCTCAATTAGCCTTTGTCCCCCGCATCCTGGACTAGCTTCTACGAATCATCAGAAAATCTTAGAGTGTGATTGAGCCAGTTTTTCCGAAAATGTTTCCACACTTTTGCCCTCGTAGCTCAGCGGACGAACGTCGGAATTTAGATGTCAACGTCTCAGGTTCAATTCCTCGTTACTCCTTTTCATTTTATTGTGGTTCAAGATAGTATAATGTAATAATACAAAAAGAAAAACTAATAGCAGTATTATGCAACTGGATTTTTCCAAACCTAATATTAAATTTTTGTTATTTATATCGCTAAAGAACGATTACAATATAAATAACTTGAATATTATTTATACAGTATCACTAAAGAACGATAACACAATATAAATGATAAATATCGGTTTGTTTAATTAATATAAGATATTATATAATACGTGTTTAATTATCTAAATAAAGTAACCTATTTTACAAAGAAAGATGTTTATTTGTGTTATAATAATTACCTACATAAAATACAGATTATTTATATTGCGAAAGAACAATAACAATATAAATAACTTGAATATTATTTTATAATGCTAATGAAGGAAAACAGAATATAGGGTAAATGATAACTTGAATATTATTTATATCGCTAAAGGACGATAACAATATAAAAAACGTGAATATTATTCATATCGGAATTTCACAGATTTATTACAGATGTATTTAAGAAATTGTAGAAGAATAGTAATTAGTAACAGTGTCCTATTTATTCTTCTTGGAGCCAAATTTGTAACTTTTAAAAGTGTGGTTACTATGTTGAAGTGTATGTGTTGCAACGGATGCTTGATTTGTTATGTATTTGAGTCAGTTATGGGATGCTTGATATCGTCGCAATGTCGTAATTATAGTTTGATTGTGTTTGTGTGACTATTGTGTATTAATTTATGATGTATTGTATGGAAAGCTGCATATTTGTGTTATAGAAGTGTTACGTATGTGTGTTGTTAATGTTTTTGTATGTTTCAAATTGATAACTGATATTTGTTTTGCAATCGCAATGCCTAATTTACGGATTGTTTATGTTTTGTTTACATCGCGTAAGCTAATTTAATTTTCTTTTCCATTTCTCTTTATGCTTATCTGTTTTGTGTATAAAACTATAGCCCTAACATACATATGCAAAATAGGGCTAACCCCCACTGGAGATACAATAATAATAATAATAATAATAATAATAATAATAATAATAATAATAATAATATTATTATTATTATTATTATTATTATTATTATTATTATTATTATTATTCATATCGTTATAAAACGATAACAGAATACAAATGATGACTTGAATTTTATTCATATCCCTAAAGAACGATAACAAAATATAAATAACGTGATATCCATCAAGAACGATAACTGGATATAAATGATAATTTGAATATCATTTACATCGCTAAAGAACGATTAAAAAATAAAATGAAAGCTTGAAGAAGGCGCGAACCCACAACCTTTGAATCATTAAACAAGCACTCTACCGCTGATCTGCGAGGAGCAGATGTGGAACACTTCCATAGTTCCGGAACTGCTTGTACAAGCACATGCATCGTGTAACATCGCCGCGACCCGAAGTGGACTTTGAAAATATTCGCTGTTCACGAGTGCGGCCACTTTTTTTTTTTGACAGCTGTACATCTACTATCAGGCAGTACATCTCACTTGACGATAAGTGTCAGAAGAAGAACAATTGTTTGTATACATCTGAAAGCTGATTGGTGTAAGGTTCCCAAACATCCTGTAAAATACGGAATCGTCCCGTTTTTCGCTAATGCGTCCCGTTGTCTCGAGAAAAGTCTTCGGGACAGCTTTCCGTCCCATATTTTAGAATTCTAAATTGAGAAAAAACGGAAAAGTTACAATGTCTATTTTATATTACAAATTACAAACATCGCACTTCATCATTGCAGGTGATTGTAGACGAACTATTATGAAACAATATTATTGTGAGTTATTAATTTCTCAAGGCGAGTGATAGCAACACCAAATGATTAGATGAAGCATGGATAGATCTTCTTAAAAGCACTGAAGGAGTACTCTCAAATTTGAAGAGGGTAGTGGAGTTCATTATGTGTATCCCTGTAAAACAGTAAAATCAATGTTCGTTGTAAAATCATTCTTCAGTGAGGACTGTGTTGCTTTTCATGACATGATTCTTCAAAAGGTACAATTGTTAAGTGAAATTCATTCTTCAGAGAAATATTGTAAGGCCAAGGCGGATTGATTTATAAGAATATTGTCACGTGAGTAGAGTATTTTGTAGCTATTTCTGTAATACCTTAGTAAAAAAGCAATTTGAAGACAATTTACATAAAGAAGCTTAAACTTAATGCAAATATGCTACCTGACAATTGTGTTTACTATTTGTTTACTTACCCTTAGTAAAGTGTTTGTGTAGTAAACTTTACTGCACACACACTTTGAAAGATTGGTATATTTGATGGATGAGCATACTAAACTTACTCTGTGATAACTGATAAGTGTCCCTTATTTTTTCCAATGTCTAGGAACCCTAGATTAGTGTAACATACAGCTAATTGGCGATGTATGCAATGGAGGGGAACTGGCCATCCTACCCCATTATCTCCTGGCCTAGTTGCCTCATAAGTGGTGCTTTATGGTATCACTTGTGTAGGTCAGACCTGTCTTCAGACAGTTGAGTAAACAACAACAATTGAAATTTCTGGTGTAATTACATATTACGGATTTCGTCCTCCACTTAACACTAGACGAAGGTATAATGGGACTCTATTGAGGGTCAGCACATCTACCTTTACCTAAAATACATAGAAGAATACAAATTATCTATCCTATACTACAATCGAACTCAAGACCAAAAGTCACATGCAGTGTTAAAAGTAGGCCTACAACTTACCGGTTTCGTACACTGCCGTCAACATAGTTGAGACTTCACAATTTTAAATATTTACAATAATGTTTTATTTTGATATTGGTAAGCAATATGAGTCAGTCCCTTATATCAGTCTAGCGCTGAGAACAGAAGTCACGGCCCCGTGGAGTATTAGGCTCAGGTAGAGTATCCCTACCCCCTCCCCAACTGTAAATAAATAAAAACTCCTCTTCGGTGCTCAAGTTCGATCCAGTCACTTTGGCGCCGAGACGTCGTGCGGTCGAGTGTTATCCGGAGAAGAAGCTTTTGTTCGCTCCAGGTAAGTGGAGTAGGTCATGTCTCTCGCTGTAACGATATTAATCACTCTAACGATATTAAGCAGAACAACGCGGCAGAGCCGAGATCAAGCAGTTAATAAAGGTGTCACTATAGCAATTTTATCACATCGTCCAGTCTAGTTCTAGTGTGAAGAGAAGAGTTCGTTTCTTAACTTCATGCCGGACTGTTATGAAATTTTATTAGTCGTTCGCCTCGCTGTAACATATAACTTGGGATGGAATAGACTACAGTACAACCACAGTCACGAAGCTCGAGTTGTGAGGATGCTAGGAACAATAGACTGTGCCGGTACTATTTCGCATTGTCTGTAATGAGGCGATATTAGCGATCCTAGGGGTTAGCAACTATCTATGTATGCATATTTACTACGTATTGAGCTTCGTGACTATATAATAGACTGTGGTACAACTCAGTTATCCGGACCACAATCATCCGGCCCGATTTGGGGGAAAATACAAAAATTAATAAGGTACAGTAAATCATGACTTCTTTAAAGCAACGTACGATATTCGTGATGTTTCATGTGAAATACAGTATAGGTACTATACACAGAATTATGTATTGTACTAAAATAAATTTGTATACAATACTATATTTTAATTTTTAGTTTTTATTTACTTTAACGTACAATTTTAACAGTACAGCACAGTACAGTACAGTACAGTACAGTATAGTATGTATATACTCATAGATTTTATCAACAGAAATTGGGATTTTACTTTGTCAGACAGTTTTTTCTTAATTATTCCTGAGCTATATCCAATTATCCGGATTTCTGCATATCAGGATCGACCTAATCCCGAATTAGTCCGGATAATTGGAGTTCTGCTCCTCATTACTTTTACAGCAATTTCATACAGTTTATTCAGTGGGATTGTAAAGAACTTACCATTATTATTATTATTATTATTATTATTATTATTATTATTATTATTATTATTATTATTCAAGGCATCCTCTATACACGCCATGATGGCGTTTGAGGGTGGAGGTAGAACTCCATACTTTCTTGACCTCGACACTAGAATGAGGTGGTGTGGTGGGCACCACGCTCCGACCGCCTTCTACCCCTGGTAAAGACCCGGTACTCAATTTTATAGGAGACTAAGTGAACCTCGGGACAGTTCTGGAAGTATTAGTAATGAGAAAAATCCCGTCTCCACCTCGGTTTGCACCCGGGACCTTCAAATCTGTGGCCAGTTCATCTACCAACATATTATTATTATTATTATTATATTATTATTATATTATTATTACTATTATTACTATTATTATTATTATTATTATTATTAACTTACAAATGGCTTTTAGAAAACCCGAATGTTCATTGCCGCCCTCACATAAGCCCGCCATAGGTCTTTATCCTGAGCAAGATTAATCCAGTCCCTAGCATCATATCTGACCTCCCCCAAATCTATTTTAATAATATCCTCCCATCTACGCCTCGACCTTCCCAAAGGTCTTTTTCCCTTGGGTCTTCCAACTAACACTCTATACACATTTCTGGATTCACCCACACGTGCTACATGCCCTGTCCATCTCTAACGTCTGGATTTAACGCTCCTAATTTTATTATGATAGGTGAAGAATACAATAGTGCAGTTCTGTCTTATGTAACATTCTCCATTCTTCTGTAACTTCATCTCTTTTAGCCCCAAATATTTTTCTGACTATCTTATTCTCGAACATCCTTAATCTCTGTTCTTCTCTCGAAGTGAGAGTCCAAAAGTTTCACAACCATACAGAACAACCGGTAATATAATTGTTTTATAAATTTCCCAATAATACTACATTAACTAAAATGCGTGAAATAGTGTTTATGAACCAATGAATTTTATTTTCTCTTAATTATTTCTTCATTAATGTTATATTCATTTATTACCCCTTTTAGAGCTTCAATACACTATTTTATAATTTATACTGTTATCTCCAGATGACTTAAAATTTTGAGTTAGATTCGTAGAAATTTAACTTCTGAATTATATTTATTTGCTACCTTTTGCTTCAATACAATAACGTGCTCCAGCTATAATTTTGGATAAATGTTCTTCATATTTTGACGCTTATGTGGCTACAGGTCAATAACTGTTTCTGGTTAATGAAGGCTTGTTTCGGTAAAGCATTTTTTTCCTCTTACTTTCGACTGTAGTTCTCTACTGGCCGAAAGGCTTGGAGACACTTTCTCTCAGTCCGAACTTCTCTTGCAAGGACGCGTTTTCGCGTGCCTTTTAAATATTTCTCCTTCCATTTCCCCTCTGACGTTGACAATACTTTTGTTATTACTTATAATAAACCTCCCCTGAAAGCAAAACCGGCCAATTTCTTACCCATTTTAATATTTACAATGCTGATGTTGGCAGGGAGATATCACAATATTTGACAATATTCATGACCTCCGAAGTGTTAAAAGAATTATTTCCCAGATCTGTTCCTGAAGAAGACATATGAAAACTGACGTGATATATTAGCTGCCAAACACAAAATTACACTAGAAGTATAAATATAAAAATTGCCATGATCATAATAACCATAATAATAAGTTAAGAATCATTATTACCATATTCACGGCTTTGGATCTATTGGTATTTTAAATCCAAAGAATTGATCTCTTCATTTATTCTTCAGCCTTTCAAGTGATATACCGTCTCTTGAATTGTATTACACCAATTCTAAAGTGTCTTTGTATTCTAGATCACCAGAACACGATTATTCCAGGCATATTCTTGTGTTTGAACAATTCTTTGAACGGGCGAAGAACGCCATTGCTAACGATCTTCTGTACTTTTAGCATTTATACTCCTATAGCAGCAATTCCGTTTACGACGCAGGTTGTCTGCGAATAGTCTGGATTCCGCATTCTACCCAGAAAAATCGCTTCCTTCATTCTCATTTGAATTTCCTTTAAATTCTATCATTCTTCTCATTATCATTTCCTTTTTCAGACAAATATAATTAAAGTGAATTTAATAATACAACGATCAATATTGTAAATTTTATAAGTTTCTGGTGGTCAGAAAGAAACAATATGTCAATGAAAATAGCAAAAATTAGTTAATGATGTCGACTTCAGGAAACTACAACATTCTAAAAAATTTAATTAACCAAATAACTGATAATTGAATTATTTGTCAACATATCTCGCCGTTTTTTATAGTGTACCAAAACTTTTTAAGTCTTAAGATTACTTCATACTTAATATTATTAATATTTATGTTACTTAAATAAAAATGGAAATGTATTTACGAGAAAATATGTTGAGGTCGGGGCCTCATCTTGTGGAAAAATAATTTACAGGGCCGCGGTCCCTCGAAAGTTGATATGCGTACCACTGATTAAGAAACAATGTTGTAGTGAATAGGAAGCTTTCTAGGCCTGGTTCACAAGACTACGAAATGTACCAATAAGTAAATCATGTAAACAGCGTGCTGATGTACAGTAGTGGCAAAAAAAAACCGGACCGACTCTTGTAGCTGATTTCAGAGCCTTATTCACTCCAGAGCACGATAGACTGGTAACTAAGACTTTGGTGGTTCGAATCTTGCCTCGGAAGGAAACTTTTTTTTATTCCTTATTCAAATTTATTCCCAATACGTTTCAACAGCTGGTAAAATTCATGTTCTGGAAATAATAAGTTAATTAAGTAGTGAAATATCGCTCCAATCGAAAAGTATTGGGAATAAATTTGAATAAGGAACAAAAAAAAAAAAAGTTTCCTTCCCAGGCAGGATTCGAACCACGAAAGTCTTAGTTACCAGTCTATCGTGCTCTGGAGTGAACAAGGCTCTGAAATCAACTACAAGGGTCGGTCCGGTTTTTTTTTTAACACTAATGTGCATATATTTGGCGGACATGTCTAGTAACAGTATCAAAACAAAAAACTAACAATATTTTATTTTGTTTTAACCGTTACTTACACATCAGCACTCGGTTTAATAGATATTACTCCCCAGCCCATAAGACTTAGTAAGTTACATATTGTGAACCAGGCTTAGAAACCTTATCAGAAGACGCCACGAACTTTATCACTCTTAGCTTTTAGTATATACAGGGTGTATCAAAAATACGTGTACAAACTTCAGGCATGGGTTCCTTACACCAAAAGAAGGAAAAAAGTTCATATGAACATATGTCCCATAATCCTTTGTTTCCCCGTTATTCATTTATTACTAAAACTTTGCGTTCAACGGCTTTCGAGGTCCAACCTCAAAACTTCATTTCTTTATGCACTCATTCATAGAAGGCTGTGACTCGTTGTATCAGAAATGGACTGCAGATGGCGAAGTGTTGACATGGAGACTTGTTTACATGTGTCATTTGTCATTAGTCTGTCTTCAACGTTGCAATTGTGAACGTGGAGTGAGTTAACGTGTTTCGTTCAACCATGGCAGGACGATATTCATTTCGTGAGCAGGCTGACATCATTTTTATGTATGGTCGCGCGAATGGTAATGGACGCGAGGCTGTACAGCTGTATCAGATGGCGTTTCCAGACCGAACACAACCGAATCATCAAACCTTTGTTGCTGTGTATCGTCGCGTTGCTGAGACAGGAACCGTTGCACCACAGACTGGTGATCGAGGAAGACCAAGAATTGTTCGTACGCCGAACCTCGAAGAAGACATTTTACACTGTGCCGAAGACGATCCAGGTATCAGTACAAGACAATTGGCTTGTGGCAACTGGTACATCACACAGTACAGCATGGAGCAGCTCTTGTATCCGTATCATATGCAACGTGTGCAGGGCCTTTCGCATGCCGATTATCCACCACGGGAGAACTTTTGCCGATGGTTTCTAGCACAAATACCCAATCCATTGTTTGTCTCATCAGTTTTGTTTACAGACGAGGCAAAGTTTGGGAGAGATGGAATTACCAATTTCCACAATGAACACGTATTGGCAGATCGTAATCCTCGTGCTGTATTTCAGGCTAGACATCAGCAACAATTTAGGATTAATGTGTGGGCTGGAATTGTAGGTGACTGTTTGGTAGGTCCATACGTTCTACCAGCACGTCTTACAGGTGCTATCTACAGGGACTTTATCCAAAACACTCTTCCAGAATTACTGCACGAAGATGTGCCTCTGAACATAAGACAAAACTTGTGGTTCATGCATGATGGGGCTCCAGCACATTTTAGTCGCCTTGTTCGAGATACACTGACTGGTGTCTACCATAACAGATGGATAGGCAGAGGAGGACCAGTTCAATGGCCAGCACGTTCTCCCGACCTCAATTCTTTGGATTTTTATCTTTGGGGGCACCTTAAACAATTGGTTTATGGAGCAGACATCCCGGATCAAGAAACTCTTCATCGACGTGTCATGGAAGCTTGCGAAATCATTCGACATCATCCCGGAGTATTTGAAAGGGTGCGACAGTCCATGATTCGACGAGTGCATGCATGTTTAGAAGCAAGAGGAGGACATTTCGAGCATTAGTTATGAGTTTTGTGTGTTGGCACATTATTAGTGTACCAATGTGTTGAACAGTTCCTAACGGGGAAACAAAGGATTATGGGACATATGTTCATATGAACTTTTTTCCTTCGTTTGGTGTAAGGAACCCATGCCTGAAGTTTGTACACGTATTTTTGATACACCCTGTATAATTATTAACTATAATGATTTTACATCAATAACTGAGTAATGACATGTGAGGGCATAAGAAAAAATTGAAGTAGGCCTTTTAGGCAGCTTTGTCCATCAGAAACCTTAGAATCTTGTATGATTCAAACGCGTCTCTCTATTGGTGAGAAGTTCGTCAGCTGAGTGACTGAATCAAGTGATTACCGCGCTTTTTGACTGGGGTTAAGTGACCGGAGTGAGATGCTTAACCTTCACCTTCTTCCAGTGCCGAAATTTTGAAAACAACTTTCTCTTCCTGCGGGCGCAGGTATTATTCCTTTGCTAGAGCACTGTGTTATACCACTTTAGGACTGTTGTGAGCTTAATTTCCTGGGTGTATGAACTCTTCTCATTCTTGACCTTCGGAAGTCGCGACAGACCTTGCTGCATTCTCTCAAAACGCCGGGTGACCTTGCGACGTACGTAACTGGAATGTAACAAAAGACAACGCCTCCAGCGAATTCCGGTAAACGTTTGAACAACAGACAGTCAACGATTTCAAAGAGCTTAAATGCAACATTTCTCAACAATACAAGACTGAATAAAGGCAAGGACTGAATTTATGTATTAAGTGAATGTTATTCTCTTCCTAAAAATGCTCCAGTCTTAGCACAGTCAATAGTTTCTTTCGAAAGGTGTTTCACTGTAGGTATATTCTGTAGATTTGTATTGAACAAAGGTAGCCTACTTTGCACTTGGTTTTCTTAGGGTACTTCGGTGTCGTTTGCCGTCCCACGACATAGGCATTTCATCGTCTTGGGATAGTGTCCAGTGGTATGCTCTATCACTTTCAAAATGTATTTATTATATTTTACATTATACCATGCATGAATTATGATACTAGATAGACGTGCAACTACATCAAGCTGATTTTATGGGAAATTACAATTAAAGTAAATGATAAAATCATACCATTATTTACTGACAATTTACCTTCAAATTGTAATTGAGTGAAATTTATTTATTTTAATTGCTCAGTGTAGTCATAACGTACGCACTAATATATCAATTAAGCATAGCTTTTTCGTATGCTTACGAATCTAAATTGTATTAGGCTACTATTACTGCATGCACTATTTACATGTACACGCTTAAAATAAAATGAAATAAAATAAAATAAG
The DNA here is from genome assembly GCF_040183065.1 of Periplaneta americana. Classification (NCBI taxonomy): domain Eukaryota; kingdom Metazoa; phylum Arthropoda; class Insecta; order Blattodea; family Blattidae; genus Periplaneta; species Periplaneta americana. The sequence goes on from NC_091121.1 coordinate 92,443,386, forward strand.
AACCTTAAACACAATACACAATTATTTAGTTTTCCAATTTTATTAAGAATGAAACATTTCCTCTGCGTTTTAGGAATGGACTGAAAATTCAAAATGTACAGTAGGATGCTAATAGTAGGCCTACACGCTGCTCAGATGTTATTAATCGGTTTTAATACTGGATACGTAAAGCATTGGTTTTTTTTTTTAACCAACGCAAGTGTACTACACAAGAGACAGTGAGCTGTTTCTATAGTTGCGAGCTCAGACCTCGCACCTGGCAGTTATAGAAACCACTCACTATCTCTTGCGTAGTCCGGATTTATGCGAGGCGGACCTCGGACCTCGCACCTCGCACTTAGTATGCGTCGGTTCAGAGAAACCAAGGCTTAAGCTATCTGTTGGAAATAAATATAGAAATAACACTGAAGTTACTAAAAAATTACATCCCGTAGTTATTATTATCTATTTCTACTATTTATAAATATAATATTGCTATTAATTTCAATATTATTTATGATATTGTATACTAAACTGTTGTTTTAAGGTCATTGACTAGACTCTCGCTGTCACCCCTAGCAGAGTGGCGGCGATGCGATTCTGGGACATTATTTGTCGCACCCCCCCCCCCATCAAAGGTAGCCTACATTTGCATATGCGAGAGTGTGGTTATACTGCTGTGAAAGCAAAGATAGATTGCACTTCATGGAAATCAAAGTAGGAGTAGAATTAAGCAAACGTTATTCAAAGAATGCTTAAAATAAAGAAAAGGCGTTTTATTTATTTTACTGGATGTGCACATGCGATTATGCGCATACCCAGTATCCGCCACTGATTTAGTATGTCTAGTTCAAATCCTAAATAACTAGATCGCTACTGAAGTAGAGTGCAAGCATTAACAGTAGAAGACGAATCGTCTTATCGACCTAAATATTTTAAACTTGCAGTGTAATTGCTGCAGGAAACCCCGAGGCTACGTTCCAGATTGTTTTCCCTGCTGTTCACTTAGCCCCTTTTCCGTAATAACAGTCGGCATGATTCAGTATTTACTGCTGCGAGTAGATCCATGTTAGCTTAAAAGGAATATTGATTATCTAAAGCGTTTTCCTTTACTCAATTGCTGTGGTATAAATACGGTATATGTTTAGCCAATTTATTAACCTATGGTATGAATTTACTCCAAATTATAGTATTCCTTCTCTAGTAATATTGTTCTGCTATATAATCTTTACTTGTCCCTCTGCCCCTGTCGGCAAATAAGTGTGACTTACTGAAACCTCCGTCAGGGGATCCGTGTATTCCGGCATCGGAACGACTGGTTAAATACATAATACACACACTAGCGTCGTGCACTGCAGGCGCTATGTTCGGTTCAAGTTTGTCGAGTATGACGAAATTCGATTTCATCCCCATGTTCGCTGTGCACAAGGAGGCCTTCGTGTTTGTCCCTCCTTGTTATAAAAATATTCACTGTTCTCCTCTCCCACACCATAATGTTTATTTAACCACCTAAGAATTTTAGCACAGATCCTGCGATTAGTTTTCTTTTTTTTCTTTTTCGTTGGTAACTCTATAGCATCTATTAGATGCTTTATGGTTGTGCTAACAGATGGAGTTGCTTGTCAACAATGTGACGCTGAAAGGTGTGTTCAGGTTACTGCCCAGCGACAATCCTGATGTATTTTATATTTTTTGTGATTGGTCAATTAATATTAACCCGGCACACTCACAATCACACTCACATTAATACAAATTTCCAGACTCTACACACCCAGGTAATTTTTCTTCTTCAAGAAAAATTCACCGAGAGCCGAGGCCGGGAATCGAACTCGGGACCTCCAGTAAGCCAGCATGCTAACCAACAGACCACGGAGGCAGAAATTAGTTTTTCATATGAAATAATACGAAGGTTGTAATTTCTTCGATGTCTCTCTCGGTTCGAATATTAAACACATATATACATATGAAGAGTTCCAAAAATCGTTAGGAAATAAGTATTGTGTATAACAATGATTTTGTATAAATATACATACATACACACATACACACATACACATACATACATACATACATACATACATACATACATACATACATACATACATACATAACACAGTGGATGTTTCAAAAGTGATGGTCAATAATTTACAAATAAAAAGTATGAACTGAAAGAAGCAAAAAGCTTCAATAAACATTGGTTCGTAAATTAATCGATCATGCGAGATTCCATTAGGCAGAGAAGGGTCTGTACCTTTGCCTCTTAGGTCACCGGATTTAAGTCCAACTACATTTTTGTATTTGGGGCCATGTAAAAAGCCTGGTTTACACTTCTGAAGTCAACACACTTAATGAATTGCGGTTTCGGATTGAACGCGCCTTTCAGCAAATAATGAATGATCCAGGACTGCTCGAGATGAATCGCAGCTGTCTACAAGAAAGAGCACAATGTTGTGTTCAGATGCATGTACATCATTTTGAACACCTGCTCTAGGTAGAATTCAGTTAGAGATGTCTGCACATCTGCTCTTAGTCAGCGAGGAATCTCAACGGAACACGTGCATTATCTCGACAACGGTTAATTTGCAGACCAATGTGTATTGGAGCGTTTTTGCTTGGGTTAGTTTATACTTTTCATCTAAAAATTATGACCATCACTTTTGAAAAACAGGCTGTAAGGCTTCACTTTCATAACCATGGATTATGAACACTTAGCTGTTACCAGAATAACTACCGATGATTGTGAAACAAGTAGTAATACTGGATTGAGTCAGTGAATTATTAACTGTAATCGAGGAATGAGGCAGGACTTTGAAGATAATTTTGATAATTTCATTATTTCAGAATACTGTACAATGATTAGCCTAATTGATTTCAAATGTTCAACATGTCAAACAATTTATAAGTTATTATATAAATCTGTTCTTAATTGGCAGTCAGCTCAGATTCCAATGGTTCTAATGGTTCTTTTACAGAATGATGACTCCTGCACGTGGCTCCATGGTGAGACTTCTGCTCTTCATCGCAACACTGTGTTCTATGCCTGCCCTCTGGACGGCGCAACAATACAAAACCCGTAAGTTCAATAGCAGCAATTAAGAGCACTTTTAAAGAATCTAAACGGAGAATTCAGTTTATCTCCTCGGATATACAGAGTGTTTCATAAATAAATACGTATAGAGTTTTACAAGGATGATTGAATGGGTCTCTTTTAAGCAAGAGAATTAAAGTCCCGACTCGTAATCTCGGCATTATGCAATAACAAAATTGCCTTCTATCCACCTGGAAATTAGGCAACCGGAAATACATTTAAGAGGTCTACTTTCGTTTGTTTACACTGGTATGCCACCTTTAGAATACACGATGCTGTTCACGTTGTGTTTGTCGTCTCGACGGATGGATCTCGGACTTACTTTTTTCCTTTATCAACTATCGTGAAAGATTTGTATCATCTCACGCCACTCGGATTTTATTTTGGGGACATGCGAATATGAAGGCTCTTCTGTGTCAGAACCCTGCAAATACTCCAAAGCACCTAGTAGCATTAGTTGCCGTTGCTGCAGGTAATGTCCTTCGATGTCCAACAGTTCGAGTCCGACAATCTGAGGTGTGCAATCTAAGCAATGGCGGACACTTAACACTTATTGTGAGATTGTGCCCAGTAAATTTGAATGAAAACTGTTTTTTTTTTTTTTTCACCTGCACTCTCTTCACTTCTTTAGACACTCCATACCAGTACAATATGTTTCAAATTATTCCTCTGTATTGTTCCCTCTTTTATCCAAGTCACATTCACAGTTCTGCATTGACTACTTTGGCGTCACGTATCGTGAAAATGTTTTATCAGGACACCATGTCCATATCCCAGATATGTCCAAACGCTTATAGAACCAGGAGATATTGCACGTCAAGCATGCTCTGCTAAGGTCAATAACTTTCCATATAAAATATGAAAAACGACCTTAAAGAATATGCGCTGCGGGTTGCTTACGCCAGGGGTTACCTCGTACGAGTTACAATTGGACATTATGGTCTAGACCGAATAATTTATCATCCCTAAATAGAAAGTGCAAGAAGCCATTCCAGTTGTCACGGATGTTACACTTGTACTAGTTTCAAACTCTATATATTGAAAATGAAATGACTTTTGTCAACTTTTATTAGTCAATTAGAATCAATTTAGATCAGTAGGCCTATCATTTTACAAAAAAAAAAGTTGTTTGAATGAAATTTATTATTATTGCAGAAAATAAAGGAAAGGCTCCGTCACGAATGTTACAATATTTTTTAACTCACTTCACACCTTATTAACAAAAAGTGTAAAACACATGTTTGTCTGAAGCAAAAAGAGAGTCATTCTCATAGTGTCCATGTGTGAAAGCTCTGCAAATCTCATGGCATTCATGGAGTCACATCCAATCGGTAAATATTTTATAGCTGTTTCTTCCATGTCACGGATGTTTCAGACATTTTGTCACGGATGTTACAGATGAGTTAATGTCCTTCATTTCTCCAGTTTGAAAGAACTGTGATATTTCAAAGTCAAAATATTCACTTGAACTGTAAGATTGCTAATTATTAGTAACCCACTCTACTTAAAATGCAGATGGCAGAAAAAAATACAATAGAGATAAGAGAGAACCTCGGATTCAATAGACAGTACAGTAATTGCTAGGGAATCGCGAATATTCTCCAACGAAAACAAATGAACAATAGACAAGAAAAACTGTTTACTTGTGTGCTGGTTTAGTCGATCAGAAAAGACATAACGCCGATATTTCATACAGAGATTTTTCTATAGCAGGGGCACCTGGCGATATAATGAAATGATATCTTGAATAACGCCTAATTCTTTGAGAGGGTGGGAAGTTTATATCAAAAGTGAGACAGCTTAGGATGGAAATGAACAGAGAAGAGGGCCGAAGAATTAAGGGACAGAGTTTACGTAACAGTGTTTCAATAGGTAATATGTTACTGAATGTAAATAAGGTATATTGTGGGTTGTTTCTTTTGTCTTACCGTGTTACACTGTGTGTGTGTGCGTGTGCGTGTGCGTGTGCGTGTGCGTGTGCGTGTGCGTGTGCGCGTGCGCGTGTGCGTGTGCGTGTGTGTGTGCGTGTGCGTGTGTACGTTTTTAAGTGTTAGCAGGACATGGTATCGCTTTGAAGTAAGCATTGTTATAGCATTATTGGCCGTGCAAAGAATCGTGGATACATGCATTTGTATCCATTATATATGTCATGTACACATCCAATTATTTAATCAACAACATGCTGAAACTTTCCGCTGTCCCTTGCCATACATTTTTGGCACCTGCTTCACTTAAGTTCTCGCGAGAAATACAAGCCCACGTTAAATTGAGACATCCAGTACAAATGCACATATTTTCATGTAGGCCCATCAGGGAAAACACTGGAATTTTACTTGAAGCAAGTAAAGCGATAGGTTTGGAAGTAAATCCTGAAAAGACAAAGTATATGATTATGTCTAGTGACCAGAATATTGTACGAAATGGAAATATAAAAATTGGAGATTTATCCTTCGAAGAGGAGGAAAAATTCAATTATCTTGCAGCAAAGTAACAAATATAAATGCCACCCGGGAGGAAATTAAACGCAGAATAAATATGGGAAATGCTGTTATTATTTGGTTGAAAAGCTTTTGTCATCTAGTCTCCTGTACAAAAAAAAAACCTGAAAGATAGAATTTACAAAACAGTTATATTACCGATTGTTCTGTATGGTTGTGAAAGGTGGATTCTCACTTTGAGGAACAGAGATTAAGGATGTTTGAGATAAGGTTATTAGGAAAATGTTTGGGGCTAAGAGGGATGAAGTTACAGGAGAGTGGGGAAAGTTACACAAATCAGAACTCCACGCACTGTATTCTTCACCTGACATAATTAGGAACATTAAATCCGGACGTTTGAGATGGTCAGGGCATGTAGCACGTATGGACGAATCCAGAAATCCATATAGAATGTTACTTGGAAGACCGCAGGGAATAAGACCTTTGAGGAGGCAGAGACGTAGATGTGAGGATAATATTAAAATGGATTTGAGGGGGGTGGGATATGATGATAGAGACTGGATTAATCTTGTACAGGATAGGGACCGATGGCGGGCTTATGTAAAGGCGGATATGAACCTGTGGGTTCCTTATAAACCATTTGTAAGTAAGGCCTATTGTACTCGTTTTCTCCTCTTTTATTACCTTGCCGTTTAAGAAAATCTGACTTTAGGTCTGAGAGATGGCTATGACGGGAAAATAATGGAATGAGAATTGACAGGAGAAACATACTAAGTTTTTTGTAAAATAATCTAGCTAAAGTCCTCTCCGTTTGTTACAAGTCGTAAGTTACATAATCAGCCTGAAATCGAATATCGGTCTCATGTAATGAATGCATATGTGATCTCCAAGCCTGTTGATCATTTGTCTCACTCCGATTTCTCCGTTCCCTATAAAGGAACATTAGTGAATTTTGAAGGGAAAATCAAAAATGGTAGTAACCTAATAGCTACCACATGCCGAGATGCGGGGGTGGGAGGTCTCGTGTGGTCGGAAGTTTTAGCTAATACAATGTATGTAGAAAATAGTCCAACATACATACTGAATAAACCCTACGGGAGTTCTGGTGGTTTAAAATAGAAGCTATTCCAATTTTGCGCGGGAGTAATACAATCCTGCTCGAATATAACTCGCCCAGTTGTCCGAGACCTTGACTCTTACGTTAGAGCAACGCCACTTGTGCGTGTGCCCACCGCTTTCTACAGAGGTCACTGGGACAAACTGCACGGCTGACAGGTGACGTCACGACTGGTTTCACATCCTTGTGCATGCTGACTGCAAACCTCGATGAAGGAAGAGCAGCCTAGAGGGCAATGCATTGCGTGCGATTTCCGTCACGACTAACTTATAAATCTGATGGCCGGTTTCACCAACCTTCGTTATCATTATAACGTCTCGTTAAATAATTTAATGACACGTTAGTCAGTTTTTGTGTTTCACCAAGTATCATTATTGCTAACGCATCTTTAAATTCATCGTTAATTTATTAGAACCTATTCGTCGCGTTAAAACAGTAACGATGCGTTAAGAAGTCAACAACATGGCGGACGTAATTATTCGATGATGAAGTTCTTTATTTAGAACTTCAACATAACGACGAACTTATATGTTGTAATAACACTCGGAATAATCATTTGAAGATTTAAGTGATAAAGAATTCCACGAAAGCTACACATTAAGGAAATCAGTAGTAAGAATGTTCTAGAAGAAACTGAATACCAGTATACTGTATAGGTTAGAATACGACAGAAATCACCCACTTAACGCCTCTTCAACAGATTCTTCTCGTTTTAAAATAATGTTGCGGGAAGTTTTGAAATAGTAATTGATGATATGAACGGGGTATCAAAAGCTGTATTGTCTAGATATGTGAATAAATTATCAGACGTATTACCAACATTACAATAGTCATTATTTCTATAGGCCTAATAAGCTTATAGCTAAATTTTATGTTGTCATAGACAACATAGATTGTGTACATGTTCCAATCGTATATCCTGGCAGTAATATAGCCAAAAGATTCTGCAATAGAAGATCCTATTTTTCCTTCAATATTCAAACAATTTCATAGGCCTATGTAACACTCCGCATAGAAAAATTGTGGCTAAACTAGCGCTGAGGTAGTTTCCTTCGTACTTTGCTTATAGCCTACACCTTGCACATACGAATCTGTGACAGGTTATGTTTGATTAGTTTAATTTTTTGTTATGCCTTGCATATACGATCAACTGCATTACCACAAAAAAATCCCTTATAAGTTCAACGATTTTCACTTCTACCTCAGAACTACCTCAGCGCTAGTTTATTGAAATTGTAATAGGTTAGAATACGACAGATAGGAATCACCCACTTAACGCCTCTCCTACAGATTCTTCTCGGTTTAAGATAATGTTACGGTCTACACGGATAGCACAACATTCCAAAGGAGGATGCCTTTTAAATGAAAAGGGTGCAAAGAGATTTTCTTTTAGGAGACAATGGATACCCCTTAAAATCCAATTTAATGACATCTCTCCTGAATCCTGCCACACAAGTATGGCAAAATTGTTACAGGGTACTAATAAATCTGCATGAAATACAGTGGAAAAGTAGTATGCAATTTATGGAAGAGGCGATTTCCCGTCCTAAATTTAGGCCTAATATAACTGCTTAGAATGCTTTGTATATAATTCATTGTGGCATCAATTTTTAAGCTGTCGACCTTGTAGTCCGCTAAATTTTCTCAGATTTCCTTTAGAAGCTACAATTTAACTGCTCTATATTCCTATTATTTACATTTGGAAGCAGCTGTCTTTTTTTTTTTAATTGCGGTATGACAACATGCTGTATTTAGGAAGATGTTATTAAAATTACTGCCTCTTACCCGTTTGCCTATGATTGTTTCCTCATGCCAAACAAAGTCAGCCATGATCATATGTAACCAATGAAATTCGCGATTTCGAAGCCATGGTCGTATGAAAAACAAAACATGCAAGATACAAGTACAAAATCCCCTCGTTAGTAAACGCCTGTTAATTTTAAAGATACGAGGCTTGGTGAAATAGTAAACTTTTAAAGATTCCGTTAAAATTAAACGATCCATTTGTTGACAAGTCGTTTGTGCTGATTTAAAGAAGCTTGGTGAAACCGGCCATGAGAGTTTTCACAAATAAACATACCAGTAACACGTAACATGTTACGTCCTTCAAGATCCTTACTATTTAATGAATGAATCTTCATTTTTCTTGTATTCTGCTCCTTTGTTACAATTTTCACTATATTCTTTTATTTTCCGCTCATGTTTCATTTGTTTATTAGTCTTACTTTGCATTATATTTTGCTTTCTTATTATACAAAGTATAGAAATATTGTATTGCATTCATAGTTTCCTACCCAAGGGCAGGTCTTTCACTCCTAAGCCGGCTTTCTCCAATCTTCCATATTTTGTGCCTTCCTCCTAGTCGCTGCATACGATCCATGTATTTTAATGTTGTCCATCATTTGATATCTCGTCGTTGATTTTTATTTTTATTGGGTTATTTTACGACGTTTTATCAACATATAGGTTATTTAGCGTCTGAATGAAATGAAGGTGATAATGCCGGTGAAATGAGTCCGGGGTCCAGCACCGAAAGTTACCCAGCATTTGCTCGTATTGCGTTGAGGGAGAACGCCGGAAAAAACCTCAACCAGGTGACTTGCCCGGACCGGGATTCGAACCCGGGCCATCTGGTTTCGCGGCCAGACGCGCTGACCGTTACTCCACAGGTGTGGACCTCGTCGTTGATCCTGCAGTAACTCCTATGTGCAAAATATGAAATTCTTCAGTAGGAAGGTAAAACACATTTATTCATCCTATGGCAGCCGTACATAGGAGACTGTGAATTATTACATTTTCGAAAGAAAGAAATATAATTACATATAGGAGATTTTATTATTTGTTGTATCACTTTTTAAGTTTTTTAATAGAGCAAAAATCTGAAAATCGATAAATATGTCACATAGGAGTTATTGCAGAAACAACGACGATCTTCTTCTGCCCTGAACTTTTCTCCCGTTCACCATTCCTTCCAGTACATTCTTCAATAGCCAATTCCTTTTTCTCTTCCTGACCAGTTTCAGCGTTATTCTTTCTTCTCCCATTCTTCCTTGTACAACTTCATTTCTCATGCTGTCTGCCCATTTCACACGCTCCATTATTCTCCATATCTACAATTAAAATGCTTCTAGTCGCTTCTCTTTACTGCGTCGTAATGTCCATGTTTTGGCCCCATACACTGTCACACTCCACACAAAGCACTGCACTAGTTTCTTCCTAAATTCCTTTTCCAGAGGTCCGCAGAAGATGCTCCTTTTTTATTAAAAACTTCCTTTGCCATTGCTATCCTTTTGACTTTGTTCTGGTGCCTCATTTAGAATTCGCATGTTTACCTTCTCTATTTTTCTTTGAATAAGAGAAAAGTATTGTAAATGCTGCAAAAATATAGATTCCAAAATTTTCACGGAGATACAAGTTTCCAGAATTTCTGATAACGAATATGTAGTCTAATTATGGCATGCAGTTTCTATACAGCTATTTTTCCTTAAATTTCCTACAAGTCAGTTTGTCCCGAAATAGTGCACATCATACACAATAAATTTTAGTAACAATTTAATGGGCCTTTATTTGAAATCAAAAACACAAAATGGTAATATATTCTCAACCGAAATCCTATCTAGAAGATCAAGTGGATTAGGACCTACGCCCAAATGATGAACTGTGTTCCAATGGATATTCTTATTAATATAAAGGCAAGTGACACACACACACACACACACACACACACACACACACACAGTGGAAAGTGTAGGCCTAGAATTTAAAATAAATGAAGGCTCGTCCTTAAAAAATGTTGCATTCTACAGACTACACTCCATTTCTTCTCATATATTCTATGGCATCATTGGAAAGGGGATTGGTTTGGTGTCCTCGTTAGCGTTTTGCGTTCTGCAAAAGATTAAAAAAAAATCTTCGCGATGCCTTGCCTTGTATTTTACTGCTCCAAGTGATGCTCGTCTGCGAAAGTAGACATATTTATGCATAGCCAATATCCTATGTGCAAACAAAGACCGGTAGAAAGTGCTTAGAGTTCACTCATATGCCATGGACTACTAATTACAGAAATATGATTCAAAATACAATAGGCTACAATCCTTGTAAAATGACTATTATAATTCTTTGAAGAACACAGAAGGTAGACTTGCACATTAAAATGCAATAGTTAAGTCGTCGAATTTGTTAATTTGCAAGTAACTAGTCACTTTCACCAAATTTATTTAGTGAAGAGTTGGATCTACATAGAAATAGTTAAAGAAAATATGAAAATATTGTACATCATTATTGAAAATAATGGTTAAATATAATATGTAATACAGGGACATCATCTTATTTTTACTAACATTTCTAATATTAACCTGGCTATACCTTTTGATCAACGATTAAGAACAGGAAACACAGTTTCCTACTCCCTTCCACGACTGGAGTTCGATGATACTGCCGTAATATACAAAAAAGTCACTTTACTAGGTATAGGAGGGAAGAAAAGTAGTTCATCCATTTACGTAAACTAGGAAATATCGCGATTTTGAGTTTGATAATTTTCATTAGGTTTTTGTTTAATCAAAATACAGTACAGTATTAACAATGAGTGTTTTTACTTACGAACTGAGCTGTCCATGCGGACGTATTCATTATGCAGTGTATATTATACTGTCTACAGCACATTAGCGTACACTATAGAGAATGAAGTTAAATTGAAAAATAATCATAACATGGATATTTAGACACATTTTTTGAAAATGGTGGCCGTTCATTTCGATACAGGCTTCAGTTCTAATGTGCATATTATCGCACTATAGACTATTGTAGTAATACCAATTACCAGGTTCGTACTTCGTATCAGTAACTCATGTTGAAATAATTCTGTACCTAGTCTATAAAAGAGTACCTTACGTACTGTAAATTCAATCTTCACTTCTGCCCGATCCGAAAAGATAAAATTACTCAGACATGCTATCTACTGCCCGTCCAAGTGGTTACGTCGCAGCGTCGTAGAAAGGGAGGAAATCACGTGACAGTTAATTACTTAACGAGGCCCTTTTATTTAAGTTATTTTAAACAATTTTATGGGTATAATATTACGTAGACGTCCAATTCCTAATAGAAATTGATGTTCTCAAAAAAGAGCAAAGACAGCCCAGCCACTAGCATTTATAGAGAGGTGAATAGAAGCAGGAGGGGGAAACCGGGATGCGACGTAGGTAAATGGAAAATGATGCAATATTGAAAGCTCTTTCGTCACTGGAAAACGCGAACATATTTTTGGAACGTACTGTTTACTACGACCGTAAGGTTACTGTGACTGTATATGCGGGGTCTTGGATCTGTGTTGTTGACGGTTGAACTTCATTAGTAGAAGAGGTGGGAGTGAAGTACATTCAGAAACTCAGGTACAATAAAAATTGAAGTAAAATAAAATGATGTCCCTGTATAATTTATGAAAATATATTTCTAATTAAATCTTGTTTTTGCAGCGTACTTTATCCATCCCTGCCACAGAAGCGATCCTAATGTGAACAGATGTCTTGCAGAAGCCTCCAATCATCTTGTTTGGTGGTTCAGGAAAGGTAAGGACTTAAATTTTCTTATCACGTTTACGTCATATGAGTAAAGGTTGCAATATCTGTTGTTAAGATTAGCTGCATTAAAGCAGGTAGTTTATTCGTACTAGATTAGTATGAAACACGACACAGTTATGAAGTTAGTGCTTATTTCAGTCGTTTGAAGAAATAAAAATAAAGTAACCGATCATACTAGACTTATGCTGTAATTCTGTGCATTAACAAAAAAATCAGGCAGAAACTTCTTTACAAAATCATACACGGGTGAGTGCTGTAAAGAGAGATTAATTTTTAAAAATTACAGTTTTCGAATGTGAAATGTCAGGTACAAAAATAGATTCTGAAAATAATTTAAATGCTCTATTTCAGCAGCCTTTTATAGGACTGTTTGAAAGAAAACCGGTAGACGCAGTCTTTTCTAACTTCCAAACTTCGCAATTACCTACGCCTATTGATATTTAATCAGAGTACAAAACAAAAGTTGTGTATTCTACGTTCAATACTGAATGTACGTACATGTTTTTGTAGAGAATGTGCAGAATTCCTCAAAAAATTTTCAAGGATAATACAGCACACAGTTCACAGTAAACGACACCAATCTGCTGGTAAGATGTAACGTGTCTAACTTTTCTTCTTTAACGACAACGTGTTATTCTACTAGGCCTATTAGTAAACCGGAACATTTTACGCTATATTTCAAACTGTATGTTTCATGTGTTAGGCCTACTGTTTGTTTTATTATTTGCAGCTACACCTATGTAGGTAACTTTCTCTGTACTATCGAGCATTGCGATGTTCAACACACTCTAAATCATTAGCCAACTGTCTTGCCAATTCAAAAAATTTCTTCAAATTGTATTCTCCGATTCTCCCCCCCCCCCTTTATAAAGAGGTATACTTGGTTTTCCCCCTACAACATTGTTCCAGGTTCTCTCAATAGAGCAGTGATATACGGAGTGAGACATGTGGTCTACAGACTTTGAGCACGCATAGTGTATTTACTGCTCCAAAGAATCGCGCTCTAGAGTATCATTAGTAGACCGCGTAACTCTGAGTCCTAATACGATGATTCAAGTACCTGTGCTCTGGAGATGTCTGTATGATGTAAGCCCTCCCCTCTCCCCCCCCCCCAAGTACAGTACTGAGCATCGAACGCAAGACATTCAGAGTAAGCTGTCTTTATTTCGCAGAACATTACAATGAAGTCACACGAGTTGTTCATGCATTAAATGGTAAAGATTCAGCTTCCGACAAAATCTCTGATTTCAGAAAATATTTATGAAAATATGCAATTCATAAAGACCAATTATGGAAACTTTCCACAAGCTGTAACGCAACCGGATTCGCTGGCCTAGAAATATCCGAAGGTATTAAAATAATTTCGAAAGTATCGAAAACAATTATGAAGGTACCGCAAGGACCATATTAATGGCTAAGAAGCGATATGTCGCGTCGTATCTACTAAAATGGTCATTTAATTTAACTACATTATTTAGAATAACATTATTATTATGTTCACAGAATTGGATAGTTGACTAATATTTTGCTCTAGAAAAGAAGATCTTGCAGAGCAGAAAAATATATAAAAATTTTGTCCATTTTCAGAAAATTTGATTTGAAAACAGTAGTTTGTTTAAACATGACATTTTTCAGATACTAGGTTTTACTTCTTAATCATCGATTACTGATAACAGTGTTACTATAAAAAAAAGTTGCTATGTAATGTTGTGCAATTTGGTGGAAGAAGAGAAAAAAGTCCACACCTGTGTGGAGTAACGGTCTGACCGCGAAACCAGATGGCCCAGGTTCGAATTCCGGCCGGGACAAGTTACCTAGTTGAGGTTTTTCCGGAGTTTTCCCTCAACCTATTATGGGCAAATGCTGGGTAACTATCAGTGCTGGACCCCGAACTCATTTCACCGTCATTATCATCTTCTCTTCATTCAGACGCTAAATAACCTGGGATGTTGATACAGTGTCGTAAAATAACCCACTAAAAAAAAAAAAGAGAACGAAATCGCAAATGACAATGTGGAACTTTTCACTTACGCTTCAGTCACATCTAGCGATGTCGAAAGAAGCTTCTTGCATTATAAAAACTGTCAAAATGATAAAATGCACAAGTTTTTCTTTTGACAATCTACGTAATAATATGTACATTGCAATTCCTTAGGCCTATTATTAAGATCATGATATTGGCACCGCTAAGAAGTCGAAGATCATATGAACTAAGTGTAGGTCATTCGTTATCTCGTGAAATCAAATATTTGCGTGCGCCGTAGCTTACAGTAAGAACCTTGTGATGAGGGTAAGTGAGCTACGTAGCTTGCTACAAATAGAAGCGAAGCGAGGGAGAAAGTTTTTCAGCCCACTTTCTTCTTCCCCTTACGAGCAGGTAGATTTCACTAGATAACTAATGGCCAGGCTTCGAGACTTTGGACCCGATACAATAATTTTGCTGTGCATGTACTATAGGTTGTTGACTCGCTGCAGGTAGTGAAAGATAGAGATGTGTTGAGGTAACAACGTTGCTATTTAGAGTAGAGTACGGTAGTATGGGGAACCACACACATATGTACATTCTCAAAGTAAATATACATTACACAATGACAATATCAAGAGAATTAATAATTATATATAATAAATTTTCAGTCAAATACACTTTTCAATTTGTGAGGTCAGATAATCTGTTACATCACAATATTCAATACGAAGTCACTAATATTTTCGACTTTAAAAAGTCATCTTCAGGTGCATGAGATGCAAACAATTTTTAAAATTAGGTGATAAGTTAATCTAGCAATTAATAACATAATAAGTAATGCAAGTACTGGTATTGACATTTATATAAATTTCGTGCCTCTTGAGGTAAACTGTACATGGTAAAGCTGAACACTGATGCTAGATTCTCGTATGTATATAAGAGGCAAGGAGAAGGCACAGCATGATATTAACCTTATACAATTAAAGGCTAAGTATTCTCATTAGATCGTATCATTAAAATTGAATTGTACCGTTTGATATTAACTATGTTAAAATGTTAAATATAATGTATAAATTTAAAAGAGATGGAGAAGCTGTGATGCAAATGCTGTTGGTGGGAGAGCACGCAGTCTAATTCGTCGTGGTGAATGCCATAGTTGTCTGAAAATATTTTAGTTAATAGGTTATTATTAATTTTGAAAAGGTTGTGAGAGCTGATATCAGCGTTTATTAAAAGTTTATTATATTTGTACTTACATAGTTGTTCAGTTGTTTGCTTCCAGACAAGGGGGCGTGTTTTTTACCCGACGTTACATGTTTTAGATTGAGTGACGATGCATGGACAGATAACTGAGGGAATGCCAGGAGTGACTATTCGATAACATGTTATTTTTTTAAGTGATATAGGGGATTACGTAAATTTGGTATTTGCTCATTTAATAATGGATTATTAGGGTCTTGATTTTTTACAATAAAAAACTCTTCTGCAGTGTTGATAAGGTGTGAATTATTTATTACTTTTAAAAATTTTAAGGTGTTTTGTATACTATTAATTTCGTGGCCTGAATCAATAAGATGAGTAGCAAATTTAGATCTATTCCTGTTATTATGGATGTCTGATTTATGTTCTTTAAATCTAATGTGGAAATTTCGTTTGGTTTGTCCTATGTATTTTCTATTGCAATTTTTACATTGTAGTTGATAAATACCACTTTGTGAGAATTTATTCGTTTTGCGCAATTTGTTGGGAATGATGCTATTTATTTTATTGTTAGTTCTGAAAGTGATATGTATATTTTCTTTTTTAAAAAATGAAGTTAAATGATTATTAATTTTTCCAAAATATGTCATTGGGTATCTAATTATATCTCTTTTTGGGTTTGTGGGTTGTAATGTGGTGAAAGTTTTATTTTTATTTCCTAGTTTCTTGATTCTATTTCGGATATAGTTTTCAATTGTGTTTCTGTTTGTTTGTGGCGAGTTGTATTATGTATTTTCTTTTGTATAAGCTGTTTGACTTAAAGGGGTATTTATTAAGCGGTCAATGAGATACCTAAATTTACATAATTTTTGTGAATATGGGTGGTTAGAAGTTTTATGTATAGTATAATCAACTGAAGTAACTTTTCGGTAAATATTGTAGGTGAGTTTGGATTTATTTACTTTAATAGTTAAATCAAGGAAATTGATTGTTCTTTGTACTTCTTCCTCGTAAGTAAATTTTAGGCTAGGATGTAATTTATTGAATGAAGTAACTGTTGAATCAGAAGATGATGTGCCATTGTGTATGATTAGGGTATCATCTACATATCGGGAATAATTTTTTATGTTATGCTGATTTTGTATGTTGGGGATGTTTTTATTTTCTAAATTTTGTAGAAAGATTTCTGCCATAAGGCCGGATAAAGGGTCACCCATGGCTAAACCTTTAACCTGTTTATATATTTTCTCATTGAAGGTGAAATAATTTTGTTGTAAGGAGGTATGTAATAGGTTTTCTAGTTGTTTTACTAAAATGGGGTCAAGTTTGAGCTCTAATAGTTTTGTGGTAATAATGTGAATAGTTTCTTCAACGGGGATGTTGGTATAAAGATTTTCAATATCAAGGGAAAGTAGTTTATCTTGTTTATTGATTTTTAATTTTCTTAAACGTTGTATTAGTTGTTGTGTATTTAACAAAGTATATTTATTATCAATAGGTAAAGTCGTTCTTAGGAAGTGTAAAAGGAATTTATTAATTTTGTGGTTCGGAGCGTGCATACTATTGACTATTGGTCTCATAGACAGAGTTGGCTTATGAGTTTTTGGTAGAGTTTTTAAGACAGGAACACTGGGATTTTGATCAATATATTTATAAGATTTTGATGTTGATATTATGCCAGGGGCTGACTTTATAGCCCGTTTTATTTGTTTTTGGTTCTGCTCAGTTGGATCAACCTTCAATTCCGTGATTTGATTTTTGGTAATGAATTCTAAAGTTTTGTTTACGTATTCTTCTTTTTTCATTAACATAATTATTAATTGTATTCACACTTTTCTGAACTAACATGTCTTTCAAATATCAAGAGAATATGAAAAGCATTTATTCTCCTGTCTTTTATAAGCATTTGTGTTCAATTATACACAGTGTTAATGGTGGAAATAAACATGTAGCAATTTTAATTTCTTCATTTATCCTATTGGTCGTACTTAGGAAGTGCAGTTACAGTACCGAATTGCAATGTACTACAAGGTACATTTTCAGTGTCTCAGCCCTAAACCTTTTTAGGTTATCTGCCAAACAAAGTTTTTACTGTGAAAAGCTGCGCTCTACGTGATAGGAACAAAACGAAAAAACTTAACATCATTGCAGTCTCTAAGAGACAGTCCTTTATTCTCGGGTGACTCTATGTCTACTAATATGCTGTTTATATTATACAATGTTCCATATTCGTTATTTTACATAAAATTGATTTCCACTTCTTTTTACACGTTCAGTAACCGGTGTACTTGGTGGCTAATTAAATCTCTTTGTCATTTCGTCAATTAATTTGAGGGCTTTCGGCATCTCTTGCTCTGACTTTTCTAACCGTATAATAGTTTCAGACACAGTTTGAAAATAGATTTATATGAAAACTAAATTATTCGTCAGAATCTTCAAATCCAGAGAGTTTTCCTTTGCATATTTGTTGGCATTCATTCTACAGTACCCCCACCCACTGTACGCTTTACCACTAGGCCTATACTCAGTATGCCGTTATGCGGATTTCCCACTGAACTGCTCTATTGGGTCCGAAGTCTCGAAGCCTACTAATGGCCTATACGTAAGTATGGTTTATTGTATCGAGGAATTTCTTGTACTGACACTGTGCGTCTGTGCGGTGGTCCGTGTCTTGTTTACCTCGAAGTTCAATGTACTCGCCACAGAAAACTCCATACTTAACCTACAAGACAAGTTCTCCGTGCCACGCGGTCTAATCATTAGTTGTTTTCCTTCCTCGTCATCGTCATCGTCATCGTCATCGTCGTCATCATCATCATCATCATCATCATCTAACAAAAAAGATTTCTACCCCACAGTCGACCTGGTTGGCGAGTTGGTATAGCGCTGGCCTTCTATGCCCAAGGTTGCGGGTTCGATTCCGGGCCAGGTCGATGGCATTTAAGTGTGATTGAATGCGACAGGCTCATGTCAGTAGATTTACTGGCATATAAAAGAAATCCTGCGGGACAAAATTCCGGCACATTCGGCGACGCTGATATAACTTCTGCAGTTGCGAGCGTTGTTAAATAAAACATAACATTTCTACCCCACATTATTTATTTATTTATTTATTTATTTATTTTATTTAAATTCAAATATACAGAATAAAGAAATATAATTACAAAACAAACAAAGAGAAATACAAATAAAATAATACAAGCAATATAAAAAGAAGATACAGTAGTATTAACAAATTTTGAGACCGAATGAGCAGCGTTCGTGCTCGGTCGCAGTTCAGATATAATATTAAAATAAAAAAAAAATAATAATAATAATATAAATAAATAAGTAAAATAAAATAGGAACTAAAATATAATTACAGCGGCACTGGAATTATATAATATAATATTAACACTAGAGAAGAATAATATCGCACGTGAAAAGTAGGACTAATATATATTTCAAAATTATAGAATACAAATATAATATAGGTTGATTAATTCATACACATAGGCTATAAATTTATTTAATCAAATTGAAGATATTAACACGTTTCTAATTTTCTTGTTATATGTTAATGGGTTACATGTTAGAAGTTCTGGGTGTAATTTAGTTAAAGCATTGTACAACCGAGGGCAAAAATTTATGCTATGCTTTAGACCAGCAGATGTGAGACATTTAGGTTCTACTAATGTTGAATTAATATTTCGTCTTGTGTCATAATTGTGTGTCTGTAATACAAACTTATTAAGATTTTTATTATAAAATTTTAACAGCGTATACTTATAAATTTGTTCAATATTAAATACATTCAATTCAGAATAAATTAATTTAGTGGGATAATCGAAACGTTTCTTCAAACATATTTTAATTATTCGTTTTTGTAGTAAATTTAACGGACTAAGATTAATACGATTGCCTCTGCTGCAGACATTATGTAATAACAGAAGTAAAAACTCGGTCTACTAGTTGAAAATAATTCGGTGAACGCACATACAAACGAAGATATATGTAGCACTAGGCGACTTTCAGTGGCTCACTTTTCTACCTTTAGAATGGAAAGACATTTACATCGCATGAATATTACTGTAACTATTGTATGTTACGTCGACGCGAAAGGCCTAATTTTACTTTAGGAATTAACAATTCCCTTTCAGATGAAAAACAGGTCTATTAAATCTAGCGTTTTCTGAGCAATAAGGAATCTTTAGTTTAAAGAATAAAATGTCTGAGAAAATGATCAATGTCGTTTGTATAAACTTCTCAACTATCTTATTGTTTTGCAGACTTCGACGACATCCACAGTATTAACCTTCGAGTGCCATACATGACAAAATTAATTACTTGTAAGCTTCATATATCGATAGCCTTGGTGTGCTGAAATTGTAACTAATGTGTTTGGATGGATTACAATTGTATGTCATTGCCACGATTTTTAATTAATTTATATTTGTTTGCAACTATTGTTCCGAGAAGAAACTAAGTGTCTACATTATAAAGGAAGAATCATCCAAACTAATGTTGCATTGTATCACCGATTCAAATGACAATTCCATGACTTAACAACTCACGATTTAACATTAATATGCAACTCAGGAACAAAATATGTTCCTGCCTCTTCCTACATAATTAATTATCCGGAGGAGGAAATAGATTTTTAACAAGAGAACACCGTTTGTTACGTGTTTCTATTTTAAACTTCTAAATGAAGGTTCTCAAGGCACAACTTGTATGATCGGGCAATTAAAGCATTCACTAATTTGTAATATTTGAAATTTGTTATGTACGTATTGCATGTATATCCAATATCATACAGTATATTACAGTTATGTCAATTGCAGCACATACGGGCTAGAGCACGTGCATGCGCCAATAGAATACGCAGGGCACATAACGAGTTCCACGAGAATTACTGTATACCAGGAGTTCTCAACTTTTTGAAGATTGTGAGCACCGCCCACGTGTAATAGTAAGTGAGCAAGCACCATGAAATGTAATAGGTTTAGTAGACCAATATGAATATATTAATAAAATTAATTAATTAATTTGAAAACACTCATCAGAATAATGATCTCCCTGAAATTTGGTACTCAGAATTCCAGTGATGTCCAAGCAGAAGTTGCTTGCAGCTACGCGTACACAGTTCTGTAGATGTGAATCAGTTAATCGTGATCGTCCTTCGTTTTTGAGGTATTTCATAAATGAGAAAGTTTCTTTCGCACAGTTAGGTTGTCCCGATCATAACCAAACATTTAAGAGAAACATTTCGCAGTAATTGGAGTTTTTCTGTATCTTCAGCTCTCCAAGGGCTATGAATTTCTCCTTTTAAACAAATATTTCAGAGCTAAGAGGGACTGGAGATTATCATTGATGCTCCGCACGAGAAGCGGAATAACATTAATTTTTCTGATTCAGTCCATATTAAATTAAAAAGGAGGGTCGCGATGTACTGTATTGTATACAGCAGGCGTTATCAACCTGGTGCTCTTTCAATGAGATTTGGTGCTCTCGTCATGCGATTAAATAAGTGCTCGCGAGTACGAACATTCTTGAGGTCCATTTTTTCAATTAAAACTTTGTTGTATGAACCACAACAAATAGTGGGTGAAGGTTACTTATGTTCCGGCCACCATAGAAACTTGCTAAAATACCTTGGATTTACAGTATTGATTATTATAAATTGTTGTGATTACTGGGAGATCTGTATGCCCACCCAACCCGCCCTAAATACATATCTTGTATACGAAAATCGCCGTGTGTGAATGAAGAATACGGCCATATTTTCGGGTTTCAGTGTCGCCAACATAGTAAAAAATACTACACACCTAATCAAACCTAACTAACCTCTAACATAAAACTACACACCTAATCAAATCTAACCTAACCTGTCACATAATACACACCTAATCAAACCTAACCTAATCTGTCACATAACATTACATCCCTGTAGTAACATTCCTCAAGTTTAGTATCATTTCGTTTGCAAATGTTGCCCGCCTTGGTGTACGTGTCGAGAATCATCTAGTGGAAGAAGTGAAACGTGATGGCGAACGTCTTTTGTCTTCATTCTTCATAATTACATTTAGTTCGTTAAGCGTAGGCCTATGTTTTGTGAATGAATCAATGTGTTAATGCAGTGATAATTCCATATATATATATATATATATATATATATATATATATATATATATATAATGCAGTAAAAATTGAAACGTGTTGTGGTTGTGATAAAAATATTGAAAATTGATTTATAGCGTCACATTGGTAGTGATAAAAGTGTGCAATATTCGTTTAGTGGCCGGTGGATACTCTACCTTGTCCGAAATGTATAAATAAAATAAGAGTACTTTCCTAAATAAAAAAGTATTTCCACTGGCCTATAAATACAACACAAATTGAATAAAAATTAGTATTTTACAGTGCACAAAAGTAATAAAAATGGGATTGTTTTCCCATTAACACTCGTATAGGCCTAATTAGCGACATGTATAATTCAAAAGACTATGCTCCGGTTACTTTAAAACAAAAATGATATACATTACTTCGCTTTCTTAGTTGTGGTGAATCACTGAAGCCTAACTAAATTTCGAAAACTACATTTTAAGCGTGTAAAATAAATTGAAGTACCATAAACGATACTATAATAATCTAATCTAACCTGATCTGTTCTAGTCACATAACTAAATTTTCTTTTTATGTCGGTTTAACCTCCTCCTTTCCGTCTTACACGCCACTGCGGGTAGGACCTATAGGTGAAAGAATCACTGAATCACACACTAGACATCTCACAAGTGCTAGCCTCTCTGGTCATATTAGCATGACACATCGCCACCGCAGAGACAGTACAGGACAATCACAAGACAACAGACAACCACCTAGTCCCGTGGCCGGAAGGTAAATTGCTTCCATTCCCCATGCCAGGAATCGAACCGCAAACCGCTTGGTCGGGAAACGAATGCTCTATCCACATAATAACAACAGTCACAAATAACTAAATATAAAATAAGTCAAATAAAATTATATAACTTACAGTCAAAACATGTAGTAGTAGATACAACATAGAGACGACCTTGAAGAAATGGTGTAACTTACTATAGATCATCACTACACAATATTGTATGTACTACTATTAATTTAGCATCCGCTCCGTTCAACGGAGATATCCATCTTTGGCGACCGTACTAGTTGAAGTCATCTTACCTACTAAACCAAGAAACATTTCTTACCTCCCCAACGTAATTCATTGCGTCATTAAATAACAGCGCCCTCTACAGCTATATTCTACGTACAGCAAAGCAGAAGCAATATAGTTCCAGTAATAACGACGTAAGTACAGTGATGAATCGTGCATAATTAACGATTAATTTTATATTCGGATCATTTTCACCAAATTAAAGTAATTATACTATCGTATTTAACACCTAAAATACACTCAAAATATATCATTGCTATTTTGTAACAAATAACATGTGTTACTCTGTATATTACCGAAAGGAAATATAACAATCCATGTTGAATCTTTCGTACACTATTTTAATATAAATATAACAAGTGTAATACCATAATTTATTAAATTAATAAGGAACATGTCAGAAGTTCGATGGGCAACTACAAAAATTGTTAATGTATCGGCCATATTTATTATATGTATACAATAAGTATATCAACTGTACACGGCAGAAAGGATGAATAGGGCTGCCGGAACACTCAGCAGCGTCATATGCCATTGTTGTATGAAGCTTACAAGGCAGACCGGACCTAGCTGGTACGTAAACACAGAAACAAAGCAAATACAGTGTCAATCTACGATTATACGAGTGTATACTATACGTTCACGCACATGAAGAAAAGACACAATGTTATTAGAGAGATTATTTTCATAAACTTTGAAATCAGTCTGAAACTTGTCACATGTACTGCAAGTGTCACGGCGTGGATATCCAAATGATATGTTAAATCTGGTGCCGAAGATCTTTCTGTAGTATTCATAAGACACACAGGAACGACCTTGAGAAATATACATTTCATAATTTTTTAATGTTGAGATTGTCGGGAAGATATATTCGATCATTTTTTGACTGGCCATAATGGCTTTTCCTTCCCTTGAATGATTTAATATGATTGAGCACACTTTCGAAGACATCATCAGATTTTTTGTTGTGATGATGATGATGATGATGATGATGATGATGTTTGCCTCGTTGATCTTTAGGTGGCATACCTGTAGACTTGAGAGAGTTCTGTAGTACATGAACGCGCTGGTAAGAGATCCCATGTAAGGATATGAATGCTTTCAAACACACTGGTATTTCGTCCATTTTAAACCCTTACCTTATAAGAATACTTCCTATAATGTAATTTAGCTGCTGCAAAGGAATATGTCAGAAGTGTCCCTCATAAGAGGATGTAAGCCTATCATTTCAACAGTCAATGAACTTTTTTGTTTTCATAAGTTATGAGAATTTATTTTTTATGACGTTACCTAGTGTCATTTTATTACATTATGCATTAATTGTATCAAAGCACCTAGAGCATATTAATATTTTTCCTTAAGAATTAATCCTCATTAAAGGCTTGATTTAAATAACTATTAGACTATATCATAACAATTTATTTGGTTTTCTTCTTTAACTCGATCATTCTCCCTATATATTATATTACTCTAATAGTTATTAAGTTTAATAGCCTATCGTAAATTATATACATTAAATAACATAGATCCTATGACTACATCAAAACAAAATACTAATGCATTGCAAACTCTTTGCTGCGAGTTACTACAGGAGTAGGAGGGTCGTAGAGTAGGGGCAGTCTAGTCTAGTATGTACAGTCACGAAGCTTGAGTTGTGAAGGTGCTAGGAATAATAGACTGTGCCGGCACTATTTCACATTTTCTGTACTGAGGCGATATTAGCGATCCTAGTGGTTAGCAACTATCTATGGATGCATATTTACTACGTATTGAGCTTCGTGAATGTATATACTAGACTGTGGTAGAGGACAACTCCTTGGTTGCCACTCCTTTCCCCGCGCAAGAAAAGCACAAGGAACATCATGCGCTCGAATGCTTATTCATCCTTCTTGCCGTATAGTCCTCATATACTGTATGTACATAGTAAAACTATAAAACAGAAATAAAAGAGAATATGTATCTTCATTGTTCCAGATAGTACAGAAATTGTATAAAAATATTAATAATAAATTACTTTTACCTCAAGAAGTCCTTAAATGATACGCATTCCAAGAAAGAAGTTCACGGTTGTGAAATATACGGGTTTGTTGTGGTTTAAAAATTTAATGAACTACTTCTGTCCTCTATTTGATTCCTCTTAAGGTCAGAAGAAAATAAAATTTGTGCTTACCAATAACCGTTTACGACAATTAAATCTATGTCAGTCATCACATTTCTTTGGTCTTCATTAAATAAAACCTGAAATAAAAAATTTCAAGAATTCACGCACAATATCACATGCATCGCCGAAACTACAAGATAAACGTAAGAATAAATGCTAAACAGCAATGTCTTAAAAATACTGACTCAAATTCGCTTATCCTACATACTGTATGTATACAGAATGTAAAGGGTATAAGTGCCATTATTTTAATTGATGACTGTTCATGTCATAAGGAAGTGACAATATCCCTACAATTTTTTTCTAATTGCAATATTTAACTAATTATTAAAGTTTACAATATCAGACATTTTGCAACGTTGCTTGATAGGGAGGATTGGATTTATAAGTACAGCTCAAGCGGGTACAGACATACCGGTACAGATGCTCTGCTCTAATGCAGGAGCGGACCATGACAATACTGTTATTTACATAAAACGAGCAGCAAATACAAACTTTCAATCTCATTAATAGAACATTATGGTAAATTTGCATTTTATGTAACAATATTGCTCCATTTTTTATTGTGTCTACAAAATAAACAATAATCACATGAACTTTTTCTAATGCAAAATTTTAATCTCTCCCGCTTCCGTAAAGCATTATCATTTTTAAACAAATTTCTGGTTGTGTGATTTTCGAAACGAAGTGAGAGACTCCTAGTTTCTAAAATTCATTGAGAAACTGCTACAAATGTTCGCCGAATAGATACACTTCTTTGAGGAAAACGTTGACGGTAAATCCTTGTCTCACGTGAATTACGACGACTTTCTCCATAAATAACATACGATATTCCTAAACTGGGAATAACGTAAGTTGTTTATTGAATACCCTGTCCTGAACTGCCATCCGCTCGCCAGTAGAGCTATGGACAGGGAGCTTGAACTCAGCTGACTCGTACTTGGTCTGTGAAGAGTACTGCCTGCTGAACACGTTGCCACGTCTCTTAAGCCATAATATTAACAAATTTAAGCATGCATTTTTATTTAATTTCACGAAAACATAATAGAACACACAAATATTTACTTACACTAATATCAACTCTTTGCTAGATATACATACTGATGTAATTGTTTTCGTAATTGTACGAACGATATAAGCAGTACAACGCAAATAAAATAAGAAAAGATTTTTTTTCTGGGAAAACTATCAAGTTTTGACCATATGTTTTTATTGGCTTATTTTACGACGCTGTATCAACATCTCAGGTTATTTAGCGTCTGAATGAAATAAAGGTGATAATGCCGGTGAAATGAATCCGGGGTCCAGTACCGAAAGTTACCTAACATTTGCTCGTATTGGGGGAAGTGAAAACCCCGGAAAAAACCTCAACCAGGTAACTTGCCCCGACCGGGATTCGAACCTGGGCCACCTGGTTTCGCGGCCAGACGCACTGACCGTTGCTCCACAGGTGTGGACGACCCAATGTTTATGGACTTTTTTGATCCTGTAGACCGTCTCCGACGACTGTGATAAGGACGGTACTTATACCCCTTACACCCTGTATATTCATTTTTGGCGGAATAATTTGTTTATTGAAAGTTATTGCTGAAGTAATACGTATACAGAAAATTACAATTTTATAATATGAACGAAGAAAATTTAAAAAATATTGTTCAGAATTATCCGTTAATCTGTGACAAAGACGAAAGTACTATGGTAATACAGGTGTATGAAATATAGGCTAGTAAAATTATTATTTAATAGTTGTTTGTTTAACCAAGCAGAATAATTTTTTAAACTTCGCAATACACATAAGAACATAAATATTCAATTTTGTTTTATAATCCAACGAGAGATAATCACATAAAGTGGAAAATTCGCCACGTGTATATCTAGTTAAAATTTCATGAATCCAGTATCTCCTTTTCTTGTTTCGGGTATTTATTTCTTCTCTTTGTGCCTCTTCTCGCAAATCTGTGGTAAAACTATTATGCGATCTATTTTAAACTGCAATACGGTTCGGTTCGATTCCACTACATGTGAGCGACGGGAGACTTTTCGTTTCGTTTCGGTTCGGTTCGGTTCGATTCGATTCGATTCCGCAAAGTGGGAGCGGAACTTTACATGTAAGTTCGACATTTTTTCGATTCCGTATCGTACAAGTTTCATCATGACTCCAACCTGCGGGAAATTGGAAACTGTACAAAGCTAAGAATTAGGCCGCAAAAGAAATATGAAAGTCTTTGTATAATATAAAATAATTATTTTGTATACAAATGAATTTCACTTTCCATTGAATGACCGTGACTTACTCTCCCAATGTTCTACTGAGGCCGATGTCCTCTTCTCATGTGTGCCAAACTCTTCGTCAGCATAGTCTCAGTAGACGTACACTATTTGACATAAAACCAAACATAACTCGATACCTGACAGGTAGCGCAGGATGAATTAGGCGACACTTTGGAGAACTACATAGCCTAAATGTAAGACTTGATTGTACAGAAGACTTCCCCTAGGAGCGCTGCAGTCGCAACACTCAATTGTGCGTGTATTTATATAATTATATTCTGTTATCGTCTATACTAGTTTTTGATTGAGGTTCTCTATTGTAGGTCATTCCATATTATTTGCAGATGACACAAGTATAGTAATTACAGCTAATAACTGCAATACAATTCTATCTTCAACAGAGACAAACCTCCTCATATGTGATTGGTTCTCAACCAATAAATTAGTATTAAATTGTAACAAATCTAACATAATTCAATTTAAATCCTGTCAAAATTCAACTGGCTTACAAATCTATGTGCTTCCTCTGTTATGTTACAATGCACTTACCACACTTGTCTTCATGTACTATCGTGACAGAATTTTCATAAGAGGGGGGAATTGATATTCTTCATGCTGATGGATTAAGCCACGGAGATATCGTGTTATATTAAGGGGCTTCCAGACAATACGTCCACAGTAGTACGTCCATCAGACAATTTCTCTACTATCTCACGTCCACAGCTATTTTGCCAAAGGAAATTAGTCTAGCAAACTTTTCGACCACCAAAAAGTTTGTCCATTAATATTTCGGTCAAGAATTATTGTGTCCATAACTTTTTCCCAATTTTTCTTTGTCCACTAGTTTCTGTGTAACTAAATATTTTGTTCATTTTTTGGTAACAGGTACTTCCAATATGCAATTTAAAAAAGAAGGGTTGCTATTGAAATGTATTTAATTATTTTGTAACATAATAATGTTCATTTCTATGGAAATATGTAGTTCATTGGTTCAGTATTAAATTTTAAAGTAAGTGAAAACATTTAAAATGGTTTATATGATAACAACCGTAAGAGAATGGGACATGCTAGTCCACAACAATTAGGCCTATACTTCCCACTTTCATTCACATCATTATCATTATTATTAGTATTATTATTATTATTATTATTATTATTATTATTATTATCATTATTATTATATTAGTGATAGTAGTATAGTAGTAATAGTGTATTAGTTTTAAACCATTTATGCACAGGGACAATCAAGAATATTGGACACAGTGTACTGGACGAGACAATAAAATGGACAACTTAATAAAGAGAGCAAAAATAAATGTAGGACATAATAAAATGTGGACCAAACTTTCAGAGGACAATATAGCACAATGGTCATTTAAACTGTGGACGGAATAATAGTGGACATAAAACACCAGAGGACGAAAAAATATAGTGGACAGAATATCAAAGGGATGTACGAAACAGTGGACGAAATATCCGTGAACATAGCGTCTGTTAACCAGTAAGGGAAGTCTTGCATTTTTCTAACCATATCAAAAGATTAGTCATGCTCTTTAAATTGACTAATCAATAACAAATTAATAACAATGACAATAATAATAACTAATAATAATTATATCATTATTATAAGTAGTGGTGGTGGTGGTGGTGGTGGTGGTGGTGGTGGTGGTGGTGGTGGTGGTGGTGGTGGTGGTGGTGGTGGTGGTAGTAGTAGTGGTGGTGGTGGTGGTAATATTGAAAAGAAAAATATTTAAGATAATTCGGCATATTTAAATATTATTATCGTGTCATAATTATTATAATTTATAATTCTTCAAAGCTCCTAAATTCTCTTACGAAAGACAAAGTACAGAGTGTTCGCTTACATAATGTAGGTGGACCGGGCAGCGCGCGACCGGCACGAAAGCCATGGAACATGCGGTAAACTGACTCCCGAATATTCGGCAGTCCAGTTCAGTCTCTCTGCAGGAGTGTTTTTTGTTCACGTTAGATTGCATGTTATTCTTCTGCATGGTAGAGACTTGTCTGAAAAAAGGGTGATTACGGAAAGGTAAAAAGACGATTTGAAAGAAAATTTCCTAATGTTACCGTTCCGTATAGCAACAGCAGTAAAAGACCACTCCTAAATCTAAATGTGAATAAGATTATACATCATCGTAATCCTTTTGTTACTATTTTGGTGTGTAATACTTGATAAGTACCTTTTCGTACAATATCTCGTCATCATTGAATTATTGTTAATAATATAATAGTTATACCAATTATTAATTCACTAACACAATCAGAAGAATAACACGCAATATGACGTCAACACAACTACTCCTGCAGTGAGACTGAACTGGACTGCCAAGCATAGGGGAGACGGTTTTCTATACTTGGCTCGAAAACATGACGACCTTCCCTCATCCCCTTCACCTTTTAACTGCAGGCACGCGCAAGGGATAAACCCTTAGCTGAGTTGCCAATTCTTGAAGTCATTGTCATATGCAAAAGTTTTACAAACTGTGTTCCGTGAAACCGAGATTTTCAGCGATACCATGATCTTTGTAATATACGTTAATTTATAATTACTAAAGCAAAATCGGTATAAAAATTAACAAACTTACTTCAAAAACACTGTATACTTATATTTCCACTAATGTTTTTCCCAAATAATAAACAAAGATATTCAAAATTATATAATGTGTAAAAGGCTTATGTTACTCAAGTTTCATATTTAACTAAAGGTTTTGCGTGGGTAAAATTTTCGGAGACTTTGATCATAAAATAGTAATTTATAGTTCTGTTTACTCTCGTGTGCTATACAATATTTTATCCATTACTGGTGTCTAAATTTAATTTCAAACTGTAGGCCATTTTTTTGTGATGTGTCGTTTGTGAAGAAGCTATAAATTAAAGAATATAAATTCTGTTGTTGCTAGTGTATTGGTTGCCATGGAGAGAGTGACTTAAAAATTTAATTCAATGCTATGAGTTAACTTTTAAGTCACTGCTATGAATAAAGTCATTGCTAGGTTGCTAAGGACGGTGAAATAAAGACCAGTTTAGATACCAGTTGTGAATAAATTCCTTGTGCATCCTTTTTTTCATAA
The DNA here is from genome assembly GCF_040183065.1 of Periplaneta americana. NCBI lineage: Eukaryota > Metazoa > Arthropoda > Insecta > Blattodea > Blattidae > Periplaneta > Periplaneta americana. The sequence continues at coordinate 92,473,451 of NC_091121.1, forward strand.
CACAAAAATCATACTAAATCACAAAATAACACACTTATTTCTCTGCTAGTTTAGTTGCCTGATGTCGATGCAAATTTTCTGTAAGCCTAAGAAATGTTATAAGATGCGAAATGTGAATTAATTATTTATTAATTAAGAGAATATGTACAGTTTTTACACCTTAAAATTCTGTTATATAAAATACAATAAAACATTTAAATTTCTACACCAACTTCTCGTAAAAGAAGCTGTATTAGACCTGAAGTTATGATTTTTAATGTGAGGTGCGGCATTGGTTATAGAGATGTAAGTGGAAAACGGTATGAGTTTTTTTTATCACAACTATATTCCTGAAATCCGTTTCTCTGATAATTCCGAAACTACTGGATGGAACCGAATGAAATTTTTCTGCATTCTTAACACAACGTACAATTCAGGCCAGAATCATGCACCTATCAAATTTACATTTATAACATTTTGTCTAAAAAATAAGCTATAAAATACCTTGAAAGTTTATTACAAATAAATAAAAAATGTAATTAATTTTGTTAGAAACATGAAGATGTGTGGAGCTATCTTTAAGCTTCCAAACACACAACAAAAAAAAAATTAACGACGGTCTATGAACTACTAGGTCATTTAGCGTCGATGGGATTCGTGATAGCGAGATGGTATTTGGCAAGATGAGGCCGAGGATTCTCCATGTATTGCCTGACAATCGCCTTACGGTTGGGGAAAACCTCGCAAAAAACCGAACCAGGTAATCAGCCCAATCGGGAATCGAACCAACGCCCGAGCGCAACTCCGAACCGGTAAACGAGCGCCTCAGCCGACTGAGCTATGTCGGTGCCTCACGAAAAAGTTAAAATTTGTTTGAGTTATAAGGAAATAATCAATTTGTGACATAGAAAATAGCAGCCATTTTGAAACATTACATAATTAATCTAAACTCATGTTAGAAAATGGAAAATGGCCATAGTATAGTAAAAATAGGTTGTTAAAGTATTAATTTGCAGCACTATATAAATCACGTGTACAAAAAAGAATTGCAAATTATTATTTTTAGTGTTCAAAATGTATATGCCCCTTTAAAGTATCTAAGAATGCTTAACCATACATAAAATGTAATAAAAATTAAAAAATAAATAATAATAATAATAATAATATCTAAAACAGATCATACCTCAAATCTAATCCTCGTCCGAATCATCATCTGTTGATGCATCCACGTCAATCACAAATGGACCATTGTCGAAAACAAACTGTACACTGCGGTAGCTCTCTTCAATTTTCTCTACATGATTTATATAGTTTCTCCAGTTATTAACGCTTACACTAGCACATGCACTATTCAATAGATTGTGTATTTCATTTAGTGTTCTGGATTTAATATTTTGAGATGCCACTTTCCTCTTGATCTGAGACCAAACCATTTCAATTGGATTAAGTATGCAATGATATGGTGGCAGTCTTAGCACCACATGTCCATAGAAAGTGGCCATCTCATCAATTGCATATTTCTTCTTTTTTCATTTAACGGTAATTGTTCATCTATTATTTCGAGAAGAACTGGTTTTATGGGTACTGGCTCAGGCACTGCAATATTATGACATTTCATAAATTCTATGATTGAATCTTTTTTCCAAGAAGTGTTTGGTTTTGGATTTAGCACACGACTATGATAACTTGCATTATCACACACAATTACCGACGGTTCTTCTAATATTTTCAGCACACAGTTTTCAAACCAGTCCTCAAAAATTTCAGAGTTCATTGAGCCATGGTAATCGGCAGGAGCATTTTCCATCTTCTGATGAGTCGCAAAGAGAGCTCCGTGCACGAATCCAGAACGTCCTCCACAGTGCACAATTACAATTCTGTCGCCTTTCTGATTCGGAACAGATACCATGCAGTTCTCCGTGGCATCCAACCAGCTCTTCATTTTACACGTATTAGAATCAAACCATGTTTCGTCCAAATACACATCGTTGTATCCTTGTTGTCTATACTTTTTAATATCTTGTAAATATCTGTATCTCCATACAACTATTTCGTTGGTTTCAGATTTAAGAACTTTTCGTGGAACTGTTTTATACGAAAATCCCATGCTGCATAATAATTTTCTCACTGTTGTAACTCCATAAGGAAATTCAATATCACTTCCTGCTGTTTTCTCACGCATTATTTCCGTAAGATTCTTTGCTGTTGGCGATATTCCTTTCACGTAAAGTTCATATACTGTTCGACGAAGTAAATCACGAGTGAAATCGTCTGTCTTATCGAATTCTGTTTTAGTTCTGTTTATTTTCTTTTTAGTTGGTGTACCGTAAGTTTGAATAACTATGCCCGATATTTTTTTTACTGTAGTAATGCCAACGCCAGTTGCATCCGATGTTAAGTAAGTAAGATTTCTGCTCATTAAACTGCCACCACTTTCGATTACCCTATGGATAAAATTCCTAACATTACTCACAATTTTAACAGTTTGTTTCCTTAGCTTCGTTCCTCTGCCAATAACATATTTTGTTTTCTTGGACGGTGTCCTTTGTTCTTGAGATGGTCCAGTATCTTCAGGTGAATTAGAAGGCCCTGGCTGCGGATCACCTACTCCACCACTCGTTAACCACGGCCGAAAAAAATCAGACATATCGAAACGCACAACAGTATGAAACAACACCTCGACTAATAGCTGAAATGGCGGACTGACTGTAAGTGGGTAAAAGCCATCAGGTATTAGAGGCAAAGACAGCTAGATTTGGCAATGCTGGGATCTATTGTATTTCTGCCACGCGGCTAGGGGTTGAGGAGTGGATGGGGGCTTATGAGAGTTTAACAGTTCCAAGAAAAGAGGCCGTTATGTTTCCCAGCCAAGTATACATGTTACAAGGCTTTCGTACCGGTCGCGCGCCTCCCGATCAACCTAAATTAGGGTCTGTAAGTGAACGCTCTGTAGTAGTAATAGTAGTAGCAGCAGTAGTAGGATCACATAATTCGACATACGTATTTTAATCGTGTAATAATTATTATAATTTGTTAAATTATTAAAAGCTTCCAATTTTTTTTTTTCATGAAAGGCAGTAGTTATAAGAATTTCGAAGCGACAAATATTTTAATAGGAAACTCAAAATCTTTGAAATTTGTTAGAATGATTATTGATTATCTTAGACCAGAAAAGTATCCGGCGTAGCTCCGTAATACCCAATGGAACTCGTGATTAGAAACTGCGCTTGAGTTAGGGTGCGAATTACACTTCGATTAATTACACGGTTGGTTTCCTGAGGTCTACCTAGCTGTAAGACAAAAGTGAGATGATCTTATAGGTAATCTTCGGTCCCATATCGCCAAAATACAGACCCAGAAACAAAATTTGGGCTACCTGGAAAATTTAAATGGCCCAAATTTTGTTTCTGTTTCTGGGTATGTACTATCTCAACCTCACTAGTTCCACTAGCGACATAAATATTAAATGTTTCGTTGAAATTTTATATTCCACGGAATTTTTCACTTACATAAGTCCGATGTCAGAAGATCTCAACCATAGCCAATGATTAAAGAATACCTAAGGCCGATTCCAGGAAGATATTTGAGTTTTGTGTACTTACATTTCCACCGCCTGTCTCATTTGTCTTTACTCCATTAACCTCGTGTCTTTTTATCGTCAGAGTGGCCTTCGTGGTTGGAAAGTGACGTTAGATTGATTTATTTTTCCGGTGTCATCTCCTCGAAATCTGCTCATTTATACCTTCCAACACTCTGACAATCAGGCTGTGTAAAGAATTTCTTGTCTAAGTTGAGAACACATGAAGGGCAAAATATGCTACAGAAGAGGGTGTGATTAATTCATTCACAGTTTTCTGCCAAAGAGCAGGTCTTTCACTGCAAACCTAGCATTCTTCAATCGTCACTACTTTCTGCTTTCTTCTTGATGATGGGAAAAGACGTCATAAGTCCGAAGAAGTGAACACTAATTTGGAACGTATACATTTTAAACAGAGGATAAATTGTGGCTGATTCATCGCTTTTAAAGACGAACTCTACAGGGTGTTTCCGGGCTAGTGTTACAAACTTTCAGGGATGATGGGGAAGGGCACATGTATCAATTTGAGGTAAGGGACCCTGGTCCGGAAATTACCGATTCGAAAGTTATAAGCAAAAATAGTTGTGTGGAAATGAAATAATTTTATTCCTCTGTACACCTTATTTATGTGTATTTATCTGAACATCTTACTCATACCGTATTCATCTGACGTTGTTTACGTTGTCTACTTACAGTATTCCATTCAGTGTGCTGTCTGAGGGATGGGGACAGGAAATTACACTAAAGCAATCCAGATAGCGTAATGTGTAACGGGCATTATTGGTCCTGATATGTACGTCTGAAGACAGCAGTATATGTGTACAAGTTGCAGTGTCCAGTTAATCAGTCCTAGTGAAATGGAGGAGTACACGAGAGCGGAATATGCAGACCTGATTTCGAATACGGATGAGCCAATGGGAATAGTAGACAAGCTCACAGATTGTATCGGGGCAAGTACCCACGTGGGAGACATCTGGCCCATATCATCTTTCCACGACTGTTCCAAAGGTTAAGAGAAAGAGGGCACGTGGTGCCAAATTACAATACCATTTCCATACAAATATTTTTGCTTATAACTTTCGACTCAGTCATTTGCGGACCATGGTTCCTTATCTTAAATTGATACATGTGCCCTTCCCCATCATCCCTGAAAGTTTGTAACACCAGCCCGGAAAAACCCTGTATATGTTAATAGGCTTAGTCATAGGTTTCTGCCTAAGATCAGGTATTTCACTGCAAACTCAGCATTACGCATACTTCCCTATTTTTCGCTTTCCTATTTATGATGGAATAAAATGCCATAAGCCAAAATAAGTGAATATTAATTTGAAAAATCTAAATTTTAAACACGGGATAATAAATTGTAGCTGATCCATTTCTTTTAAAGTTCATATCTATACTTTAATATTCATTAATTAATTCTCCATTCCATCCATGATTCTCTAACTTTTCTTCTTATTTTTTCCTGTCATCTTTTGTCCGATTCTCTTTTCTTTTATGACTTTTCATACTTCCTTTTGTCTTCTTTGAACTACTTTTGCATCATATCAGCTGATGTTCCGCTAATGTATGGTAAAGATCGAATGTCCAATCTTAAATTACAAGGAAAGGGATGTGTTCATACAATCGGGTGGGACACGCAATCATTATGATAAATCTCGAAAACCTCTTTGTATACCAATCTGAAATACTGGATCCATAATGTTAATGAGGATATGTTAACCCCATACATAACCTCAAATTGAACCTCCAGCTTTGTTTTTGCTTGAAGAAAATATTTTAATTTATTTCATCACAGGTGGTATATAATATACACTAATTTTAGGATATATAGGGGAGAGTCGGGTAGTATCGGACATCGGGTAGTATCTGACAGTGCGTTTCTTTCATCTACCACCATATGGTAGTACCTGAATGACATGGTTACGTTTCTCTATGCGACATCACAGAAACGTAACCATATCAATCAGCTACTATCATCGTGTGGTAGATGAAAGAAACTCACTGTCCGATATTACCCGATGTCCGATACTACCCGACTCTCCCCTACCGACCTTTCAGAACAAAATATTATTGCAGCTGCATGAGTGGACTATATTTTTCTTTCAGCACAAAAAATGGCAGACAGACAGACAGAAAGACTACCAAACGAGCAAGATGTATAAAGTGAATGAATGCATGAATGAGGGATGGATAGAGATGAATGACTAAACAGACAGACAGATGAGCATAAATACAGGTAAAGACAGACAGACAAAGATGTACATTGAGGAAGACAGAGAAGAAAGGGAACGAGGAAGACAGAGTAAGTGACATAGGAATGTAGTTAGGTACAGTATGTAAGATATAGTATCTAGTTAGGAAGGCAGACAGCAGTGGCGGCTGATTGGCTGAGGCAAGTGAGGCCGGGCCTCAGTCACTCTGCTTCCTTAAACTCAAAATTTTAGTGGTTTTTAGTCGTATATAACATATTACATTAGTTATTTCAATGAAGCGTATAGAGTTGTAGAAGTAGAAAACTTTGTAATGTCTATAGACCTGTCTTGCTGTAAAATTTGTTCCTGAGGCCAGGATCGTTCGTGCCGGGTCTGGCTTCTACATTTCGTATGTTTCCACGGGTTTTAAGGTTGCACTCGGAAAGCTGAAACTGTGGCACATTTCTTGTGGCCTCGTGGCCTAGCAGATACTCTCCCACACATCAGCCTTCACTTCTCACATTCAGAACCCGGTCTCAAGTGTCGGTTGGGATGAGAATAACAGTGGTGAATCGTTGTGTGGTCCACTGTGGTTATGTGTTTCGGGAAAATAGAAATCGAAAGAAATGCGAGAAATAATTATGATAATTGTAATAAATTCATTGTTAGAGTAGCGTTATCGATAGGAAATAATATTGAAAAAAGGAAAGTTTTAAATTAAGACAGACCTACGCCATCACTGACAATTTTTCAGAAAGATAATCTTAAAACGCGAGCTTTCAATGCATCCTGGTGTGAGTAACATAAATGGGTCTCTGGTAATGTAATGCGAAATAAACTTTTCTGTTGGTCGTGCTTGTTGCTGTCAAAAAACAAAACAAAAACAAATAAACAAAAAAAAAAAAGAGAGAACAATGTATCTACTGAAACTTCAGCGATCTGAAAAATATTTCCAGGGGAATTTCAACACATGCTTCTTCAGTTGAGCATAATTTGCGTTTCCTTTATAAAAGTTAAATAGTTAAGCCTACTGAAATCAACTCACAGCATAGCAACTTATTTGAAGATTGACATATTATTTTTCATTAATAATAATAATAATAATGATAATAATAATCATGATAATAATAATAATAATAATAATAATAATAATAATACTTACTTACTGGCTTTTAAGGAACCCGGAGGTTCATTGCCGCCCTCATATAAGCCCGCCATTGGTCCCTATCCTGAGCAAGATTATTCCATTCTCTATCATCATATCCCACCTCCCTCAAATCTATTTTAATATTATCCTCCCATCTACATCTCGGCCTCCCTAAAGGTCTTTTTCCCTCCGGCCTCCCAACTAACACTTTATATGCATTTCTGGATTCGCCCATACGTGCTACATGCCCTGCCCATCTCAAACGTCTGGATTTAATGTTCCTAATTATGTCAGGTAAATAATACAATGCGTGCAGTTCTGTGTTGTGTAACTTTCTCCATTCTCCTGTAACTTCATCCCTCTTAGCCCTAAATATTTTCCTAAGCACCTTGTTCTCAAACACCCTTAATCTATGTTCCTCTCTCAAAGTGAGAGTCCAAGTTTCACAACCATAAAGAACAACCGGTAATATAACTGTTTTATAAATTCCAGCTTTCAGATTTTTTGACAGCAGACTAGATGATAAAAGTTTCTCAACCGAATAATAACAGGCATTTTCCATATTTATTCTGTCTTTAATTTCCTCCCGAGTATCATTTATATTTGTTACTGTTGCTCCCAGATATTTGAACTTCTCCACCTCTTCAAAAGATAAATTTCCAATTTGTATATTTCCATTTCGTACAATATTCTCCGCACGAGACATAATCATATACTTTGTCTTTTCGGGATTTACTTCGAAACCTATCTCTTTACTTGCTTCCAGTAAAATTCCCGTGAATAATAATAATAATAATAATAATAATAATAATAATAATAATAATAATAATAATGATAATAATAATATAGTAATAATGTCAATCATAATAAAGTATCATCAATAATAAACATTTTGTATGGAAGGTAGCCTGCTTAAACTACATACTATAGGCCTCACCGAGGATTTCGGTCACCAGCTGCTACTGGTAGGCAGACAACAAAATGAGACGATATTGACATCTGCCTAATTTTTCAAGTCACAGTGCGTTCCTATGCAGTCGTTCCAGCCTCCGTACATCTACCCAACAGACAGCCTGCATTAATAATTATCGCACAAACGGTTGGGTGGATATATGGATGGACGGAAGGAAGGTTGGAAGTTGGAACGCCTGTAGAGGAACGCACTGTGACGTGATTAAGTCTGCAGATGTCCAAATTATCACGTTCTCTTATTGTGACGAGACATTAATAGTTATGTAGATATTGTATTAGCTGTCCTTGAACATCCTATGTTATTATGCGTTACTGTACCTAAATGTAGAATTAAGCAATTTGTTCAGCAAGTCAAGACGAATCTGTATGTAAAATAAAAACACTGAAATTAGTAACTGATGATTACTGATGTCAGAGAAGGAGACAACTTGCAATCAGAGCAGCGTAACATGATAATTCCGAGGGATGAAAGGTGCTATTGATGTGACTGCGTATCACTCAATGACTGTAACTGACTTTTTCAGTGATGCTCTTAATAGTGGGTAGCGAGATTGTGATGTTACTCGCTAGATCACTTAATTTATGTGATTTTCCGGTAATGAACACACCGGATATTTGAGAGTGTTTTCCTGGCGCCATCTTCGGAATATTTTAAACATAATTATATTCATAAGACTGAGATGAAAATGGTTTTCTTTCCTCTTATTTAGTGTTCATTTTTCACTTACAGCGTAGTATCACTTGACGATTTAATACAGATTTGTGTTTTCTTTTGTATTCAGAGTGTCCCATTTATATTGTGCACCTATTATAACTTCTTTGTTTGGATAGGTATTGGAATTTTTGTTTTTGAGAGTTATGATAGAATGAGGAGCTAACATGAGTGTGGTGCATGTAACTACATTATGGTACAAGATACACGTGACGTCATCAATTTTTCCAATAGCATTACAAACTTTAATCATGTTACATTAATTACACACATTAAGACCAGTTCAAAAATGTATCACAATGTCACCTTCCTAATCAATAATAACAAAACGAAACAAAAACGTACTTCCAATGTGATAATGTTATGCTTTGAGAGTCACAGAAGATGTTCCAAATGGTGACCATTCACATTAATGCACATTCGAAGGCGTTCTCCGGAAGACCGTATGACTGCCCGGCATGCTGCTGGCTGAATGGACACAAAAGCCTGTCGAATTCGTTGCTGCATGTCGTCTAGCGTTGCCAGAATGTTCTTGTACACACTGTCCTTTACAGTTCTCCACAGGAAGAAGTTGAGTAGCAACAAGTCCGGAGAACGTGTAGGCCACTGTACGTGGATTGTGGCGTCGACAGTTGCAGTGGTTTGATTACATGTTAAGATAGCAAACACACAACACACGACGTGTACGGACGTCAGTCGTCTTTCGTTTTGTGTAAGTTAATGCAAAAGGGCTATTCTATCTCAAATCGACCGAAATACAGAGAAAATTGACCTTACAATTTCTAAATATAATGAAACTTTTTTTGTACGTAGACAACTGTGATACAATGCTTTGTGCAAAGTTTGAGACATCAAAACTTCATAGTGTTTAAATTAAAAATATTTAAATGTATCGTATTTTCATAAAATTAGCAAATTTAAACCCTTTCACCCAATGATCAAAATCATGGTTTATTTTGATGCTCAGAAATTAAAGTTTGTATTGACATATAAACAGATTTTCTTACTTTTTATGGAAATGAAGAAATTTAGATTTTTCCTCATTAAGACGCCTTTGGCTAGGAAAAAATATTTTAAAAATATATAGTTACATTCCGCTTTGAAAGTACAAATAAACACATATTTTTTACTGATGGTATGTTGATAAGAAAGTACTGAAAATATAAAATAAAGAAAATAAATAGTACGGGCGTGAACTAACCAGCTGACTGTGAGACGGGAGGTAGCCGAGACAAGCAAGGCCAGGAGACAAACACGTGATGTGTCGTCTAGCAGTCATGGCTGTGCTAGCTTTATCACAGGTTTTCATAAACACAGGAGTAAAATGACGCCCAATGCTCGCTTATCTTCAGCTCTCGGCCAGTGCGTGCGGTACTGCGCCGTTCAAGTCTGGGCGTGTGAAAATAATCTATTTAATACCCTCGAAACTTATTGCCGTACCACTAAGCAAATAATGCCGAATCCCTCTTAATAATGTAAGGTTTTTTCTCTAATTTTTTTACATTTTACAAATGGCCAAAAAGCCTAAAAGCAAGTAAAATCAGATTATCTGTCTCTCTGTGTACAATAAAAATAAGGATTACTTCTTAACATAAACTACCAAATGTCAACTTCAAAATAAGCTCTCGTTCAATGTTCTGCAGTAAATGGTTCCAGAGTTCTGAGCGCTGAAAGAGGCTTGTTTTTATAAAATACGCTAAATTTGTCGCTCAATAATACGAAAACCGTTTGACTTTCGGTAGTATATTTTTGAAAATGCACTCCCCTCTGCACCTTGTATAAGTAGGGAAAAAATTAGAGTATAAAAAAATGAGAGGTTTTTTACTGATCGATTTCATATGGAATAGCCTAAAAGGTGAATGGAGCGCCACAACAAAAGGCACATTCTGATGGCATTCATTTTGCATTTTGTTGTTATTGGTTGGGAATGTGACATTGTGATACATTTTGAACTCGTCTTAATGTGTGCAATTAATGTAACATGATTAAAGTATGTAGTGATATTTGAAAAATTGATGACGTCACGTGTATCTTGTACCATAATGTAGTTAAATGCACCAAATCTCTACACTCATGTTAGCCCGTCAAAAACAAAAATTCCGATACCTACCTAAACAAAAAATTTATAATAGGTGCACAAGATAAATGGAACAACTTGTTTAGGTTACTATAACTCTTATTCACGATCTTAATTATCTGCCAAAGAGCGTCAGCAATTTTTTTGTCGTTCAAACAGAATACGAATTTTACAAGATCTGAAATCAACCCATATTTTAAAAAAATAGCAATACACAAAACGAATTTAACTGAACATAAATGTCCAGCTCAAGATTTCCAAAATAAGTAGTGAAATGTACTTCAAAAAGGAAAGAAAGCGTAGCAACCAATAAGAAACTGAATGTAGAATTCTGAGACCAGACAAGTCAACAGTGATCTACAGTATATTCCATGATGTCAATCAAATTAATGAATTTTTGACTCCGTGAATCTCCGATTTACTGGCAAGCACTATAGCCACTTGACCACTTTAATTTTCTATGACAAGTTTATATTCATTCGTCAGTATTACAATACATACTCTGCCACGAGTTTTCTAGTGGGACCCGGATAAGTGGGTAGATGATTCACGGATGCTATTTCATGCAAAGTCGTGTTTTGAGTCGAATTTCTTCAGAAGCATCAATCATGCACTGTATCAAGGCCAGAGCTCCTCAATTACATGCCATGCAAATTACATCTTACTTGAACTGCAACGAAGTCAGAACAAAAACGTGAACTTCTGTCACGTGCAAACATACAACAAATCAGTAACGTAACAAAATCACTGTGGCATTTTCTGTGATTCAAGTGATCGCACGTTTAGATAAATTTATCAGGACTGGTTTCGATTCCTAGATAGACCTAATTGGGAATTTATTATTTTCAATTTGCGAATTTGTACAGTGTTGTCATAAGTGACGATATTAATAAATTACTTCGGAAAGTACAGGTTCAAAGTCTTCACAAGAGTGAGGGTTAGCGGACTGAATAGTCCGATTCTTCAAAACAAAATAACTTAGTTTGCAAAGTTTCAGTGAGGAACACAATTATTTAATAAAGACTTTTCATGACTCATAACTAGGAACCGAACGTTGTCACAGGAGGCTACTGTATTACTGGAGTTTTTACAGTACCGAATGACACGCTTGCAACTAGTAAGCGAAGTACTTCTGTCTGCTCACGCGACACTTGTTGATAAAATTACGCGGAACAAAACAAAGACCACTTAAGTGCACTTTAACATTTAAATTAATATTTACGTTATATACATTAGAATATTCTAGTTCAACTATTTGCACTATGGTAAAGAACGTAGGTCTACATTGAATGATCAAACATTATTTACACTGTTGTGTGCAATGTTGTGTATTGTGATACAAGGTACTTTATTTCATAACACCATACCCTACTTATATTGTAAATAATATATAATAATGTATAAAGGGCCTGTCAGGTAACGACTACTTTGAAAAGCCGATTGTATCTAGAATATGATTTTTCTTCAAATATAAATTTGTAGAATATGATGTTTATTTCTATCAATTGTCAATTCTGTTTATCATTTTTTTAAACAAATTGTCTTATTTAACACTAAATTGTAATTGTTACCTTGTTTTATTGCACGCGACACTGAAACTTACAACTTGAATTCTTCTAAGTTCTACGGTGCGGGAATCTGAGAGAGGTTAGGTTAGGTTAGGTTAGGTTAGGTTAGGTTAGGTTTTTGGTATGCCTTGAATACGAATTTGTGACAGGTTAAGTTAGGTTAGTTTTGGCTTTTTGTATTCCTTGAATAGCCCTATACTAAGCGAAGTGGAATATACGTTTCGCGTTCATTTTAAAGTGTTCTATCTCTTTATTTCACGTGTAAAATAATCACTTTTAGGTTATGTACACCGAACAATTATTTTCAATTTTTATCTGTTTTCTAATATGTTTTCAAGTAAACTTATATCCTATAAGAAATCTTCACATTCCAAACCACCTTCCCTCTGAAAATTAGGCCATTTATCCACTATTTTCGTGAAAGATCTCCCAAATTGTTTAACTCTTAGAATTATATGTAACTAAACACATATACATTTTGCTGTTACTATTATTATTATCACTATTATTATTATTATTATTATTATTATTATTATTATTATTACTCCATTGTTACTATGTTACTGTTATTTCTATTTGCTATTTATTTTTATGGATAACGTGAGCATGTTAGGAGAAAATCCACAAACTATTAGGGAAAAAATGGGAATTTTACTTAAAACAAGTAAAGAGATAGGTTTGGAAGTAAATCCCGAAAAGACATAGTATATGATTATGTCTGGTGACCAGAATGTTTTACGAAATGGAAATATACAAATTGGAAATTTATCCTTTGATGAGTTCGAAAATTCAAATATCTTGGAGCAACAGTAACATACATAAATGACACTCAGGAGAATATTAAACGCAGAATAAATATGGGAAATAACTGCAATTATTCACTTAAGAAGCTTTTGTTTTCTAATTTGTTAAACTGAAAGTTAGAATTTATAAAATAGTTATATTACCGATTGTCCTGTATGGTTTGAAACTTGGACTCTTACTTTGAGTGAGGAACAGAGGTTAAAGGTGGTTGGGAATAAGCTGCTTGGGAAAATATTTGGGTCCAAGAGGGTTGACGTTACAGGAGAAAGAAGAAAGTTATAGAACGCAGGACTGCACGCATTATATTCTTCACCAAACATAATCAAGAACATTAAATCCAGACGTTTGACATGGATGTGGCATGTAGCAGGTATGAGTCAATCCAGAAATGCATGTAGAGTGTTTGCTGGGACGCCTGAAGAAAAAATACCTTTGAGAAGCCCGAGACGAAGATAGGAGGATAATATTAAAATGGATTTCAGGGAGGTGGGATATGATTGTAGAGACTGAATTAATCTTGCTCAGGACGGACCGATGGCGGTTTTATGTGAGGACGGCAATGAACCTCCGGGTTTCTTGAAAGCCGTAAGTAAGTATGTATTTTTATTCTTGTTGAGTGGAAAAGAAGGACTTACGGCATAACTCTGCCAGTACCAGTAAAAATAAATCATTTAAATAAATGAACAAATAATTTAAATCGTAGCAGAGTTCATGGTAGTATTCGTCTTTATCACTAGAATCCGTTGTAAACAGTCTATGAAGTCATGAATAGAACGCCAACTGCAGCACAGACAAGACGCAAGTGTTCCCTGATAGTACCTGTGCCACGCGCAAAATATGTCACGTCGATACAGTATATCAACAACTAAACTTATCTCCGTAGGGCCAGAATACGATTTCTACTCATAACAACAAAGTATTAAACATGAACTCTTTCAAGCAGCAATCATTTCACTGAAGTGCTGTGAAATTAAATACAGTAAAAATAGTGCCATATTTAAGGCAGAATGTCATTGTAGTTATTCACATTTGGAAAAAAGCAACAGACTTGAAAACGGTCATTGATCCCTGACAAAAGAGAGTTCGTTAACCACTGGAGGGTAAAATGGCGAAAGCACTGAGCTGAACATTCGCTTCCTTCTAGTCCGGAAGTAAAAAATTTTAGGACTTGTGTTCACTCACATGTGTGAAGAACTGTCTCATATGTTGAACACTACAGCGAATTTGGTGACAGAATATTGTATTTTCTACTCCACAACGATTACAAAACTCCGTAATATACAGAGTGTTTCCGAGATGGTGTTAAAAACTTTCAGGGATGATGGCGAAGGGTACATGTATCAATTTGAGATAAGGAACCTTGGTCCGGAAATGACTGAGTCGAAAATTATAAGCAAAAATAGTTGTGTGGAAATGGAATTGTAATTTGGCACCACGTGCCTTCCTTCCCTTGACTTTTGGAACAGTCCTGGAAAAATGATATGGACCGGATGTCTCCTAGGTGGGTACTTGACCCGATACAATCTGTGAGCTTGTCTACTATTCCCATTGGCTCATCCGTATTCGAAATCAGGTCTGCATATTCCGCTCTCGTGTACTCCATTTCACTAGGACTGATCGACTGGACACCGCAACTTGTACACATACACTGCTGTCTACAGAAGTGCGTATCAGGACCGACCATGTCTGTTACACATTACGCTATCTGCATTGCTTTAGTGTAGTTTCCTGTCCCCATCCCTCAGACAGCACATTGAATGGATTACTGTAAGTAGACAACGTAAACAACGTCAGATGAATACAGTATGTGTAAGATGTACAGATAAATACACATAAATAAGGTGTACAGAGGAATAAAATTATTTCATTTTCACAGAACTATTTTTGCTTGTAACTTTCGACTCGGTCATTTACGGACCAGGGTTCCTTATCTCAAATTGATACATGTGCCCTACGTCATCATCCCTGAAAGTTTGTAACACTACCTCGGAAACATCCTGTATAATGCAGAAAATGTAGTGGATGATAATTCGAAATATCATTTATTACTTAGTAGGCAATGGCAATTATTTCTATTAAAAATCCTTTATTTAACATTACGTTTTTCAGTTTACAGTCTATTTGTAGGTTATAACATTAATATGTTAGTAATAGAGCACTAATGTTAAGAAAATGGTAGAAGGAATTTCGTATTCCTACAGCCCTGTTTACAAGAAATCTCTCAAAATCTGCGTCGAATCTATATCTGTTCCTCTTTGGTAAGAAATAGCTAGCTGATTGAGCATCAATTATTGCCATGACCATTATTATTTTTGTTATTTTCTGCAAACACTACTCACAAACAAATCTAGCTTTCAGGTAAAGCTCCCTGTGAAACAGACTTGAATAATTTCAAGGAAAAATTGTTCCGGGGCCGAATATCGATCCCGGGGCCTTTGGCTTAGCGCACCAACGCTCTACCGACTGAGCTGCCCAGGAACTTCACCCGACTTTATCTCAATTTTTGTCTTTTTATCCACATACCTCGAGTGGGCTGACAAAACGCTAGGAACTCATATTGAGTGCACACAAACTCTGTGTGACTTGAAATTGTGGCGTCTTGTCAGCGCACTCGAGATATGTGGATGAAAAGGAAAGAATTAAAACGGTGTCGGGTGAAGTTCCTGGGTAGCTCAGTCGGTAGAGTGTTGGTGCGCTAAGCGAAAGTTACCGGGATCGATACCCGGCCCCGGAAGAATTTTCCCTTGAAACTATTCACACAATACGATTCAATATGACTACAGTTCATAATAACAGCTGGTACTCAAAGTTATAAGAATTAGTACGAGGTCTCATATCTACCTATACTGATCTTCTTGGTGATCTCCACTCTGATGTTTCAAATCAGATTCTTTTGATATCTGTTAGTAGTTTTTGTACATTAATTGCAGATATGTTGAATGACAGATTTGATTTTCATATCATATAAATGTTGAATTTAGATACACAGATCTGAATATTTATGGAGTTTATTATCGTACTGTCTTTCAGAACGATCTTCTGTTTTCCCTTTTTTAATAGTATGATGCCTAGTTTGTTCTTTACCATTATATCGGTGATTACTGCTTTATCCGAGCATAACTTATATGAACTGCTTTAAAATGTTTAGTTTGGTTGGTACTTTCATAAAATCTGTTTCTTTCACAGGGTCTTTTATTCTGTATATAGTGAACATTCATATGACAGTCCGTATGTGGGAAAAGTGACGGCATTAGCAACTGAACATGAATTATTGTTGTTTCAGGAATCCCAGAGCTCGGCATCACGGAAGTGGAACCCATCCTCATCGACGAGATCTCCATTGCTTTGGGGACTGGACCAGATGGCTACCGAGCCACGTTTACAGATATAGAAGCTTATGGTGTGAGCAACATGACAGTAGTGGGCGTAAGGTGAGATGTTCTACCTTTTCACTTTTTCATTCTAAGAAGTATGGAGAAATAAATTCTATTGCAATCCCTAAAGTGGCTAAGTGGCACAGACCTTCAGTCTATCATGCAGGTGTCCAGATTCGATTCCTGGTCAGATATGAGATTTTCTCATTTAAAAATCCGTATTGATAATTGAAGGGTTCAGAGCCATAGTGGGCCAAGTGACATTCATTAAAAACGGAGAAAGCAAGGGTTAAAGTTAAGTGAATACCATAGTTTAGTGAAGATTGACGTATCATTTAGTGTGAATGTGTATACTTTATATTACTTGCTATATGTTTCCATTGAATTATGGTGATAACTTCATTTTAACCCTTCTTTCTACGGTTTTAGTTAATGGCGCTTGGCCCACTATGGTTCTGAACCCTTTAATTTTGGAATAACAAGGTTACAATTCTCTAGGATTCTCTCATCTCCCTACATTAGGCCTCAACATCATTCCATCCGATTTCCATTCCATAACATTCTTCGGTCGCCAGCTGACGAAGCAAGGAGGTGCTGGTTTAGGAACGACTGGGGTTGCCTGCTCGAAACATGGAAACTTAGACATACCTCAAAGCACAAGCCTTCCTAAATTTGCAGGTGAATTCCATTGATAATCAACACCTGCGAGTTAATTAATAAGGAAAATATCAACATAATTTATGAGAGCTTTTACTCACAAAAGGCGTTGGTAGAGCAGCTGGCTACTGACTAGGAAGTCTCGGGTTGAATGCCGAGGGGTAATGAGATTTTTGCATTGTTAAAGCTTCTACGAGTAGAACGGCCCTGAGGTCCACTTGGCCTTCTGTCAAATTGAATACCGTAAAGTGTGGATTTCTGAAAGTACGGGGTTATTCTGAAAACACAGTTGGCTAACATGATAGAGATTGGATAAGGAAACAGTTGATCTTGAAATTTGAAGTGAATGCACTCAACAATTAGCTTGGAAGCAAATAGTTGAAATTCTCATTATTGTGACTGATAAAACTTTTAAGTTTGTGCCATAAATTAATCGATTTTTTAAGTGGAAGAATAATGTAAATAATACATATTTTTAGGTTTGTTATATAATAATAATAATAATAATAATAATAATAATAATTATTATTATTATTATTATTATTATTATTATTATTATTATTACTATTATTATTATTATTTATTTATTTATTTATTTATTTTAGCTGGCAGTGTTAAGGCCGTAAGGCCTTCTCTGCCGCTGAAACAGCAAAAAGTATACATACATATGTATGATCTTACAAGCTACAGATAATACAATTTGATTTCGATAAAAGTTACGTGTATACAAGAGTTGCTTATGAATTAAACAGTAAAATACTATGAACTATTAATTAAACAATGAAATACAAAATATGTAGTAGAATTAATCTAAAATACTTATAATGTTAATATATTTCAAATAATTTTATATAATACGAAGATATTATTATGAGATAATTGTGAAAAATGCAGCGCTATCAGGATGCATGTCTAAAGAAAGAAATTACCATATAGTCAGTGACCATTTAAGTCAGTATAATTAGAGTGAATTGCTAAGAAGGTTATCCTTTAAGTTATTTTTAAAAATGTTTATTTTCCTGCAACCCCTAATACTTTGTGACAAGGAATTCCATTGTCGCGAGGTGGATACTGTAAAATACGAATAATAAGATGTTCTGTGAAGAGATATACTTAGCGTGCAACAGATAAGTGATCTGGTATTTACGTCGTGATTAGAGTAGAACCTATAGATAAGAGAAAGGAGACGAAAGGTAATTTGGTGTTGAGGTGTGCAGAATTCGAAAGAGTAAACACAAAGAGTGTAAAGTTCTACGTTCTTTGAGTCGGAGCCACAAAAGATTTGCAAAGGACGGTGATATATGATCAATTCGTCAGATGTTGCACACGTATCTGACGGCCATATTCTGAACTCGCTGTAACTTGACTGACAGTTCAGAATTTAAGTCACTTAACAGAACGTCACAATAATCGAAGTGCTGCATTACTAGAGTTTTTTATTATTATCCAATTTAATAAACCCTATTTCATCCTGAGGTATATTAGGGTTATAATTGGTATCAAAATACATTTTTATAAGCAATAAACAATAATAAAATTATAATACAAAATTGTGGTCAAGGTTACAATTCACATGAATTATGTACAAGAATGCACCTTAATGAAAGAATGGATCGTTTCATAAAGCCCCAAGGCATGTTTCTATATTTATATCTAATGGTTATAGGAAGAAATATAATAGCTATTAAACATGTCATTTTAGAAGCAATAAATAGCTATACTAAGAGATGGCTTAAAATTGACGAATTAAATACATTATTTAGTAACAACAATTGACAATAATCAGGTATTACAAGAAATGGCTCAAAATTAGAAATCAAATGCCTAATTAAAATAAAAATTAAAACCAATAGTACAATATTATAGTATGCGAAATTGAAGACTTACAGTTTCATTATAGTTGATTAGAACTAATACGATTTTTTTCCCCGGAATAATTTAACATTTTACAGCTTCACGAATATTCTATTCAAGAAGGACATGAAATACTAATATGATTTGGAGTTGGTAAGTATATTGGTTAACGGTTTGGTAAATGTATAATTTAAAGTGTTCAGTAACAACTCAAGCTCGTATCTTTCACGGCAAAAGACTGGACAATCATATAATACATGTTTGACATCTTGAGATTCCTCCCCACAAATGCAAGTTGCATCGTCTTTAATATGGAATCTATTTAAGTATTCCCCGAATTTTCCATGCCCAGTCAAAAACTGTGTCAGTACGAAATTTGGTGTTATTACTTTACATTTATTACGATCACAGACCGTTGGAAAAAACAGCTCTTTTGTAAGAATTCCCTTATCACTATTGACCCATCTTTCGTTCCATTGTTGCATATAATGTTCTTTGGCTACTTTTTTATATATGATATCGGACATAAATTGTACGACAGTGGCACATCAGAGTTGGCTGCCATCTTTGCCAATTCATCGGCTCTCTCATTTCCAACTATCCCAGTATGCCCTCTGACCCAAGTTATACAAATATGGACGACACTTTTCATTATTAAAGTTCTTATCTCTGAGGCTATAATGTTAGTGTTATATTTATCATTAATTGATATTACTGCTGACTGCGAGTCACTGTGAACGCAAGCGCTGTAACCAGACTGACTGCACCATTTGATTGCTTCTCGCAAAGCTAATAGTTCAGCCTGAAACACTGAGCACTCTGAGGAGAGTCTAAAGATGGCTGAGGTGTGTTCGCTGTCGTTCCTGTAGGCAACAAAGGCACAGCCTACTTTGGCATTTTGATTCGACAGTTTATCCAAACGCGATCCATCTGTATAGATCAAACAGTCATGGGAATCTGCATCACAAATTTCTTTGAGACAGGGTATGTATAAAGATGGATACCCCATTACTAGAGTTTCTACTAGGATAAGTTTTAGTTGCTGGAGCAAGAATTTTCTCAAGCGACTCAAACAGTGAATGGAGGAACAGATTTTTTTTATTGTTTCTTCAACTAGAAAATTCTAATTTAGATTATTATCGAAAAAGAAATCAAAATTATACTCCATGGATCAAAAATGATATTTTATGGGGGCTTTTCTGAAATATGGTATAGGGCTATTCTGAAACGGAAGATTTGGCTACTTCGAAAAATAAATAACCCAAACATAGTATAATAATACTTAAAATATTTTAATGTAACCTATTGTGACCTGTTAGCAGTTAGTTCCTTTTCAACTACATGTTTATATGTGACTAGGCCTTTGTTCCAAATATGAGTTAGTTCCCTCAAACTCATGATATTGACAAAATTTGTAGTGATGACATCATCAAAATATTACCTGATCCAGAGTTTGCACTTCGAGGAGGACAAATTAAATATACTTTTGACATTAAAGTGCCTAATTTTCAGTGACGTAAACAAGTACGGTTAGTTCAAGCGAGTTACTTTTATCTATAATTTTGTTTTATGTACCAGTAAATATATTGTTTAATTGCAAGTTTTGTCTTAATACTTGTAAACAATAGATTGTAAGCAAACCTTTCGTACAAATTACCTTTCTTTTGATTTCATTATTACTGCAAACAGAAAACATTGACTTGTTGTAGGTCTATATTAAATTAATCAGAATAAAATAATGTATGAGAAAACAGTTTCAGAATAGTCCCTGGTTACATCTACGAGCAATCTGAATTTTAAAACAATGTAGTTTCAGAATAGCCTTCACCAAGGGGCTTTCTTAAAGATGCCTTTTAGTTCTTTTTTCGAATACCTTGAAGGCTACAATAGGTAGCGAAATCCTGTTTCGAGAACCAGCTACAGCGGTTGAGGGATCATCGTGCTAATCACAGCTCTGTTCAATGATCACTTATATCTACTGAGGCATATGGACGTTAGGTCTGGAGTCAACTGGTCAGCCTTGACCCTTCATTGGCTGCCGCACAACGGACATACGAAATTCGAATTATATCTTAAATGCATAATGAATAGAATTTCAGTTTCCAAGACAGTGAGATGAATTTCTACTTCCTCCCCAGGTACTGGACCTGCTACCACTACATACATAGCTAAGGACTGTCCAATGTACTTTACAAGTGCTTGTGGGTGGTGATGTGAATTCTAAGACTATGAGGAGAAAAAAATCCTTATAAATCACTTTTTAGCATCTCATTATATTTCCACTTTTTATTTCCGCAAAGAAGAATTTACATTACACGTCGTCCCGTGATTCATGTGGAAAATTCACCTGTAATTCAGTTTCCTGAGAAGGGAAGTCATTTTCATGAAGTTCCCATATTAGTTCCTCGTTACGATGTCCAATTCCGAAGTAAACCTGAGATACTTCGTGCACGCCAGTCCATCACTTTGGTAAAGTCATCTACTGACTTAAGACATAAACATGTCCTGACAAGGCACTTGGCGCGTATTTCCTGGACACTGCTACTTTACTTCGCGTTTGTCATGCGACTTTCTTTTTGTCACATGTCTTTCATTCTCAAGCTATAATCAAATCAAAAAGCAGTTCATGTCTGACCACCAACTATGTTTACATTTCCTCCTCTGCTGGGACTGAAGTGTCAGCGTTTCCTTTCAAAATTCAGCGGATCTATGCTACATTTCCGTTTTGTAAATTACTTTATGGTATTTTGAGTCGTAAATATTGTTGCATCTATGTAAGTAAAGTACGACTTAACGGGCTAGCACCTTTTATTTTACACTTAACGGGTTATAATTATCTTTCATTGTAAAAATCACAACATATCGAACTCGCGATTTTCCTGGTATAGCTCTTTGTTCTGCTTCTACCAATATTTCTTTAGGAATTTCATTGCAATGCATTTCTACAAATTAATCTCAGACAAAATCATTTGTAGTAAAAACCTCTGCTTTATTTCCTACTATAATAACTGCTTATGACGTTTTCCCTATCATAGTAACTCATTAAGACCTTTCTCAAATTGTTATTATATCTACAAATTCTCAACAATTTCTGTTCCAACAGCATGCAAAATACAATACACTAATTTCTTTTCTCTTAAGATATACGGTTCGAAATACCATATAACGTTGTACAATACATGACCGTTGTGAGAACTCAACATGCTCGCATGGATATAACGCAGGCATAACAGTTTTTACAAACTTTTGGCTCTTTGGTCACCTGAAATTCATCATTGATGCTCTATATTCAGCCTACAAACTGGGGAAATATCAGTAACAGGTTAGGTTTGGTTTATTTAGGCTATTGGCAGGCCTTGCATATACTTTTTTTTCATGCTTTTGTTTGCTTAAACTAGTTTTTACTAGTTGAAACTGGTTTCGGGTTTTGACGGTAACGTAATTACTTATACTGTCATATCTACGGAGGGCGACTGCTCTTCTAATATTGATCCCAACAGTGAACGAAAATAGACATCTCCTTCCCTCTTTTGTTCTGTTCTAACGAAAACATGTTGCCTTTGTTAGGCACGTGGGGAGAGGACACTTCGTAGATAATATATAAATTTGAAAGAAATTAATTCAATACAGGGTGAGTCTTAGGTATGTTTGGAAAATGATAGAGCAATAAAAAAATAAGAACAATTCATTACTATATGAAAATTTGACGGGGAATTCTTATTTATTGGAGAAATGGTCATACTTTGTTTTTGTTCTTTTTTTATTGTGTCACAAGTACATATTTGGAAACTTGTCATTTAGCATATACATATAAATTCATATACGAGGTCTCGCCGTCCTCGTTGAATACAATGACTATAAGTAGCCGTATTGTAGATATATCTATTAAATTAAGAAAAATTCTTTCTGGCACCAGGAATCGAAACCGGAACCTCTCAACTCTGCGTGCATCCCCTTTTAAATGACACCTCGATCATCGAAATACGTCCACTCAGTCTAAAGTTACAGCCGACCACCGAAATCGGGGCCATTTTGTTTTCTCTCACTGCGCTGTGATGACATCATCAGCGGCTGTGATTGCTATGTTATGCCGTGCATAATTATGTCCTCTACACGATGGTATATGTCACTTAGCTCTAGATTGTATAGTTTCTGGGATATAAGCGTTGACCACGGCATGTCGGAAAGTGTCGCGTGTCGTTTTTAGGGTACTGCCATCCATATCTCGGACCGAAAGAATACACGTATTTACGTCATAAAGCCAACTTATAAAAGGAAGACTGCTTAGGCCTACTTAAAATCAAACAAACATTTATGAAAAAAATTATTATATTATATCTTTATCTGAAGGTTGAAATTCATAGCTTTCATAAGAGTTGACATTTCTTTGCTATGGAACCAAATGAGTTGTCGGCAGATACATGATTGCTTATGGCAAGATAATACTGAAAGTAAAAATAGAGAACCGGTGAAACCAAAATGTGCCAAATAGAGTGGAAAAGAACGTGCGGGAGTGTAGACAACGCAAAAGAAACGACAAACAATTTTACGGTCTAGGCCGGGCTTCTAAACGTCATGAAGTGTGCAAGTACACTCCAGCAGATGCATTTCAATGCTGTTAATGCTTTAAAAAAAATAATTTCTCTGTTTGTTCTTTCCAGGACTGACTTGGATACTCTGCAGTTCCAGCTCAGTTTCTACATCCCCAAGATCGTGGTTCGTGCGCGTTACAAGAGTTCCGGAGTGCTCATCATGATAAAGGCCTCTGGAGGCGGGGACTACTTGGGAGAATACAGTAAGAGCAACACAGATATAGTTTGTGCGAGATACTCGGGTAATTTTAAATACTCCCTCCAAAACATCGCAACACTTTATGAACTCCGTCAAAGGTTCAACTCACACAAATCAAGTTATACTACTTGAAATACCAAAGCGATTTTATCATCTGCTATGGAACGACAATATATGTTAATCTTCTCGGTACTACATCGCTACCTGTTTTTGAGCTTTGGTATTAAGTAATGAAAGAAAAGCCGATTACACCATTTTTTAAATTTTCATAAGTTCCAAAAACATAACAATTCAACCAAGTTTCAAACAAATTATTATTATTATTTTTTTTTATTGTAAAACTATTTCGTCATTACATAGTGGCTTGCTACATGTAGAAACTATCACACTGATAAGTATTTCTCTTTCTATAGCTCACTTACGTTGGAATTTGATCGCATTATTGTAATTGCTGACAAAATGGTAGACTTTTTATGTATTTGGAGCAATTTCAATCTTTTCAGGTTTAAATGTAACTTTTTCGAACAATTGCAATAGACAATAGTACAGAGGGCAGTTTAAAAGTATCGAAACATTGATTGGCCAGTCGGCTATTCGATCCCCATGCGACCGCTAGCATTCTCCTCAATGAAATCCCGGCGTTCTTCCCGCCTGCAGTCAATCTTGAGTGATACTTTAAGATTAGAGCAGTTGTGTTTTGCAGTTGTGAGTCATTAGAGAGTACAGTAGTTCTGTACAATGGTGAGATATTTTCTGCGTCGTTGTATATTCATTTTGAAGACGTACATCAAGTGCAGAAAGTTGTGTGTTAGAACAAGACATGTATTTAGAAGTAAATTTTCTGGCAGCCTAGTTCCTATTCGAAAGCGATGTAGTACTTATCTCGACATTTCATAGCACTACTGTACTCTCTAATGAAATCTCACACACGACTAACTGCAGGCGGGAAGAGCACCGCGATTTCATGGAAGGGCATGGCAGCGATCGCAATGGGGCTCGGGCCGCCGACCGACCGAGCAGTGTTTTGGGACATTGAAACTGACCAATCTGTACAATCACTGAAAAATTAAATTAAGAAGATCCATAAGTAAGAGTGAAAAGAAATTTAAAGAAATTTCAGTGATTCTAATCATTGTGATCTACAGCGGTAGTCATATGAAGCGCATTTGAAACACAACACATCAAATTAGCTTTACGAGAAATATTCC
Source organism: Periplaneta americana (assembly GCF_040183065.1). Taxonomy (NCBI): domain Eukaryota; kingdom Metazoa; phylum Arthropoda; class Insecta; order Blattodea; family Blattidae; genus Periplaneta; species Periplaneta americana. The sequence goes on from NC_091121.1 coordinate 92,498,366, forward strand.
AATTGAAATTTAAAACTCAGTAATATTAGGTAATATCAAAAGTTTTCACTTGTAGATATATTTCAATAATTTTATACAAAGAGCTTCCAATTTATGGATGTGGCGACATACTATGGCCTTAGAAAACACCACGACAGTAATGATTGATTTATTGTGTTGGTTTATCACAGAGCTTTTCATTATATAAGAACAACACGTCACAGTACTAAGTCCTTCACAAGAATACTGATCTTTCGTCGTTCAAAATTTTTATAGTTATAATTCAAGAATAGTGATCTTTCGTCGTTCAAAATTCTTATAGTTATAATTTCTAGTTCGCCCAGAGTTCTTGGAGGTCCAGATCCTTGAAAGATTTTGAATAAATGTGTGATGGACACTCTGACTATGTCCTACCTGTCGAAAATTAGATTTAGTGTAGCATTATCATCAGGAAATAAATAATTAATTATTATGTTAAGAGAAATTGCTAGTTAATTTGTGATTTTTATATTTTTTTGTTTATCTTCGTCCTCATTGATTAGCAAACACTGTGCTTCCTGTATTCTTCCCCACTTAGGGGCACGATTCGGATGCTCTGGTGGTCCTTTAACTATATTTCTTTATAACGTGAAGTAACTACCAATGCCATGAAATGCTATTTCCTGTAATCGGTAGTTTATGAACGTGCACTCTTTGTAGATAAGGTTTTTGTTAAACGATTTCATCTTCAGTAATTAAGATCAGCAAAATATATTTTGCAGTACAAGAAAAATGAAATGCATGGAAAAGTAATGAACGCGTATCATGTGGCACACAATCCAGTGACAAAAGTACCATGTGACTTAGAACATTGAGGAAAAGATTTAATGTGTAACGAATAAAACATTTGGCGATGTATTCGTGATGAATGATGCTAACCCCGATACAGTTATACACCATAAACTCCATTCCGTTGTCCATGAATCACAAAAGTTAATAAACCTCGTCTACGAATATATTCCGACACAACTGTCATAGTATGAAGGTCACTTCAAATTTAAATATACAACCTGTAGATTGTACATCATTATGCAAATTATAGCATTCAAGAAATATTCGTCTCGAAATCTTCTCCAAATCTAATAACTGCGCTCTTTCCATATGGTTTTATAAACCAGGTCCTAGCGATCTCTGTCTGACTCCTATGGAAACAATAAATTTAATAAGCAAGAATTTATCAGAAAACCTCAACTAGTTCACCGCTAGCTGAGAGGTAGCCATCATATTTCTACGTCAAGAACACGAAAATGAATACCGGTGTCTAAATACACGGAAGCGTAGTTCGGAAAGTTCTTAGAGCTAGGACCTGAAAATTGTTTCATAATTCACAACAATGTCGTAACTGATAAAAAAATAGACAACGGAACTTTATGTACTAAAAATCCTTAAACTATGTATACAATTATATCAGGCTTGGCGAACTGGGCGACAATTGTAGCGTTGCGTCACTCATCGCATACATCACTCACCCCTTCCTTCCACCCCCGCGTCATTGACTTGGTAGGGGAAGGGATTTGTATTCAGTGTCTATCTTATGTCATTGCTACGGGCCACAGATACGTCATTCAACGCCAGTGGACAGTGGACGGGGAACCAATGCTTTCCCCATGCTTTCCACTCCTCTCTCGCCAGTTCTGTATCCTGAATTATAGAGTAAAAATTGTTGAGATATACGCTAAAAATTTAAATACATGCTGTAAAAATGCACTTAAAAGTTTATTTTGTTTAATAATATGATATAAATGAAAATAAGTTAAAGTAATAATTGAAGGTTTCAGAACCATAGTGGATCAAATGCCATTTATTAGAAACGGAGAAAGCAAGAGTTAAAGTTGAATGACTTTCACAATTTAATGATTGGCATATCATTTAGTTTTAGTGTGCATATTTTATATTACTTGCTATATGTTTCATTAAATTATGATATTCACTTCATGTTAACCCTTGTTTTCTCTGTTTTTAATATATGGCACTTGGTCCACTATGGCTCTGACCCCTTCAATTTTCATCAAGTCATAATCATTTTTATTAAATCCATTTTTATATAAATATAGTAATTACTCATTTTGCATATATATTTGAATTGATACATCAGTGACATATGTTTTGGTCATGATTCCAGTGGGTGTGAAATCTAAGGTGTACTTCAGAGCGCGTCCCCATAATGTGAAGGGACGCACATTCTTGCAGGTAGAAGATATGAAGATGGACTTCAGCGCGAGGGATATCAAGAGCCGGATAGAGAATCTCCACAATGGCAACACCGTCATACGTGAGTAAAGCTCATAATATATTTCTAATGACAAGGAACTTATCGGCGTCTAATAATGGATGTAATGTGATTGGATTAATAAAACTATAATTCAAGACTGGACTTAATTAAGGAAAGAACTTTTCGATAATTCCTTAAAAATTTGTTTACATAAAGGTTACCGTAATATCATTTTACCAAGTTAACACTTTTTTCTCCTTTCCTACATAGAAGATTTACAATAAATTGATGCACTTTAGTTTGTATGTGTGTAAAACTGTCTATAAGTCTGTGTATGTAGTAGAGTATTTTAGTCGTGAAAAAATCCAACAAATTTTTTTTTATCTAGTAACTAGATTTAATTATGTTTTAGTAAACAAAGTTGCATCCCAATTTCTACTTAGTGGAGGATTAAAAATTACGATAATTTTATTACCAGGCTGAACCGTAATTAAAATCATTAATTTCAGAGGGTTATTCTTTGAGAATATTTGAAACAAAAAGTGTAATACAATTTTGCTTGTTTTTGTTTTCTTTTCGAGACAAAAATAATTTTTTATGAAACATTTGATAGCGTGTTTTGGGAAAGCCACTGATTACATTCCCAATATGCTTAATCAATTTAAGAGAGCATTGTATTATGATAATAAATTATTCAAATAATTTTAATTTCGTCCTTTTAATATGCAGGAATTTGAGCCGAACAAATGCAACATTTTAGAATTTCTTTTCAGAGGAAAGTTGCACTTCTTTGGATCAAATTTCTGCACATTTAAAGGACAAAATTATAATTCTTCCAATCATTTGTTATCATAATACACTGATATCTTAGTTAAACTGAGCATATTGGGAACTGAATCAATAGTTTTTCCAAAATACACTATGAAATGTTTCATACAAAACAATTTTTATCTAGAAAATGAAGCAAATCGAGCAAAACGTCTTTGTTTGAAATACCTCAAAGAATAACCCTATGAAATTAATGACCCTACTTACGGCTCACTCTGTACAATTCAGAGTAAAATAATTAAATATGATTTAATTAGAACTTTAATTACTTTAGATAGATTAATTATCCACATACTTTCTTAAAACACTAACTCTTGTACATTTTGATTACACAACTTTTAACACTGTATCACTTCGGAATATGTATGATAAGACTTTCTTGTGTTAAATTCTAACGTACCTTGTTTACATGTTTCGACCTATTTACCAGTTCTGAGGATGACCCATAAATAGGTCGAAACATGTAAACAAAGTACGTTAGAATTTAACACAAGAAAGTCTTATCACACATATTCCAAACTAACTCTTGGTTAAGATAATGCAAATAATAGACCTTATGTACTGAATTCTTTAAAATTTAATATTCAATTGTAAACCTACATTAAATGCATCTTTCATTCATAATTTCTGTCCCTTCCTGATTAAATTGATATGATGACATTGAACATTTTCATATTTTAAATTTAAGAACAATAATACGCATTTTTAAAACTTGTTAAGTTTGTAGATGCAACAAATTTTACTAAAAGAACTCTAATTTGGTTATGGGCATGATACAAGATATCCTACCGAAACTGTAACCTTTGGGTATTGCGAAACAAAGTGGATATTTTAAACATTATGGCTTCTGCTCATAAGTAATTATGTAATATAACATATAAATGCATTGGAATACATTTCATCTACGAAATATCGTGTAACACCCACAATAATAATAATAATAATAATAATAATAATAATAATAATAATAATATACGTGCTTAGTATGAAATATATTATTTATTTCAGGCTGATGTGCACATATATAATTTTTAATTTGCAGTATTTTTACATTTTTAATATTATTTATGTATTAGTATTTTAGTTATTTTTCAAACTTATTTTATGTCCCAAGTAGTAGTTCAATTGTGTGATAGGCAATAAAAATTACATTATTCGTCTATTACTATAACCTAATATTTTGCACAGTTGATTAATATTTAATTAATTTTCTATTTTCACAGTTATAAAATGTAAAATATCTGGATATTTATTAAGGCTTAGTGATTTCTAGTTTTCATAGTTTTCATTAATACAATAAAATTAACTACACTATTGAAACTGATTCCTACGTATGTGTCTCTACGTGTGGTAGACCTTCTTGTCAGACATTTAGAAATTCTGAAACTTTATATTAAAATTAAACATTTGTGTGAAATTAGAACCATTAAACATTTTTCATACACCCATAGTATATACATTTTGTATACAGACTGAACCGTAAGTATAGTCATTAATTTTAGGTGGTTATTCTTTGAGATATTTCATTCAAAAAAGTGTAATATAATTTTGCTCATTTTTGCTTTCTTTTCGATATAAAAATTTAGCTATATCAAACATTTCATTGCCTGTTTTGGGAAATATATTGATTTAATTCCCAATATGCTAGGTCAATTTAAGAGAAAGTAATTGAAACAATTTTAGATTGGCCTTTAAATATACAGAAATTTGATCCGAACAAATGTAACTTTTCGTTCTGTAAATGAATTCTGAAATGTTACATTTGTTCGGATGAAATATCTACATATTGAAAGGGCAAAACTAAAATTATTTTAATAATTTATTACCATAAGAGGCTATACTGCTTTGTTAAATTAACTGAGCATATTGCAAATTTAATCAAATGCTTCTCCATAACACGCTATGGAATGTTTCATATAAAACAATATTTATTTCGAAAAGGAAGCAAAAACGAGCAAAAATTGTACTAAACTTTTTTGTTTGAAATATCTCAAAGAATAACCACCTGAAATTAATGAAATTACCGGTTCACTCTGTATACATATAGTCTATATTGAATTTGTATTATATAAAGAAATAGAACGTAGAAAAGCATTAATAATATAATTAAGCTGAACCATTATGCTGGTAAGAATCAGCTTCAGGAGCTCTGAATATGATTTCGTGCAATATTATTTCAGTCGAACCCTTTAACTTGCAATTAAATGAAATAAATTGTAATATTTTGTTTGCAGAAGCTGCTCTCAATCTGTTCATCAATGCCAATGCTCATGAGCTGGAAGCAGAAATGAAGCCAGATATAAAGAGGAAGATGGTACAAATAATAAAGAATTTCGTCAACAACTTGTTCACAAGAGTGCCCTACGACATGTGGATGTTGCAATAACCTAACATGTCACAAACCTAGAGAAAATTCTTTAACTTTGGGAAAGGCGTTTGAAGTGAGGAGATATAATTTAATATACGGCATATTCAAAGACAATTGAACTCTTTGCAAAATCAACAGCAAAGAGCAGCATCTCAGAATCTCAAAGACACTTGGTTTATCAAATGATTTGAAACAAGATAAAACCATTATCTGCAAATCATTTGTATTTTAGTGACAGACTCAACATCAGAATGCAGATACAGCTGTCCCTTTTCAGATTACTAGTATTATCTTACAAAGTTCAAAATAAAATAAATTATTTAGCTTAGTTTTACTCACAGTAGTCCAATTGCACTAAAAAATATATCGAAATAAGCTAAGTTAATTTCGTATGGTAATATGAAATTCTGTTCAAGTTTTTGAATGGAACAAAATAAATGTCCTAAAAATTAAATTTTGAAATTCCACTAACACTGTTTGTTCAATACAGCATTCGATATCAACAGTTTTATCAACCAAAGACATTATGTATTTTATAAATATTTATTATAACATAATTTGGAAACATATTTTTAAGAAGGTATATGACTCCATTATTTATTCAACGAGTTTCATGAAATCAACTCATTGTTAGGACAATCGATCTCATACTCAATATTAGTTTATTTGTGAAGAAAATTAATCTATGGTCCGTCCCAAGAATCTGTAGAGTAGAAAGACGAAACAAAACCTCTGCGCAAATTGTAAGTGGGAGGGTTAGAGCCACTGACTGCTCTGTGGGAAGCATTGATTGAACGAAGCAAGCAATCGCTTGCAGGGAGGGATCATTTCTATGTGACCTCTACTCTACCTTCTATCACAGGGCTGGGCACATTACGTGATTCTGAGAAATGAGCGCTGTGCGCTTTAAAGAGCGGGTCTTGCGAGCGCTGTGACGTATGCATACTGTACGTCATTCAGTGTCGGTGCAGTAGTGACTCTGCAGTATTATGGCGAACTTTGAAGACGGAGCTTCCGCTCTTACACTAAAGCGGCCTGCTACTCCCAATGCTTTTAATGTATCATGGGAGGAGTTCTTTTTCGTAGAGAGCAGTGGATTAGCAAAGTGTTTAACTTGTCATAAAACACTCCAACTGATTAAGAAGTTCAATATCCAACGGCATTCTTCTTTACAACATGCTACTGAATATGACAAATATGTTGGTAATGAACGCCATAAATTAATACAACAACTTAAAGAAAATGTTTCTCAGGCACATTACATTAGAGTATCTATTTGATATTTATATTGCATTATAAGTTATTATATATTTAGTAATATGTAATTTTAAATTATACAAGTATTATGTCATATCACAGTATAGTATATTACAGTTCATGACATATCATATACCATAGGATTACAATAATGCACTTAGTGAATCGGCTATGAGAATTAGCTACAAAATTTGCCACGAAATTACAACGGAATTGAAAACATTAAACGAAGGTGAATTCATCAAGCGATGTTTAATTATATTGGCAGATGAACTCTGTCCACAGCAAATAGGGGAAGTGAAAGCCATACGCCTTCTCGTAGAACCGTGGTGGGGAGATTGCAGTATGTGCGTATGGGTTATGTAAATAAGCCTAATGATTTGTGTGTATGCATAGAGCGAAGTTTATTCCATTAAATTAATAAGAGTGTTATAAAGTCTGTACTGTGCAATGGATTGATGTAATATTCGTATAAACTATTATGTACTGACAGACTGAATGACTAGAACAACCGTGGCTCTTGTTATATTAATGCAGGGAAGGTAGCTGTAATGTGAGTCCGCCACTGCGTGAGCGTTCTGCTCTGGCTTGCCTTGCGGAGCGAGAGCAGCTCTGGCCGACTATATGGAGCCGCTCTCATGCCCGGCCCTGTTCTATCACGAGCATCTTACCCCTTAGCGGCCTCGAGCTGATGCTGCCCGCAATACACTCCAGCACAGATAGACTCTGCTCCCATATGTGCGAAGTTACTCTACAGATTCCTGGGACGGACTATAAATGTCTTGTCCTTTGGTGAAAATTAATTTTTTAGAAAAATTATTTCATACAATTGTGAGATTATATTCAATTGAAACAATACATTTAAAAACAAATTTCCAGGACTGGAAATACCATGAGATATTAATGGCATCGCTTTATTTAAAAAAATCGTTGTTTGTACTGTTCAATATAAGACAATCAATGTATGTAAATAAAACTGATCGTCCATTGTAGATAGTACTTATAGAAGCAAATAGTGTGTGCATGTGGTAAGAATGTATATTGTGATAATACCAATTGTGCGATTGTGTATGCGTTTTCAAATAAGAAAATAAATAAATATGTATTATTTTATTTACAAATATAATTTAACCATTACTATAAATTGAGAGAATTTATTGGGTTGGTGCATAAATACTTAGAATATTTCGTTGTTATGGTAGCTGTGTCACTATGGTACCTACTATTACAGTAAACGAATGAAAGTACAGATAAACGCTATGAACTTTTGCACCAATCCAATACATTGGTTTCAATGTGGAACAAATTTCCACTTTTTTGTACTTCCTGCATGGGACTGGGTCTTTCTCATTAATTTTGACCCATTAAATTCAAATTTGACACCAGAAATGTTCTATCATGTAAGGATTTTGAGAAATAGAAAACTCATTATTATTTCTAAGTAGGCCTAAGTGATGTTAACATGTATATTAATACTGGTGTTCATAATTCCATCCTTTCTCTCAATTTTGAATGCACATGCAATGATTTGGTTACGTACAACGATTCTGAGGAACTTGCTTTTCATGTGACTAAAACCTTTTTAAGCTATAGTTCTCAATCAAACATTTTGAACATTTTAACAAATTTTGAAGCCATGAGAAAAATTGGTGATAAAATTAGAAAGACATAGGTTACACGGGTTTCTGAGATAGGATCAAGTAAGACTCATATCATACAGTAAAAAAAATCGGGCAAATTTAATACAGACTTTAAAATCTATAAAATGCTCAGTTTAAAAATGTTTAAAACTGCGATTATGGAAGTATATTTTATGCTCTTTAAGGATCAATATTGAACAAAATTAAAAAAAAATAAAATCATTATCAGCCTCATAATGTATTAAAAAATGGCAGATTTTTTGCTTGAAAAAACATTTATGTGACACTCGCTTACTTTTGTTATTGCTCTTGAATAAATAAAGATAGAATAATTTTTGTATTTTACTTTTACTCGGAATTGTGTCAGCTTCATTTAACTCTAAAGAACAGCTGTGAATGTTGATCAGTCTAGCAGTAATTAGTGTATGAATGAGAAGGTCTATTATGGTACGTTACATGGGGTAATTATGATAAGCTACAAGGGCTGTTATAATACACTTTTTAGGGCTGTTATGATACGCTAGAAAGACTATTATGAAATTATGTTTGCTATGAAATAATTAACCAAGTTCATGAATTTCTGACTTAAAGTAATTTATTACCTCTTGAGAGATATTTCATAACTTCTCATATGAAAGATGTTTGAATTGACAGGTTGGAACCTACAATACAGTATAAGTTTAAAAATTACACATGTAGACATATTTTTACTGATTTAGCAGGCAATTTCAGCTTAATATTCATTCTTCTTACTGCTAAAATTTAGCACAACTTTGGAAAATACATTCAACATTATTTAAAAACGTATTTAATTCATTTAGCAATACAAACTGTATCATAAATTGAAGGGTTCAGAACCGTAGTGGGCCAAGCACCTTTTACTAAAACCGTAGAAAACAAGGGTTAAAATGAAGTTATTACCATAATTCAATGGAAACATATAGCAAGTAATATAAAGTATACACATTAAAACTAAATGATGTCAATCTTCATTAAACTATGATATTCACTTAACTTTAACCCTTGCTTTCTCCGTCTTTAATAAATGGCGCTTGGCCCACTATGGCTCTGAACCCTTCAATTTTCTCAATCTACTTCCTTACACAAAAAAAAAAATCTATTTGGACATACAGCAATTCTCTAGCATGAGCAGTAAGGTGTTCAAGATTCAGTAAATTGTATAGGGGAGATTCGGCTAATTCCGCAATATTAAGAAGTAAATCTACCATATTTTTATCAAAATGTTTATTGAAAAATATTATCCAGGTATGTAGACATCGACGAAACCTTTCATTACCAAATGAGATAAAGAGCCCTATTAAAATGCAACTATATTTAGTTGTACATACATTACAGTTGAAAAAGAACTCTGGTAATTCCGCAACAGTGCTGATAAAGCCGCAATAGGACTTGGCTAATTCTGTAGTAGTAAATAATTATGAGATACATTATGAAAGGAACATAAAAGGAACAATTTATATGTAACAATGCTCACTTTCTTCACAGCTGTGTAGCAAAACATGAAAAACAGCCAACTTTCGATGTTTCACTGTATTGCCGACAGAGGTGTCGACCAATATCCTTGATTTTTTTTCTATAGCACTGCAGAGGACATGTCTCCTGTTGACAGCCTCTCAAAACTTAAGTTCACGCTATTGTAAAGCCGCAGTAAAATCATACATGCACTACTGCGGAATTATCCGTACTGCGGAATTAGCCGAGTTTCCACTAATTGTAATCGGAAAAAGAGGTCATCGCTAAAGTTTCTAAATCGTAGTTAACTTTAATATGATTTCAATCAAACTTTTACAGGTGATACACTAAGCATGTACGTGTATTACAATAGCCTTCTTTCATTGTTCTGTATAATATATCCAGATTTACAACACTATCAGAATAGCCCTATAAGGTGTATCACAATAAACCACACAGAAGAGTATTATGATACATTAGTTTTGTTTTTTATATAAAAAATAAATTTAACTCCAAACCCTTCATATGTGTTTAAAGTACCATATGACTTGGTTTTTTCACATTTTTATGTGCTTTTAGGCTTATAGAAAAATTACACTAAAATTTTTATTTTTCGCATGATAATAGCACTATTTGACCCTATACGGTAGAGTAAATTTGACTGTAGTATTTCCTTAATTCACTACTAGAAAACTGTTTTTGAGTTTTCATTTAAAGGACGCTGTATAAGACTGTGAAGTAAAATATTAAGATGCAAAACAGCGGAGGTTTGAAAGAACAGAAGCCAAATGGAGGAGGGTACGTCGCGTTACATAAGCAGGACGCCGTGCTGTACCTTATGATCCGTCTCAGTTGGGTTCTTCAAAACACAGACATTACGATACGGAGATCAAGCGTACATAAACACTGACTCCCAAGTTCTTAAACCAGATTCTGCAGAAAACGTCTAATTAACTACAATTTAAAGTAAGAGCAACTTGTCCTTTAATTGTCGGGCTGCCTCTCATTTCTTAATTTGCATCAGGAAGTATGAGTCATGCGTGTCACCCTGATTCGCCACCTTGAACTGACCCCCGAACGCAAGGATTACCTAACTCAGTCTCACATGTAATCTAGCTCAAACACAAGAGCAAAACTTTTCTTAGGTTCTTGTCATTCTCTTGCTGCTTGGCTGCCTTTTCTCACGGGGACAATATTTCTTACGATTCTTCGCAAAGTTACAGCGAATCTAAGTTATATTGCTGAACATCACGAGATCTCTCGCCGTTCTAGTCTAGTCTCGTGCAGAGACACTTGAAGGCAAACATTTCCTTTTCTAACTACTTATATGATAAGATATATATTTGATGTCAACATCATAATGTGAAGCTCACAATTTTGTATCCGGTGCCACAATTACATTCATTACAGATATACCTTTTGTAGACGCTCTTATAATTTAACTTTCGACCCCATTTAAATTGATCTTTAAAACCTAACAACTTAATTTAGATCATTCAAAATTGACACTTTTACGACTCTGTTCTTGATTTTCAGTTCACTTAATCTATATCGAACACACACTGCTTCTAATAATACTTATTACTAAAACATACTACACCATTGTCCAATATGTTCGTTATTATGTCTGTTTCTTGTGTACAGTACATTTCAATTTCAGAGCTCACTAATTTTCTACATATTATACTTCACTATCCTAGCTAGTCTCCTCCACCATACTCCTCACCTATTTTCATTATCTCTATCGTTTTACTTAACTTCCTATTACCACAGTCTACTATATACAGTCGCGAAGCTGAATATGTAGTAAAAATGCAAACATGGATAGTTTCCCACCACTAGGATCGCTACTATCGCCTCATCATCGCAGATCTCTCTCCTAGCAGACGACAAAATATGTTACACTTTCGTTGTCGTGTTCTTTTGGAAAAATTAACACCTTCCTTCCATTATTGAAATATTAAATGCATGAAGTTAATTTATTATTTTAATGAAGTATATTAAATTCAACCATAAACTCGAAGATACCTGCAAGAAATAAGTTAATATAATTTTTGTTTGTGCAAAACGAACTGAAATTTACTATAATAGCTTCACTCATTCAAGATTATAGCGATAATTAACTATGAAACCAATAAATATTAATTTGCATTTCCCTTTACAACGATAATAATGGAAATATGAATTAATGGAGTAACTTACGTGTACCGGTACTTGTAGTGTATGCTTACGTAGTTAATAAAGTGGGATGAGGTTAAGCAAATAATAATCACACCAGAATTGGAAATAAAACGTGATCAATAAATTTTATTGTAACAGACTTTTTCTACGTCTCTAGTAAAGCAACAAATAAAAATAACAACAAAATTAACAGCTATAATTAAAAACACATCCTTTGAAAAAAAAAGTAGGCCTAAGCAATAATAATCCCACCAGAATTGAAAATAAAACGTGGTCAATAAATTTCATTAAAACAAACTTAATTTTTCTACGTCTTTAGTAAAATAACACATAAAAATAATAACAAAATTAATAGTTACAATTAAAAATATATCCTCTGAAAAAAAAGTAGACCTAACCTTTATTTCTCTGCAAATTTAGCAGCCTAAGTGACAGAACTTTAACCGGTATCTAATGTCCTTTCGGTTAGATTGAAACATTTCATTGTGAAATTTAAGGATATAATGTATTCTAACAGTCACAAAGAACTTCAAAATTAAGAGTTTTGTTTCTGCACAGCATTCTTGTGGAAACCCAGGAACCTTTCTGAATCTTTCGGAAATCGGAAAAAGGATAACTCTGGCCTCTTTCTCTTACTGTTGCTACAATTTATAGCACTACAAACGTCTCCTCCTTGTCCCATATTATTATTCCAATTATTATATTTTAGCCATTAACATTTTCATTACAACCAATAACGAACATTTCACAAGCATCAATGTGAAATACGCAACGAGCTAGCACTCGATAGAAATACGACACAGTCCAAAGTAGACCATGGACAGTCTATTGTTTCTAGTTGCTAACCGCTTGGAGCGCTTTATCACGAGATTTGCAAAATAACATCTCAAGCTTCGCGATTGTATATAGTAGACTGTGCTATTACACTCCTCTAATTCATTCAAAATTGACATTTTTATCACTCCGTTCTTGATTTTCAGTTCACTTAGTCTATTGCGAACACACACTGTTTCTAATAATACTTGTTACTAAAACATATTACACCATAGTCCACTATGTTCGTTATTATGTCTGTTTCTTGTGTACATTTCATTTTCAGATCTCACTAATTTTCTGCATATTATACTTCGCTATCCTAGCTAGCCTCCTCCACCATACTCCTTGCCTATTTTCAATACCTCTATCGTCTTATTTAACTTCCTATTACACTCCTCTAATTTATATTTCAATTTACTTACTAAGTCCTTATTCGTCTCATCCTTAGCCGTCTCTGTTTCATCCACTTCACCCTTTTCTGTTATAAACTCGTCATTCTTTTTCTGCTCCTCACTTCTCACCATTCCAGCTCTTGCACTCACAGAAACAATTTCACTTCTCCTTTCGGCAGTGACCTTTCCACTAATCTGGTTAAATCACTTCCCAAATCACTTGAATATTTACTCGTGTCACTAAACTTCATTGCATTTGTGGTACTTAACCCGGTCTTATCTGATTTCTTCACATATGTTTTCTTCTTCTGTATTCTCAATCTCAGCATTTCCTTGTTCTCTCTTCCTCTGGCGCGATCTGCAATTCAGCTAATTCTCTGTAGTCTACACATACCTGTTGAACGATCTTTTCTAACTATTTGTATTATTAATGTATTGCAAATTTTAATTTAACTATATCTTCAATTAGGGTGACCAATTTCTGACCACAGAACTACGAAAGACTTGGACACGACAATTTCTGGTATGTGAAACCAGGATTCGTTGATGGAATGGTTTATATTAAATAATATAAGAAGCGCCATTGCTCAAACATTGCGTAATACTTGGTTTACTCTTTCCAATATGGTTCATGGTCTACAGTGCAGTGACGGATTTACAGACAGTTGCGCCACTACACTCTTACCTATCATATGTAATTAGAATAGTCCATTCATGTGATATTTAATTAATCATTTTTCAAAGCAATTTCTTCGAAATTGGGATTTATATCTGTGTAATGCTATGTTCAGTTGCACAAGGAGATGAGCATCGCTTAAGCGGGATCTGTAGCTGGACTTTATAAATTTCATTTTAGAAAACAGCTGTTCGCACTGGTAGGTTGATGAATACATACTGGCATTTCCCATAACTTTGGTCCTGCAACACAACTATGGTCCACGATACAACAATTCAAAGGTCATTGTAGAAGTAACATAGACCGTTCGTAGATAGCTGCAGTGACTTGAATTCAAACTACAGTACAGCAAGAATATAAATAAACGAGGTATTACGTTATGGAGTAAAAATTTGAATAGTTGTATCGTGGACAATAGTTATGTTCCAGGACCATAGTTATGGGAAATGACGGTACTCATTATTTTTGAAGCAAACTGTCTAAGCAGTGGATATGTAGTACTGGACATCTTTAAAAAATTTTAGCTCCCAGTAGACCTTCACATTCTGCTTTCAAAAAGCCATCATTCTGCAAAGGTAATTATCATTTATTTTTATATCAACTGCATGTGATAAAATGTGTACAATTAATTTAATTGATGAGAGCTTGCCTAACACACAACAGAGGTAATATTTGCTCATACCTTATATTATGTTTCTGTTAAAGTTCGCTGCTGCACATGAAAGGGGTGAAGTACATTCCCCTACCACACAAACTCTCCTCTGTGTGACAGGTAGTATCTCAAGATCTCCTCATCGTTGTGCTAATCCCTCAGTTGAAATGGTAAATGTTATGTTTTATTTAACGATGCTCGCAACTGCCAAGGTTAGGCTGTATCAGCGTCTGCGATGTGCGGAATTTTATCCCGCAGGAGTTCTTTTACATGCCAGGGTACTGACATGAGTCTGTCGCATTTAAGCACACTTAAATGCCATCGGCCTGGCCCGGGATCGAACCCGCAACCAAGGGCATTGAAGCCAACCAGGCCGACTGGTCAGTTGAAGACAAGTAAAATTGATATGGACTTAATATAGACTATTTACTTCGAGGGAGTATGAAACTCATACGAATAAACTGTCTTAGAATTTTTTTAAGATCTATCTGTCTGTCTGTCTGTCTGTCTACCTATCTACCTACCTACCTACCTACCTACCTACCTACCTACCTACCTACCTACCTATCTATCTATCTATCTATCTATCTATCTATCTATCTATCTATCTAGCTATCTATCTATCTATCTATCTATCTATCTATCTATCTATCTGTCTGTCTATTTATTCTGTTATAGTTAAGGTCATCAGGCCTTCTCTTCCACAACACCAGGAATACAAATACAGTAATAGAAATAAACAGAAAAAATACACTATTTACAAAATAAAGCTACACAAAAAATAAAGAGAAAGAGAAAAAAACACTATAAACAAAGTAAAACCACACAAAAATATACACAGGTTGCAGTCACACAAACTTTAAATGAGTGATTAAGTATCATAATTAATAGTATCCTAAATAATTAACTAACATAAACAAGAAACTTGCAATTTTAATCTGGATTGAAAAAGAATAAAAAAACACAAATCAATACTTCTAGCAATACCTAAAAACATTAATTAAAAAAAAATTTCCAATTTAATTTTGAATTGTGATAAAGTCCGGCAGTCCCTGACGTCATTAGGTAACGAATTCCAGAGGCGAGGTATTTCTACAGTATAGGAAGATGAGTATAAAGACCTTCTATGATGAGGAATAGAAAGAAGTGCTTGATGTCGGTTTCGAAGAGTTGTAAGAAATTGAAAGTGCGATAACAGATAATTCGGAGTAGAAGTATGCATGATTCTAAACAGAAGAGACAGTGAATGTATTGTTCTTCGTTCCTTCAGACGCACCCATGAAAGTAACTGGAGGGAAGATGTTATATAGTCAAATTTACGAGTATTGCAGATGAATCGTATGCACACATTATGAACACGTTGTAGTCTCTCAGTTAAGAGTGAACTTATATTAGTTAGCAAGGACTCGCAATAATCAAAATGGGGCATTACAAGCGTCTGGATAAGATTCTTTTTTAAACTAAGTGGTAGAAATTCTTTCATATGTAACAAGGAGTGAAGTTGAGGAAATATTTTTTTTTTTTTTTTTTTTTTGCAAATGTGTGTTACTTGAGTGTTCCAATTTAGATCGCTATCCATAAAAATGCCAAGATTTTTAACTGTTTCATTGTATTTAACAATAATCCCATTCAATATTAACTTATAATTATGTGGTATAGTACCACTATCAAGAGTGCTTCGTAGACGATTATGTCCCATTACGATTGCTTGCGATTTCTCTGGATTTAACTTTAATCCAAATTTGTGTGCCCATAGTGAAATCGAATTCAAGCCTCCGTTTATTTTGTTTACGCGTCACTAGTCTCGTCAGGGTGGAAATGCAAATAAATTTGCAAATCGTCAGCATACATGTGGTATCTGCAGTGTTTTATCATATTAGTCACGTCATTAATATAGATCATGAAGAGTAAAGGTCCGAGAGCTGATCCTTGTTGAATTCCAAATTTCACGACACGCCATTTTGAAGAATAATCGCATGCAATGACACATTGTTGACGTTCGCGAAGGTAGGATTCAAACCAAGTTACAGAACTTTCAGAAAGATTCAGAAGTCTTAATTTACATAATAGAAGGTCCGTGTCAACTGTATCAAATGCCTTACTGAAGTCAAGTAATGTCAGTAATGTTAATTTTCGTTCATCCGTGGCTTCACGTATATCCTCATTCACTTTTAGTAGTGCTGTAATCGTACTATGTATGATCGGATATGGATGAGGGGAAAAAAAAAACCTGTCACAGAGAGGGTTGGATTTCGATCGCTCAGATTGTACAATCACGTCCTTAGAATGGGAAATTGGCAATGGGCCGAGCGTAATATGAATTCGTCGACTCCAGGAAAGAGAAGGTGGGAAAGACCAAGAGTGACATGGAGGGAGATACGTTTGTGGCTCAAGCTCTAGCGCGCTTGTTTTCCATCCAAGCGACCCAAGTTCAATCTCTGGCTGGGGTGAAGCACTGGAGATAGTACAGGTTTCCAATGCTGATATAGGAAGGGTTTGGCGCTCCGGGTCTGGGACTTACCAGGTACTCGTCTGAGGATAGGACCTGACCGTCAGGGTTGAGGTTAGATGGCCCATCTGTCACTATCGGATTCACGAATGCCACCCAGGTCACCTGTCGGACTTCCAACAATCATCACATATACAGAGTGAACAATAAGTATGGAATATTGCTAACTAGGGCCGTGACATCGGTATATTTGTATTACTCTGAGGTAAAGATACGACGCCCGGACAGAAAGTAGTCGGCATATTTCAAGTACAGGCAGCGGAAGCGAATTTGACACACCTAAGCAAGCACGTTCCGTGTTTTGTATACGATTATTGCGTATTATAAAATCATAACAATACAATTATTGTATAATAGGCTTAAGGGCTAATATCGGAAAGATCTATAATGCTGGTAAGGTGAGAAATCATACTTAAATTGTCACAAATGTGGTAAAACAGGAGTCTGAAAAGATGTTTTTTTTTTTATATTTAGAGTTTTGCATTACAGTTTTAGAAAGCCGAAAACGTATATGGCGGACAGTTTTGCTTTCTCTATACTTAACTGTTACATTAATTTATTTATCACATCATTTTCTTACCTTACTTTCCTTACATGTTGTTTGCCTGGTTTCGGTTGCTGCTGCAATAAACAACAACATTCAGTTTCAAAGTTTCAAATGAAAATGACCGCCGAGTGTCGGGTAGTATAACCTTGTATGCGGAAAAACTGCGTTCAACATCGCTTGAAACCAAGGGCGCATATGTAAAATATTTCATATTAATTTCATTTTTACATCAGACAGTAATACAAAAAAACCATTGTTTCAATTCATTACGCAAAATTGCAAAAGTCTTATCAGATGACAAGTGCGATTGTTATAAACTTGATGTAGAACTGAAATTGATGATGTGAAATATTTTACATATGCGCCCTTGATTTCAGCCGATGTAGAACGCAGTTTTTCCGCATATAAGTTTATACTATCCGACACTCTGCGGTCATTTTCATTTGAAACTTTGAAAATGAATGTTGTTGTTCATTGCAGCAGGAACCGAAACTAAGCGAACAACATGCAAAAAAAGTAAGTGCAGAATAGATGTGATAAATAAATTAATGTAACATTTAAATATAGGGAAAGCAAAATTGTAATCCATATACGTTTTCGGCATTCTAAAACTGTAATGCAAATCTCTAAATATAAAGAAAAACATCTTTTCAGACTTATGCTTTACCACTTTGTGACAATTTAAGTATGATTTCCAACAATTATTCTCAACCTCACCAGTATTTTAGACCTTTCCGATATTTACCCTTATATACAATGATTGTATTGTCTTCATTTTATAATACGCAATAATTGTATACAAAACACGGAACGTGCTTGCTTAGGCGTGTGTCAAATTCGCTTCCGCTGTCTGTACTTCAAACGCCGACTACATTCTGTCCGGCATCTTATGTTCACTTCAGACTAATACAAATATACCGATGTCACGGTCCTACTAATAACTTCTTAAATTTTAGTTTTACAAAGAAAGTTTTATACAAAAACTGTTGGAGATAAACCATACAATATGATACCAGTGTTCCAAAGAATTTAGTTATTCAAGTATACAGGGGTGTGAGAGTAAACTTTATTTTTTTAATGACACCCTATATTAAAATTTACATATTCCGAATCTCCGTTAAATTATACGTATAAATATATAGAAATTAAACCCATCTACACGTTTCATGTCTTTTAACTATTTATTAAACTCGTTTCGTGGACTTGAAACTTCAGACAAATAAGTATGTAAAATCATGTTCAGTAGGCCATAAAACTAAACAAAACACTATGACTAACCAGACTTGACAACAGATACTCAAAATGAGAACCATTCACAGCCAAACAAAGTCCCAGCCTATCACGGAAAGAATCGCTTGTCTTCCTCACAGTTACATGATTGATCTGTTCCATCTCATATTTACAATAGACTGTTTTTGTGATAGACTCGGTTCTCATTTTGAGCATTTGTGGTAAAATTTGGTTAGTCATAGTGTTTTGTTTTGCTTACTTTTATGGGCTATTCAACATGACTTTAGATACTTATTTGTCTAATGTTTGAAGTAGAGCTGGGGACGGAGCGGGTAGAACTGTTGAGTAACTCGGTTCCAGCGGTTTAATGTGCTTGCAGCGGAGCACCGGAGTTACTCGGTTAACCGTAGCCGTTACCGGCAAATGCAAACGTTCAAAGAGAGTTCATGTCTTTCACTTAGTTCTAGCAGACGACATAACTATTATTATTATTATTATTATTATTATTATTATTATATTAGAGTGTTTGATTAATATTGAAATATGTTTAGAAAAAAGAAGTGCATTATATTTTTCTATTTGTGCTTTTTGGATTTGTTACCTCTTCAGTCACCATTTTATTTGTATTTATTTCTATGTTTTATATTACCTCATTATTTAATTTATCAATAATATTACTCTTCACTAAAGAGTACATGGTTGTATGAAAGGCTAGTAATGTTATAAAATAAATAAATATTATGTTCTTCAGTTCAAAGTTCCACATTTTATTGATTATTTTATCCACTTTCCATAATATTAAATAATTCTGTGTGTTATTTTTCAAGTGCTTTAAGCAGCGCTTCATGGAGTCCGTTTCTTTCACTCTTCGTTTTTTTACTTAGCTGCAGCATTTAACGTTTACATCACAAGCTAATTTAATAGCAGTTAATATTATAAATTATTTTATCAATTTTATTTCGTCTGTCATATATAACAACACTGAAGGTTAAATAGGACTTTCATATCAAATAACTTCGCACATAGCTGTAATCACGCAAATAAAATTTGCAACCGCCATTTTGCAATGAAGAAAAGCACTTTTTTCTTGTCAATTGGCAAAGCGAAAGAGCTTTGCTACAACGCTTTCAAAACACTGTTGGTCTCACTTTCAAAGTACGTTCTAAAATTGACTTCATCTGTCCTAATTTTATATCTGCCGCCACAAATTTGTACTCGGTACTGTACTCGGATCAACCGAGTAATGACGTCACAATACCTGCTCCGAACGGAACCGCTCCGTCCCCAGCCCTAGTTTGAAGTCCAATAAACAAGTTTAATAAGTATTTAAAACACATAAAACGGGTGAATGGGTATAATTTCTACACATTCATACGTAAAATTTCATGGAGATTCGGAATATGTAAATTTTAATATAGAGTGTCATTAAAAAATAAAGTTTACTGTCATACTATCTATACCTAAACACCTAACTTTCTTCGAACACTGATATATTGTATGGTTTATCTCCAACAGCTTTTGAACAAAACTTTTTTTTTTCTTGTAAAATTAAAATTTAAGAAGTTATTATCAATATTCCATATTTATTGTTCACTTTGTATATAGGGCGCACAATGGTTCACACTAAGCGTATGGATCCACCCAAGACCCAGTCTTCGAAAAGCAAAGTCAAGGAATGGAATGAATCCTAGAAATATAGAGCCACGTGGTTTGTTTGAATAAAAATAGTTATTTGTGAACTCTGAGACTGTACATCTATTATCAGGCGGTACATCTCACTTGATGTGTGTCAGAGGAAGAACAGTAATTGTTTTATGTACCTGAAGTCTGATTAGTGTAATATGTAGGTAGCCAGCGATGTATGCAATGGAGGGGGTAAGGAACTAGTCACTCTACCACATTATCTCCAGGCCTAGTTGCTTCATAAGTGGTATAATGTTGGCATAACTATAACTTGTAAGGTTCAGACCTATCTTCGAACTAAACAACATTTGATTTTGACTTATCCAACCGGTAATATAACTGTTTTATAAATTCTAACCTTCAGTTCTTTTTAAAGCAGACTGGATGACAGAAACTTCTCAGCCTAATACGAACATACATTTCTCATATTTATTCTGCGTTTAATTTCTTCTCGAGTCTCATTTATACAAGGTGGGTCAAAAGTCGCTTTCCCCAAATACTTTCTTACGTTTAATTACAATCAATTTACATTTGACTACACATTCCTTTATAGATTTTGTTCAAATTGGAGATCCTGTTTCTCGATACACAATTCACAACGTTTAGACACTGATTTACAGATGGCAGAACATAACTGATCGATTTTCACGAATGACTGTTCGATCACGTGTCGAAACTGATGCAGATCCTGCTGTTTATGAGCAAAATAACCATTTTCAGGATACCCCAAAGCGAAAAATCACATAATCTGGGTGGTCATTTTGTTATATCACGACGGCCAATCCATTCATAGAATTGCTGGCTCATTCCTACACCAAAATGTTGTCATCCTGCTGTCAAATTAAGTGCATATCGGCAAAACGTGGTCTGTTTTCAAGACATAGCATCGAAAAATCTGTTGACACACAAACATGGTTGTCAACACACCACTTATTACACAAAGTATTCGTTTATTCAACTTGTGACATCTGTATAATTATGTGTAGAAGCATGAAACCTAAGAACGAATATTGGGGAAAGCGACTTTTGAACCACCTTATATTTGTTACTGCTGCTCCATGCAGATTAAAACAAACAAAAGAAAAATAAAAGGCCGAGTGAAGAATAACATTCATTTCATTGCTGGGTAGGCTATCGAATGCAATTCCACTCAGACTGTTGCAGAAAACTTTACCATTTTAGTCGCAGCACTGACAGTGTCTATGCCTTTTCTCTCTTGATACAATATATTGATTCCGTTAAACTTTTTAGGAGATGTGACGTATTTTCAAATTTCCAAGAAAATTCTTGGTATTCGAATGCTTTCCGCATCCCAAGAAGGAAGTACACATTAGTGGATCATTGCTTTAGCAATTTCCAATTCATCAGCATGACTAAAATCATACTTTCCTATCTGCATGTCACAAGTAATACCTGAAAAAAAAAAAGAAAGAACGTACACATTACACACCCATTACTATGAAAACTAACGACAATAACAGCTCTTTACTGACGCTGATACATTTCTCTTTAAACCCGAAAGACACGTGTTGAAAAGAATAATCCTTAACAGCAGGAACAATAGCGTGAGTTGTGTAACCCGCTTTTGTGACGTCACCATTCATTGATGCACGGAGATATGATAATGTGCGACTAGACTCAGGCTTGTTGCATGGGAATCAATTCCCTCGTGTGTGTTTCCAAGGTCGCCACAACAATGTGAAATGAATAATTATACCTAACGTTATCCATATCCTCTCTGTTTCACCGTACTGAATACTCAATCATCCCCACAAATTTCTCTCGACACATCACCGCCTTTTCTGACTTGAATTTCATTAATACGAAATTTATACCTCAGAATAGAAATTATTAATGTTAATGGTTTAGATGAACGCCGATTTAATGTTCAGCTGAAGCTACAGTCGTCAGTTTAAGCCCGTGATTTTCTGTATTATTTAGATAGAAGACGCAAGATTAGATGACTCCACATCACGGCAATCATGGTACGTGTCAGTTTAGTGTTAAAATTATTTTAACACTCCTGCTACCAAGGATTTTCGCAATTTACTACTACCAAGGGAATAATACATTTACCCCCCATCAGAACCATATTTAGATCTTTGTTAGACATTTGTCATGTAAAAAAGTATGTATGATTGACCCTTAGACTTACAAAAACATAAAAGTATAATAATCTTCCTATTTTTAAAAATACAGAGTGATTCAAAAGTTCCGTTGCATTTTGTTGAAAACATATACCGAAATTAAAACTTTAGATGTGTTACTGGCGTCTCTATGGTATAACATGGTCAGTAAATTTGGTGTCTCTATGGTATAACATGGTGAGTAAATTTAAATTTGCTTCCTTTCCATTTCAAGACAAACTCCTAAACGCTACATAGTTTCGAAGTGGTAGAAAAAATATTTACAAGCAATGAAAGTCAAAGTACTATAACATAAATGGGAAATCGTTTCATTTAATTCTCGAATTTAAATATTCCAATACAATCTATACAACAACGAGCATCTCAAAAACATTTCTTTATAATAAAATAAAAAAATATAAATGAAGTTCTAAAATTAAATAAATAGAAATATAAACTTAATAAACCGAATTTTATTTTTATGTTGAAAATTCCAACATTCCAACAACACTTATACTACAATGAGCATCTCAGGAATAATCTCCACTAATTTTATTTTTTGCAACAAACTCACTTTTAGGAAAACCTTAACACATATAAATAAAAAAATAAAAAACTGGGAACAAAAGATCATGATAATATAAGTAACAATATAAAAATTATTATAAATAAAACAAAATGAAGTAATTAGGAAGCAGACAAAAATCATACAAATACAAAATGGACGCAAAATTAAACATCTTGATTACACAACTTTTAACAATATATCACTTCGGAATATATACTGTATTTCTTTCACGTATTAAAATTACAACCTACAAAGGATTGAAACTAGTCAACAAAAAGGTATCTAATTTTAACACGTGAAAGAAATACAGTATATTATATTCCGAAGGAAAATTAAAATTGCGAAGAATTGAAATCTAAAAAATAACACAAAATAATGTGTACATAATTTTCCATTAGGAGGAAAGGAACTGGCCACCCTATCCTATTATCTCCTGGCCTAGTTGCCTTATAAGTTGTATCTTGTTGGCATCACTTGTGTCTTCGGACAGTTGACTAAACAACAAGAATTCTTCATTACTCAGCTAAATAATCACATTGAAACAATTCTTTTTAATGTTAAACTTGAAAGTTGAACTTTTTTTCTGGAATCACATTCATGCCTAGGTACAAATAAGGAGTGTGATTAAAATAAGAGGAATAAGAAATAAGTCAAACCAAATGTCTTTGAAGCGAGTTTTTATGTAAGAGTTCGAATACCAATATCGATTAAGTGAAACGCATACTTAGTGTTGGTCAGGGTTGCTTGTGGTACTTCAGTTTCCCCCGCCATTATTCCATTAATTCGATGGTTATCGGGTAAACGGGGTTAAGTAATTTTTTGTGCAAATGAAGTTTTTCTACCGAGGGGAATACAAAAGTTGAATTCTACAAGTGGGTGTGCAATGAGTTTTATTTGAGTAGAAAATTATTTGTAATAAGAAGGCGATGTTTAATATTCTTTTAACTGAAAACTCATTTTTATGACTTACCTCCTTTTACCAAAACACCATCGAATTATCACCATTCATACTCAACGTCATTAGTTTCAAAATAACGATGAGCCAACGTCGTGGCTCAGTCGGTTAAGGCGCTTGCCTGCCGGTCTGAAGTTGCGTTCGGGCGAAGGTTCGATTCCCACTTGGGCTGATTACCTGGCTGGATTTTTCCGAGGTTTTCCCCAACCGTAATGTGAATTCTAGGTAATCTATGGCGAATCCTCGGCCTCATCTCGCCAAATACCATCTCTCTATCACCAATCCCATCGACGCCAAATAAGCTAGTAGTTGATACAGCGTCGTTAAATAATTAAATAATTATAATAATTAATAAGAATTGACATCACTACCACTATCACTACCAACACCACTACCAAATACAAACTATAGGATACGCAAGAAGACCTTGAACGGCTCATATTGTCTTTAGAATTTTTTTATCAAAGGAAATAGCGCCAAGGCGGCCACATGAAATATGTATATTCATGTTCGCCTGCATGACGACTGTAACAGCTGTCCTCATGGGACGAATGCCACGTGAACCTAGAAAGGAAATGGTATTTGATATTCATCGGACTGCTTATTAATTTAATAGTATATAATTGTACAAATACAGTAGCAAAGTACGAAAGAATGCTGTTTTGATTTGGAAGATAGTAGAAATCTTTTTAAGAAGAATGAACATTTCGGAACAAGCAGTTAAGTAGTGTGAAATTGATATTATATAACAGTAACAATGTAACAATAGTCTTATTAAAACGAGGAAATGATATAAATATGAAAAATTTAATTTATTCTTTCCATTATCTCGTAATTCGGTACACAACA
This sequence comes from Periplaneta americana, assembly GCF_040183065.1. Taxonomy (NCBI): domain Eukaryota; kingdom Metazoa; phylum Arthropoda; class Insecta; order Blattodea; family Blattidae; genus Periplaneta; species Periplaneta americana. The sequence continues at coordinate 92,523,346 of NC_091121.1, forward strand.
AAGACTTTGTCCGCTCGAGATAAGAGTCTTTCCAATAGTAGATGTCAAGATAAAGAGAAGGTTAAATTTTAAAAGCAGCCAATTAAAGATGACGGCAAACGTGAACACACACACATATAAACACACACGCGTAATTATATATATATATATATATATATATATATATATATGCATATAGAAATGTAAATACGTGAAATTTTTATATAGGGTAGACGAGGGTAATTATAAATAGGGGGTAATTGTAATCAAATGCTATGAGAAATACAAAACTGGCAAAATAAAAATTTTAATTCGGGGTATATTCAAATTAACATGTTGGCTAAGCTACAAAGCAGTTTGGCGCCAAATAGGAGTAACTGCTTAGTTGTGAACGAATGTATAGTAGTTAACATTCATTACAGTGGTTTTGTGATCTCCCATAACCTCAGTTCATTAAATTATGACGTGTTTACATTTGCCCCATAGTTTTAATTGCTTGGGGTAATTGTAAAGATGTTTTAATATGATTACATTTCGTACTTTTCAGTAATAAAGAGATCCCCACCCAATTACACTGGAGAAGATTTAGAGAGGGTTGTCACAGATGTGAAAAATAGTAACTACAGTTATTGTGAAGCTCAGAAGAGGTACTGAGTTCCTATAACCGTCATATATCACAGGTTAAAGGGACGAAATGTACCAGTGACCAAAATTGGAGTTGGAAGAAGTACAGCTCTTTCTTTTGAAACAGAACAAAAAATGTTCAGTGTCTGATAACCCGTGCGAAAATTGGTATTTCCAAAGGGGTAAATGTAAACAGGTGGGGTAAATATAAACTAGCAATTAAAAGATAAAAAACAACCTTATTATTTTAAACCCATTTTTAGGGAAAAGAAAGATCTAAAAATAACACAACGTTTTTGTCATGCTTACCGTTACTGAGGGTTGTGTAATGTTGAACTATATTTGAAATCAATGAAAAGTGTTTACAGTTATCCTGGTCTACCCTAATACTTTAAAAACCAAAACTTCCTTTTTCTTTGATTGGGCATAAATCTATAAGAAAAGTTCGAAGAAGTCGTTGGATGTGTGAGAAACAGGTGAATGAGAGAGTAAATGAGTGAGTAATTCAGTGAATGAGTAACAGAAAAAGAGATCAACTGGCCGAGTCGAATGTGTGAGAGGAGTGGGTAATGATAGGTTACTGAGAGTGAAGAAGGGGTCGCAAACCCTCCTCGCTCTTGTTGCTCGCAAATGGAGTGGGAGAAAGAGAGGGAGACGGAAAGACAGAGAGAGAGAGAGAGAGAGTGTGTGTGTGTGTATCGTCGTTGTTCCTGTAATAACTCCTATGTGACATATTTATTGATTTTCAGATTTTTGCTCTGTGAAATAACTTAAATAGTGATACAGCAAATAATAAAATCTCCTATATCTATACATATAATTTGAACTGGTAATGGAAATTACGGGAAAACGGCTAGACGGATTTTAATAAATGACCCCTAATTTTGAAGCTTGGAACTCAAAGTTTTTCGGAAAAATATAGTTTTCAGTGAAATGTCAATTTTCAAACATAATTTTCCTATTTTCCAAAATCCATCTGTCGTCAGTTTTGAGAACTAGCTAATAGCATTCACGGCCGACTTGACATTTCCTTCGCTTTTTTTGTAAAGGAGAAGCGAAGCGAGCATCAAGTCGGCCGTGTTGCATTTCAGAATAAAACAAAACACATACTACAGTAAACAATATTACACGAAGGCCATGATCTGCAAGAATGCTGACATATTTAGAGCTCAAATTAAATTGGTTATTAAAAACTTAACGTACTAAAAATAATTTACAGGTTCGATTCTGTGGTGTGTAATTTTCTGGGTACAGCTGTGTATTGGATATTAAAATCTTCAAAACTTGAGGTGGTTTAATGACATTATTACCATTAGAAATGAAATATTATTATAGATAATGCCATAATGTGACTATTTTTTATTAATTATACATATTAATGCTGTATTGATGGTATGAAAGTGAAACGTTTTGGGGTTATATAAGTAGATATAGAGAATAGTTTAAATTAATCTTAATTTATATAATTTAGTGAGTGGCGGCTGTATAGTAGAACTACAAAATTTACGTAAGATAATAATATTGTTAGTAAAATAAATTTTTATAGTTATTAATGAAGTGGGGTTGGGTCTTTTTCATATACTTCATGGCGGTGTGGTGTAGATATTTATGTGTGTCTTCCTCTTCAGTATTGACTGGAGAGAGCACAAAAATTACATTTTCTAAGGAAAGACCAAAAAGGTATTACTTACTGACAAAATAAGAGCCCTATGAAATGTTGTAGTCTCCCGATCATTTCAGCATATCTCCTAGCAAGATAAAATGATTTTACCCTCTACATTTCAAGCTCTGCATGCAGCAGCCAATATGCTATGTCTATTGTTCGAAAGTATAGCAAACCTAACTTTTTTTAACTTTCACCTTCAATCCACAATGACCTGAAATAGCTAGGCTTTACTTCCACATGAAAAACCCACTGATCGTCTTGACATTGTTACTTGCGTTTTCGCGTTGACACTCAAAAACTGAAGGTGAATAGGTTCAAGAAAAAGTATTTGGCATAAAAAAACATTCAGAGGGAGTATGTTTCATTATTATGGAAGTGAATATCTTTCAAAATGTCTGGTATTCTTCATTGAAAATAAATCTGAAAAAAATTTATTTGAACGTCTAACGAACTTAGTTTTCAGCATTTGCTGCACAAGCCACTAGTGTAATTATATTTCTTTGTTTTGAAAATGTAAGAATTCACAGTTTCCTATGTACGGCTGCCATAGGATGAATAAATGTGTTTTCTCTTCCTACTGAAAAAATCTATATTTTGCACATAGGAGTTATTGCAGGAACAACGACGATAGATCGAGGTATAGACGAGATATGAACAACCGCTGTCGGTTGAGCCTGAGCGAGCTGGCAACGTCGCGAAAGATATGCAACGTAGTAAAGCTATACACCTATCGACAGGTGATCGCGGCTACACGTAGTTTTACGTGAAGATATGCACCTTGCCTAGTATAGCTATGGACAAAACATCTTTTATTTCAGTCTTTATTTAGAAGTCTAGTGTCTACTTCTCTCTAGTAATTTCATTCTCGGGATTTCTTTATTGTTTGTAATGTAGCTTGTAAGTTATATTCGTTAAATAATTATAGTTCGTTACATTCATTTCAAGATTCATTATTATGATAAGCGATTCCTGTGAAACGAACTAATAGTCTACGTAATTGAAAATTGTTTTTCAAGAAATGGATAGAATTAAGTTAATAGATTTATTCAAAAGATGTACTTCTTTTAATAATACAGAGTGGAAGGGGACTGATGCACCAGCATTTAAGAGGTGAGGCTACATGTTAAATATAACACAACTTTTATTACACTTTCCCTTCGATGACGCACCGTTAAGCAGGAATGTTGCCCAATGTTTGCAGCGCTCTATCTGTATTGCGATACAGACGGAGACTTAAAGCGACGAAATTGCCAGACTGGTAGACCTTCCAACTTAATTTTCTAATTAACCGTGCATTTAATCACAAAACATAATATAAGTTTTCTATTCATTCAAACGTAACCTATCGTACCTTTCTATCTGCAAGGTTATTTCACTTCCACCATGTATATGCATTTCTGGAGTCACCATTACGTGCTACATGCCCTGCCCATCTTAAACGTATGGATTTAATTTTTCTAATTATGTTAGGTGAAGAATGCATTGCGTGCAGTTCTACGTTGCGTGACTTTCTCCATTCCCCTGTAACTTCATCCTCCTTAGCAGCAAATATTTTTCTAAGCACCTTATTCTCAAACACTTTTATCCTCTGTTCCTTTCTCAAAGTGAGACTCCAAGTTTCACAACCATGTATTTATAACCACCACCAAATATGTCTACGTATGATGCAGAATGCTGCAAACGAATCATTGGTAGCCTTGAATCTATCGCTTTTCCATATTTTTTAACTTCGAAGTTCGGGATTTTTTTCACACTACGGAAAACAAAATATCGTTCACAAACAAAACGCATTAAGTCAAAAAATTACTTTTCAGAAAAAGACGTATATAATGTACATAATGTATGTGTATAAGCTTAGAATTGAAGGGTTCAGAGCCATAGTGGGCCAAGCGCCATTTATTAAAAACGGATAAAGTAAGGGTTAAAGTTAAGTGTATACCTTAGTTTAATGAAGATTGACATATCATTTAGTTTTAATGTGTTTACTTTATATTACTTGCTATAGGTTTCCATTGAATTACGGTAATATCTTCATTTTAACCCTTGTTTTCTATGGTTTTAGCAAATGGCGCTTGGCCCACTATGGTTCTGAACACCTCAATTGTAAAATTAAATACACACAATGAAAAACAACTTACTAAAAGTAATATTTTGAGGATTCAGTTTTGTTAAAACATTTCAAAACGCCTTTTTCTCAGAGGTAATATTTTTGACTTAATGTGTTTTGCTTGTAAGTCGACGACATAGTACAATAATTTGATCACATTTATACGAAAAATACCAAATTTCGATATTTAGGCCTAGAGTTTCCTATTGCAGAGTTTTAAACCTGAAGAATTATGTCTGATGTATCTTTCTTTCCCATTTTAATAAATTTATTTAATGCTTAACGAAAAGAAGAATTCTTCTGTTAATTATAACAGGTAATCCAGTTTTTTAATCTAGAGTGCATTTGAAGCCTCCACTTACAAAACTGCCTGCATCCAATTTTTTAAATTGAGATTATGGGTATATATGCAATTTTTGTGAATTTTCTTATATCAAATAGATATATCTTCAAAACTTCCTCCTTCACTTTGAAAACTAGCCTCAAATATAATTTTCTTTTAAAAACTCTCTCGATCTATTAAGTATGCATTTACGAAACCTACTCCTTACAGGCGAAGGTTTACTTTCAAAATTTACTACAGTTATTTCGACCTGCAGTGCCATTCGAAGGTGCGAAATATTTCTTTTATATGACTTACACACAACGAAATTGTTTTAATGCTATTCATGACAATTTATGAGTTACATGAAGTATAAAATTCCTCTGACATTAATAAATTAGACCGGTCTTCAGTGACCCATTTGCATACCTGCATCTGATCGCTCACTTACCGACAAGACATCCATAGTAAACATTGCGGACCTAATACAACTGCCAATGGGACATCTTTGAGAATGAAATGGTTTTTGAAGTTATGCAAAATAGGTTTTATGAGTTATTGGGTTTGAATTTTGTGATAAACAAGTGGAGACGTTTTCATCAAAAATGTGAAATGATTTTCGAATACATAGGCTAACTGATTCTACACTACAGTAATTGAAAAGCTGAGAGCCATAGTGGGCCAAGTGCTATTTTCATGAAACTGAGAAAAATTGAGGTAAAGTCAAATATATAAAATAGTTCGTTGAATTCATATTAATGAGTAATTATTAATTTAATATATAAAATTATATATATGACATAAAAAGTAAAACATATAATATTTTGCCCTAATTATAACATCATGAAACGACACGCATTTCAAAGTCTTGGAGTTGGCCCACTATGGCATTATATCGTGTCTAAACAAAAATGTGCTAGTTGGCCATCTCCAATAGCTTTCTCGGTGCCTACTTCTCCATTTCTAAATTTTGGAAAAACTGCTTCTAACTCATTTAGAGAATAACGAAATTTAATTTTCATTGGTTAAGTTGAATCGCACCTGAGCCATTTAATTTTCATCCATTGGACCTTGTTACCATCTGTAGTGTCTTTACACACTACAATATTGCGTTTTGCAATATCTTTGATATTAAGGAAGTCTGACTGTTCCATTTTCTTTACAACAAAGACTTTCTTTCTTTTACAGTGTTGCATTAAACCCAAATAATCATCTTCGATAAAGAGACTTTAGCTTTGCGTTTAGGTGACTCAACAGTTTCGTATGTGTTGAACAGGAGCATTTATTTTTGTTTCTTGCCGAAGAGCTCACAGTAGAAGATATCCTGCCATTACAGTAATGTTAAACGTTTTGCTTATTTATCAGAAGATATTAATTTTAGGAGCCATGTTACGTTAATGTTACAACAAAACATGGTTCGCTTCAACAGATATAAAAATTTAAATTATGTTTCATTTAACGACACTCGCAACTGCCGAGGTTACAATATATCACCGTCACCGGTGTGCACACTTAAATGCCATCGACCTGGGTCGAGATCGAACGCGCAACCTCGGGCACAGAAGACAGCGCTATACCGACTGTAGCACCCAGGGTGACAACAGATACGAAACTAACTTACCCGACTGAAGTAATAATTACTGCAGTGTGGAATCAATTTACGTATAATAATACGCTTACGAACTCTAACATACTCTAGTCTGTTTAAGCGTCTCTTGATAAAACACATACAAAAGTATGCTGTGTATAGACCAGTCAAGTTCCTATTACCGATGGCAAGAGTCCGAACTACTGAGTTTGTTGCACGTTTCCTGTTCGTAGCGATAGCAGCGACCTTATCCAATCGTTAATAAGAAGATGGTGGAATTATAATACAATGAAGATCATCTAAGAGCCGTTCCTAAAAAGCTAATTTGGTCATCTTTTCAGTGTTTCCAACCAATACCAGATATCACCAAAGAGGGTAAAATCAGAATGCCATGTACAATAATAATAATAATAATAATAATAATAATAATAATAATAATAATAATAATAATAATAACAATAACGGTGTCTTGCTTATTTATTTACTAGTTCTCATCTTTATGTTGGGAGGTGTTTTCTAAATGGTTCAATAATTTGTGAAAAAGTAGGTCTATATTTTCCTCCTGGACCTCTCGCACATTATGTTGGAAATTAGTAGATTCATATGATCTAATTTTAAAATGCATTTTCTCTGACAACATGAAATTCATTGCTTTGACTAAACAAAGTATTCAGTTTATTCACAAGACATAACCTAAAAAATGTATTTTGTTTGATCACGTGAAATGATTAGTACCTTAGTACACATTCCGAAAACAGAATGCCACTTTGAAATGTATGCTTAAGAACACTTACTTACGCCTAATAATTTTGCTATTCTAGTTATAATTCCTGTCTCCGCGCGCATTTTCTATTGATCATCCAAGTACATGTATCACACCGTATGTTATATTTATTTACACTTACCTGACCATAATCTTGAATTTTAACCATAACGCAACGCAACACATAAAATAACTATTATGTATTAATATAATACTGATATTAATTAATTTATTAGTATGTTCGAATTCCACTAGCTTCCAGCAATCGCTCAGAAAAATAGAACAATTTGAATTTTCAAAATTTGCACTGCCGATAACAGCTGTTCCTGCTGCCAACATAACAGTTAGAAAATCACTACCAGTTGTAATATTTCTCAGTATCGAAATTCGAAACGAATTTGGCAAAAGAAAATTCGACCTTCAAACTAGAAAATTACCATAATCCACTACCACATGTAGTAATGGGGGAAACATGGTTACGTTTCACTCTTAGGGTATTAAGTAAGCTGACCCGGACTATACACAGTGACAAACGGCTGCATTCTATTTCCACAATTTTCTTGCCAAAGAGCTCATAGCACAGGAGATATGCTGTTCTTACAGTAATGGTAAACATTTCTCATTTCTCAGAAGATATTAATTTTAGGACCCATGTTTATAGGACTTTTATTTCTTGTTTTGATGCATACTACTACTACTCCCTCTCTAAATATTGGAACCTTTTTTCAGAACATTCTGTATGTAGCCTGTGTCTTGCACATACAAGAGGGGTTCAATTGTTAAACACCTAATGGATTTTTAGTTATTCATATATTAGGAGAGGAAATAGTTTTCCTTTGCCGAGGACGAGTTGGCAATTAAGTAATCGAAGACTAGCAAATTCTACTTAACTCAAGAATTTCATATGTATCATGTTTTTTCATTCCCACATTTTACGTAATAAGATTCTATAAGTTAAACTGTTGTATTCTACTAGTGCACAGCAAGGTACGCGATGGTTAAGCTTGGTCACTATCGACATATTACTATGATTTTAGTCGTGCTTTCCTGAGGTCGATGACCAGGTCACTCCTGACTGTGCGTGTCCGTGGACTCAGGAAGAGATCATGCGGACTGGACTGGGAATATCCTCTCCTAAACAAACAGATCATTAGCGGACTGGGAAATTGTAAGCCTACTCTTCTCTGTGTCATAAATGAGAACTTCTTCGTATACTCGTGTTTAAACAGGTTCAGCATGTTGAAGTCATCGAAACGTGACGTAACACAAAATGTTGTATTAATCATTACTAGGGGACGGATGTTGATGAAAAGTCGTCTTCATATTTTCACATTAGGACGATGCCTATTAATATAGAAATCCTTTCTATGTTAATATCAACATAAAAATAATTTCTTATATTGCATTGTTTATGTTTTTGAATTAATAGGTCATTTTTATATTATTTCAGCATTTATTGGTCATTTTTAATACTTTGAAGAACTTTTAGATCATTTGGAATGCATTTTACTTTTTTCTTCATCGATAGATCTGTTAAATCATTTTCTAAGTAAATAGGTGAGTAGTAATTATCTATTGATAAGTGAATAACAGTGAAGTCCATCCCTCATTCCGCTGAAAGCTTCACTTTACACAACAGAAGTAATATAAAATGCTTAACAACAGCTTAGTTTAAGTGAGGGCTTTGACCACTACTGTTCTTTTGTTGATACGAGGGTGTCTTTAGAAATTATGTTTGGAAGGGGGGAAACTTTCACTGTGTCCTGGAAAGGACGTGGTTCGGAAGGGATGTCTATTGTTGTAGAGAGTATTTTTAACACAAAGATTGCAAGAATGCACGCAGCGCCCACAATTTGTTTTGTCATTCACACTTTCTCATCTGTAAGATCTGCTAACAAAAGAGAAGCGCGGAAGGATGAGGAGACAGAGAATGAAGACACTAACATGAACCACCCCTGATTGAAACACATTGTAAACCCTCATTAAAATCTATAGTTTTCTTTTAAAACCTTCATTTTGTTGCATGTTCTTTTCCTTTATCTTAGATAAATTCCAGGACGTTGCCTCCTCTCTCCGAGATTTACAGGACAGTCACTGAAACAAGGTGACTAATTTTTAAGAAGTTGTGGTGCGAGTACGGGGAATAATATTTAAATGTCATTTCATTTTAATGCCATGTCATTTTTCCATTAGTTTAAGGGCATTTTAATGATCATTTTAAGTAGATTTTTAGGTCATCAACATCCGCCCCCTATACCTATACCTATAAAAATCTCACAGGTCTGTATTTTTAAATACACTGATTCTTAATTTTTGCCTTAATATTATTTCTACAGTTATTTCCTTTAGAATTATGTTTTTGGGTATTTCACCGTGTCGAGAAACTTCACATTTCCAACGTTTCGAAACTACATACAGATTCCGAAACGTTGGGAATGCCAAGTTCCAAGACATGGTGGATTACCTAAAAGCTTAATTCTAATCACTAGGCCTCAGAAATATATGCCCTTATACTACAAGTCTTCTTCGTGCGTCTCTGACTTTGAGTATGTTCAAAATAATAATCCTTTGTATTCTTCTAACCCGCTTCAAAATAGTGTCTCATTATAACATAGTTCATATCAATATGCAGATACGACAACAGAGAGCATTCTGCAATATCAAGGCAGTCGAACATACAGGGTGAGTCAGGAGGAAAGGTACATGGTTTGAGGGGTGAAAATATTGGTGATTCTGAACAAAACGTTTACATGAACATACTTCGTGTCCTGTTCTTAACGGTTTAGAAGAAAACTAATGGAAACAACCAGAAAATTGCAGGTTATAGTAAATTAAAACATTGTTGCCTTATGTTCTGTTTAATTGTGTACTTTTCTTTATAGAACATGTTTAAAAAGTCCACCGTCAACTTCAATGCACTTTGCAACTCTTGTAGTGCGAATCTTAAGCTCATTCTAACATAGTTCATGTCCACCGTTGTGGCTGAGGGGTTAGCAAGTCTAACCAGCGGGCTCGGGTTGCCAGGGTTCGATTCCCGGTCAGGACGAGTTGTGTGGGTGAAATTTTTGGGATTTTTCCCTCACTCCTATGGATGAATATCAGGTAACTTTATCAGGAGAATGGAATCCCACTCATCTTCGCCACTTTCTTTCCTCTCCTATCATCCTTTCATTCATCATCCCGTTACTTCTTCTGGTTTTCAGATCGCTCTACAGGTGGCCCTCCGAAGCTGCTCGCTCTCTTGACCGGGCTCCGTGGATTGTATTCATGTGATGATGGATAGCTTCTGCAACGGAACCCGGGACACACCTTCTCGGGGAGGATGTCCGCCTCGGACAGTTAAGGGAGCCTTGGGGGTGTTGCCGAAGCAGGAGTGGTACATGTACTCTGTTGGCTGTAGGGACTGGTCGTTAAGAGGGTCAAGTGGTTAGGACGATTCGCGTAGAGGATCGGTGGGCACGCAACGTATCCCATATAGGGGGTGTACAATAGACCTCAGGTCATAGTGTGTGGGATGTTTCCTCCCTCCCTTCTAAGAAGAAAAAAAAACATAGTTCATATCAATACGCAGATACGAGAGCAGTGCGTATTCGGCAATACCAAGAGAGTCGAACATATACATGCTAGCAAAAATCATCGCATCACAGTCTTCACTATTATTACTGCTGTGTTGCTGATCTGAGCTGATTGGAACATTCCTTCACTTGAGCACAAGCATGTGAAGCACATGAGACTGTCGCCCGTGATTTTCAAACATCTGTATACCAGATACTGTAAAGAACAGGGCATATGTTCAAACAAACTTTTTTGATCAGAATCACCAATATTATCACTCCTCTTGCCATGTACCTTTCCTCTTGAATCACCCTGTATACACGCTAGCAAATATCATCGCATCACATAAGTACAGACAAACATGGCGCATAACATGAAACCTGCTATAATATACTGTACATACCTGTTACATATATCAGAATTGAGCACGTGGAGGTATTCACGATATTGCCAGTCAAGCTGCATCGTCATCTTATCTTCTCACGACAATATTAATACCTGATCAAGTTTAAATGCAGTTGAACTTGACATCTAGTAATACGATGGATTTTTAATGTTTTTACAAATAAGACATCAATAGTCACAATTTATGGCAACAAATTTCAATTAATCAATGTTCATTGACAATTTAATGCAATGCTATCACACATAGGCAAGTCATTCTTAAAATATAATTGAGGATATGATTGCAACAACCCACTCTTAAGTTTATCTTGGAATTTTCAATTATATAGTGCACATATTCAAACGCACAATAATGTTAATATTTTATATTTTATATTATTACGTATTGCCTGATGATTCTCCAGGAGGGTGAAAACGTTTGCATCTATGAATAAATTTAGAACAAATGTAATAAAATGTAACTTGTTTTTTATATTTATTTTATGTTAAGTCATAAAGATTGATATTTTAAAACTTCAAAAAAATACACAGGGTGTAAGGCCTATATGTTCCATTATTTTAACTGATGATTATTTGTGCGAGATCGTGCGTATTTGCTTGGTTTCCGCACAAAACCAATCCGCGGAAAGTCTAAAATTCCACATTCAATATTCCCAACCGAACACACATAACAATTTTCCTCTTCTTATCGCTTAAGTGACATATTGATTTTACTGCTTTAGGCTTTTAACATATTATTTTTAGAGACGTTCAATATAGTAATAATTATACATTGGAAACTTACCACTGCAATTTCACCTAAATTGCACTGTTAATTATTGTTTTTAAATATTTGCAAAAATTAAGTAAACTCTACAACTCCACTAAAGTTACTGCATTCGTGATGCAAGTAACATTAAGGAAGCCGTGAAAAAATCAACAAGATTCCAGTCTCATCATAGACTGGGAGAAAAAAAAAAGACGTATATTACGGCCTGCTGGAGTATAGATATTTTTGTTTTGCAAATTTGCCGTCATTGAACAGAAACAAAGATGGAGATTTCATTGCAACTAATTAGAAATTCCTCTTTCAGGTATGTAATAAACGATCTTCGCACAAAATAATGTACGATACACGAACGGTATGTTTTCTTTCAATTCTCGGAAATTACTACGTTTCGCTTTTTCAAACTTTTCCTCGAACATGAAAACTTCAACATACCGCTCTTGTAACGCATATTACTATTATGTCATAAGAAAGAAAAAAAGTCCTCACAATTTTTCTGTTGTTGTTTATTCAATTGTTCGAGGACAGGTTTGAACCTCATAAGTCACACAAATAAGGCATCATTCATGAGGCAACTAGGCCAGGAGATAATGGATTAGGGCGGCCACTTCCTTTCCCCCGCCGATTATCTACATATTCCACTAATCAGACTTCAGATTGATACAAACAATTATTGTTCTTCCTCTGACACACATCTCCAAGTGAGATGTACTGCCTGATAACAGATATACATATCAGCTAGAATCTCAATCAGAGGTAAACAATTTTTTTTCTAATTGCAATATTTAACTAATTATTAAAGTTTACAATATTAGACGTTTGGCAACGTTGCTGGGTGGGGAGGAGGGGATTTACAAGTACACCTTAAGCGGGTACAGACATACCGGTACAAAACAGATGCTCTGTTTTAATGCACGGGCGGACCAGGACAACTGTCGTTTACATAAAACGAGCAGCAAATACAAACTTTCAATTTCATTAATAGAACATTATGATAAATTACCATTTTATTTAATAATATTTCTCCATTTCTTATTGTACGTCTAAAAAATAAACAATAATAGTTTACTGCATAAATTACAATAACTTTTTTTTTCTAATGCAAAATTTTAATCTCTCCCGCTTCCCTGAAGCAGTATCACTTTTAATAAAATTTCTGGTTGTGTGATTTACGAAACGGAGTAAGACACTTCCAGTTTCTAATAACCGTTGACAAGCTGCTACAAAAGTTCGCCGATTAAGTAACCTTAGAAAATATATCAGAGCTGCTTTTAAATCCGGCAACAAACTTCGATAAGTGTTATTCAACAAAAAACCCAAGTGGAACCCCATGGATTAGTGGGACTGTATTTACAACACATAAAACAGTGCCACATTGACAAATCGAAAATACGGTCAAAAAATAAAATGACATGAAACTTCCATTCTACAAATCGAATCTTTTCACATTCATAGCAAATGTAAAGAAGGCATAGGCTCCTGTATGAAATTGCCAGATGACCTTATCAATCAACCGAGTTTAAAACTCCCTGATGTGTGGTTACCTATCACACAGGATGATGTCTTGTAATCTTGGATATAAACAGAAATCTACAACGCCCTCCCACGTGATTCCTTTTGCAGCCTCTAGAGGGCAGCCTATATATTTAAGTTCCAGGACCTGATTTTTACTCAATATTCAACATATTTGCAATGCTCTATTTTGATTCACATCTGATATCTCTGTTGTTTGTGTCCATTCCATGTATCGCTTGTATGCAATTGTTTTATTTCCTACGTTATTATTAACTTTTGTTAATTCCAAGCTACAAGACCCAAAATAGCATCCACTTCTACTACATCCAAGATGACAATGACACTGGCAACAAAACTGTGTCTGGTGAACACAGACATCGACAACGCAACAATTTTTTCTTTCACTGTTGCCGTGCAGTTGCCGGCCAGAGAGGTTGACGACAAAATTGTCGTTCAACATTTGTCGCCCGTGTACTGTACACATAGGCTTAGAAGGAAGCGCGCATGTGTAGATATAAAATATAATACTGAACCGATTTTCAAATATCCATCCATAACCAGTGGGTACGGTTCCGAAGTTCATACAGAAAGGACTTGGAGCTCCTAGTCCTGGAACTTTTCACAGGCACTCGTCTGAGGATGTATTTTTTTAGTAGGTTATTTTACGACGCTTTATCAACATCTTAGGTTATTTAGCGTCTGAATGAGATGGTGATAGTGCCGGTGAAATGAATCCGGAGTCCAACACCGAAAGTTTCCCAGCATTTGCTCATATTGGGTTGAGGGAAAACACCGGAAAAAACCTCAACCAGGTAACTTGCCCCAACCGGGAGCCGGACCCGGGCCACCTGGTTTCGCGGCCAGACGCGCTAACCGTTACTCCACAGGTGTGGACTCTGAGGATGTAACCTGTCACTGTCAGAGCTATAAATTTCCATTTTTCTCGGCACAAAATCGAACCTTGATATGTTATACAGGAACATAATTTTGTTTTTACTGACATTTGCAATATTAACCTGACTATACCTTTGGATTAACGATTGAGAACAGGAAACACTGTTTGCTACCCCCTTCCACGACCGGAGTTTGACGACACTAATGTAAAATACGGTACAAATAAATTTACTAGGTATAGAAGGGAAGAAAAGTAGTGCATCCATTTACGTAAACGAGGAAATATTACGATTTTGAGTTTGATCATTTTCGTCGTGTTTTTATTCAATCAAATTACCGCAACAGTAAGTGTTTTTACCCACTAACTGAACTATCCAATAGGACGTATTTATTATGCAATGTGTAGTATACTGTCTACAGCACATTACGATACAATATTTACAGTGCATTTAAATTTTAAATATAACAAAAATATGGATATTTGAACAAATTATTTAAAATGATATTCGTTCATTTCGATACAGACTTCAGTTCTTTTGTGCATATTATCAAAAACGTTGTTCAGCAAACTCCTGAAATTAAATGTATGGTTTCTGGAATGTAATTGTTTAATTTGGCTGTTGTTGTAGGATGCTTAGCAAACACAAATATTTCACAGTAACCCCAAAGAAATAATGCTAAGCACTCAAATCAGGCGACATGGGGGAGCCATAATCCTACGCCTGTTGAAATAATTCTGTACCTAATCTATAACAGTGTACCTTACTTACTGTCAATTCAACCTTCACTTCTTCCCGGTCAGCATAGATAAGATGACTCAGATATTATGCTATCTACTGTCCGTCCATTTGGTTATGTAGGGGGGTCTTAGAATTGGGGAGGGGGAAATCATGTGACAATTACTTACTTAAGGAGGGCCTTTTATTTAAATTATTTTAAATAGTTGTATAATATTACGTATAAGTCCAATTCCTAAATGTTTTCAGGAAAGAATTAAGACAGCTCAGCCACTAGCCTTTACAGAGGAACCAGCAGAAACGGGTGGGGGAAACCGGAATGCGACGTAACTAAAAGGACACACAATATCTATGCGAAAATGTGGTTCGATAGTGAATGAATGTTCTTTCTTCACTGGAAAATGCGGTCATATTTCTAGAACGTACTATACTCACTCACTCCGTACTGTTTACTATGACCATAAGACGACTTTGACTGCATATGTGGCTTTGGTTGTGTATGGAAGTTTGCTACTAGAAGGACTGGGGGTGAAGTACATTCACAAACTCAGGTACAGTAAAAATTGAAGTAAATGTAAAATGACGCCCCTGTATATGTAACCGACAGATGCAAGATGACCCACCTGTGAATAGCGGATTCAGTAATGTCACCCGTTCCACCTGTCGGACATCGACAATAATTGCATAAGGCGTACAAAGGGACAATAGTGAAATCCTAAGTGCTAAGCCAGAGGTTAAGACCCAAATAGATAGGATCAGCACACACGTGGATATTGAATTCCAAATGATGGTGAGCGAGCAGCAGCTACATCACGTCTAGGAAGATGTCGTCAACATTTTTCGTAGAAGCACGTAAACAAAGATTCTTCTTACTCCATCTGATCCGTATCTATTTATTTTGGTTTCATCGGACCAAATGACATTGTCCCAGAAATCCTATTCTTTGTATAGGTGCTCTTTTGCAAACCAGATTCTATCTCTACGATTCTTTCCGCTAATAAAGGGTCGTTTCTTTGCCATTCTCCATAGAATCCATACTTGTGTAAGGCGCGCTGGATCATCTCGTTGCAAACTCTTTCTGACGTCATGTCCTCAACTATTGGCCATAGTTTAATCACCTTCAGTTTAGAGTTTGTCCTAACTTTATTTACAACAAACCTCTCTTCTCTTGAATTTAGTTTTCTTTCTATATATTTTCTTTTCAGATTGTTAGTAGAACCGTTATATTTGAATTTGTTAATAATATACTATATGTAGAATGCTATTTATTAGGTAAGTGGCATGTTTTTCAGAAAGAATATCCTTTCAATGCCAAATTAACAATTACCTATTTCAGATCTGATGAAAGTTCCTTTCCTTTCCCCATTGTGAACACATCTACACAAACGGATACTGATAGGCTGTAAGTACAGTTAACGTAGGCCTACCCGTGTACACTCGTCGCTTGCTTGTAACACAAAAAACATAAATAAAATACGGTCTGCACTATACACTGTATGAACGAAATGTGACATCATTTATGTGATGTATGTATTTATTCACACTGAAAATGGCTATATACCAGGTGGCAGTGGTAACTAATTACACTTAATAATGACAATTAATAATAAACACAACTAATAAAAAATACAATAAATAATAATAATATAATAATAATAATAATAATAATAATAATAATTAATACTAATAATAATTAAAATAATAATAATAATAATAATAATAATAATAATAATAATAATAACAATAACAAGGAGCATCCTAAATTAAATGAAGCACGATCACTTAAAATAACATTTAAAATAAATCTAATTTGTACTTTAACCCTAAGTTCGAACTAAAACTCACGAGTATGATATGTTCATACTTGCACAAGTACCTTTCAGCACTACAGTTATTTCGCTGCCAACTCACTCACTGCACTGGAACTACGACACATTTCACTGATTCTGTCCTGATTTCACTAATACTTCAAAAACATTTCACTGTTCAAATACTTTGCACTGCCACTATAAACTATGAAACTTCACGGACACAAACACACTTCACTTACACAACTCACTTCACTGACACAACACACTTCTTCACTGATACAACACTTGATATAACAAAATATCAATTACACCCTTTAAATAGTGTGTATAATATACTACCGTCTATTAGTAAAGTCCTGAAGCCTATTTTTAAATACATTTTTGATTATTGGTAAAGCCTTTAGTAAGTCTGCAGGGGGTAGTTTTCGTTTTATATCTATATTTATAGATATAGAGATACTATAAAGAACTTTATGAAATTCTTGTATGGTAATATTATAATAATTACTTAAAATCATACAGAAACGGATGTCACGAAATTAAAAAGAAAATAATATATCAAATTTAAAATACGATCTTTACGAATAACAGTGTGACTAACTGTAAATGAAATGTCAATATTATTATGTATTTAAACATGTTGTGGAACAAACACATACAGAAGAAATGCATTTATTTTATCCTTTAACGCTGGTTACGATATTTATTAGTAAGATAATTTATATTAGGTCTTTAAGCTCTATGTTTTTTCATGCATGTATGTACTTGCACGAAATGGGTATAAGCTTAAAGGAAAAAGAATGACGCAAGAGAATTCTGTCCAATTCTTGGAATTATATTGACGTTAACCCTGTGGCATTTAATAGCTATAAGGCAATAAAATTACGTGAATATCAGGATCATAAATGTATTGCTGCACAGGAAGGAATGATGTTCAGCGTTCATGGACAAGTTAAAGGGGCTGTAAAATGATGAGGTCAAGGTGCACAGACTTGCATTGGTGCACACTATGTGTTATCCCAGAACGCAGGGTCATAACCGCTGTGATGTGTGGAACGCGTAACAGTTCAACAAGGTTAACATTGAGGAATGAAGGTTTTAATAACATAATATGCAATATTTCCTTCAGAATTATACCTATAAACGAAACTTTGTTATAAAGAATTGAAATAAGTAACGTTCATTATAGCAAATTACTATCGTATGTATAGCACGCTTTAGACACTTACGCGAGCAGCATACTGCATCGGGCAATAGTCCGTTGCAGTATGCTGCAGCCTCATAAGAATGCGTGTAATCACAGTCACAGCGAATGGTCTGAGACAAAAACATCCTGGCCAATACAGTATGCTGCAGGCCTTACTTAGACCTGTTCCTCTTGAACAGTAGACCTAATAGGAGGTGTCCTGATACGTTCTTAGCCATAAAAAACAAGATTTGATATGTATTTATTTTTCAATATAATCCACATACATTTACTGATCTGATCCAGAAGCTTTTTTACCACCTCAAATAAAATTGATAAGTTTTGACTGAAACCAATCATTCACTGTTTATATTACATGATTATCGCTCTCCTATACTCCAAGTTTTGTTTCTATGGGAGCATAAAATAGTAAAATGGAATCAAATCTGATGATTGTGGTGGGTGAAAAGAGTTCAAACCCACATTCTTGCAATTTTGTGTTACAAATGTTATGTTGAAAACAAACTTCTTCACACAACTTCATTCGCCTCTTGATCATTAGACTTCTCATAGTTTCGTCTTAGATGTTCAGAATAATATTCAGCATTGATAGTGGTACCACGTACGAAGATGGCAACCATAATAACTTCTGACTGCCAAAAAATTGAAGTCATAATACTCCCACATGATTTGTTGAACTCGGTAATCTTTCGAGCAGGAGAAGAAGGATGAGTCTACTACAATACTTTGGATTTTTGTTTCCTCTCTGAAAATATGAATAATCTCAAGACAAAACTCAATCTTTTCCTCCATTCAAAGCCACCTAGATTCAAGGGCCCACCTAGCATAGAAAAATAAGTATTGTTAGGGACTTTAATATTTCTATTAGTAGTGGTATAAACAACATCAAAGGATTTGCTCTTTATAGTGGACTAAGAATTCATCAACTTCCTCACTGGTATATTAAAGGGATCTTCCAGTGCTTTATGGGTAATGCAAAATTTTATCTTTACCTGTATTAATACAGTCAGGACCTCTTCGAAAAACTCTGAGGTGCGATAGATCTCGGAATGAGGATCACTTCTTATTCAGTTTATGAGCTACCAGAAATCGAAGAAGATAGGTTTTAGTGATATTTACAACAAATACGAAATGGATTATTCATTTATTTATTCAAGTGTCTTTGCTGACAAGTTACAGACGATGTTCAAAGTGTCTACCCTGACCCTGATTACACCCGCCTAGCTTGAAGGTTAGCGCAATAAAACTTGGAAGGTAGTAGTGGGTAGTAGTGCCTGACTCACGAAATTCAATTCCATTTCATTCCATGCCAATTTCTTCTTGCGAAATGTACGAATGACTTATCGGATATCACCTTTCAATTTTTGCATAAATATTTAGTGCTTTATTTCACTACGCTCTATCAACTACTAGGTTATTTAGGGTCGATTAAATTAGTGATAGCTATTTGATAAAGAGAATTTTCCATGGGATTACCCGACATTTGCATTACAGTTGGGGAAAATCTCGGAAATATCTATTTAGCCCAAATTCAATTATCTGACATTCGCATTCCAGTTCGGAAAACCTCCAATTACCCGATATTAATAATAATAATAACAATAACAATAATAATAACAATAATAATAACAATGGCTTTATTTAACCTGGCAGATTTAAGCCCGTAAGGCCTTCTCTGTACTCATCAGGATTAAAACTTGCTTACGTAGTTGAACATACAACTGGATCGGAATAAAATAATTACATACTGATACGATTTAGGTACATAATGAGATCAAAAGAGGTAGTTGCATAAAAATTTAACTCATAAAATAAAAATAAACATAGTGGAATACAAATTAATGTTGTTAGAATCAAATACGAATCACACAAAAACAGAAGCCGGTAATTCAACAAAAATATACAAAGTAAAAATAAAAATAAACACATTGGAATACATAATAGTATTAGATTACAAGTAATTAAACCAGAAACCGACAATTGAATAAAATGTACACGATAAAAAAAAATAAGACTGATATTCGAATTACAGTTCGAATAAACCTCAGGAAAATCCAATTAGCTCAAATTAAATCCAATTACCTTACATTTGCATTACAGTTGGGGAAATCTCGGAAAAATCCAATCAGTCCAAGCGGGAATTGAATCCACGCCCGAGCATACATACATACATACATACATACATACATACATACATACATACATACATACGTCCACACCTGTGGAGTAACGGTTAGCGCGTCTGGCCGCGAAACCAGGTGGCCCGAGTTCGATTCCCGGTCGGGGCTAGTTATCTGGTTGAGGTTTTTTCCAGGGTTTTCCCTCAACCCAATATGAGCAAATGCTGGTAACTTTCGGTGCTGGACCCCGGACTCATTTCACAGGCATTATCACCTTCATCTCACTCAGACGCTAAATAACTATGATGTTGACAACGCGTTGTAAAATAACCTAATAAAATACATACAATACAATACAAACATGCATGTATAACTGTCCATACCTAGCCTATGTAGGGTAATACGAACGTAAATACCTCAACATGTTAACATAGACCTTGTGAAGTTTCTTTTCCAGATTAGTAGATAATGTGTGTTGAGATGTTTATGGTTTCCATTGAACTATACTCACGCATAATTTTTCTTTACATAATTGTTAATATTATTTTCAAATCACCTTACGCTTTAATTGAGTCTTAAATACTGTATTTATAGTCTCGTAACAGAAATGAATGAAAGTTGTTATATTTCGTTTCTAAATGGATATCGCACTACATATAAATACAGTCATAAGGAAACGTATGCACTGGTACTCCTATTTTCTGCAAGGTCGACTGTTTAGAGAAACAGAGAAAATTTATTGTGTAGACTATGTTGTCATTAGATACACGTGTCTTAATAAATAACGTGAATGAAATGAGTGTGACAGAACTTCTACATTAACTCCCTTTCGTATTTCATTCAATTTATTCTCACAGTTGTGAACACTTCCGCATTAATCTGACCTTCTTACACTTATTAATATTTATAAATGGTTTACTTCTTAGATTGCGTTGTTTAGAAAGAACTCTGGCAAATGTGTCACATCATTCCAGAAGTTTCTTCTTTGAGAAAATTTCGCTCGCCCATATTCTTAGGTAAAGAGCGCTAAGATTAAATCAATCCTGCTTGCGTCTTTACAAACCCCGTCTTCCATTACATTAAATATTGAATCATCTTTTTTAGGTTATTGTTTACTATTGTGAGGATTTCTGACGAACTCCAAACATTCACAAGTGGTGGTAGTTATTATTCAAGTTGTCAGCATGGCTTATTGCCAACACTTAAAATAACGCAGAACGAGGAACACAAATCCAGCTTTTATGACAAGAAGGTGAATATATTTTCCTTGAAAGAAATACAAAGTTAAGCTTTTAATTGGCATATACCTTTCATGAATAATTAAAACAACTTATCTTATGAAATTTATACTACACTGAGATTTTCAAGTGTAAGATTTAAAAGCTATAGGGGATGGTCTGTATGATTACGTGAACAATTATATTATAAAAAAACTTCATTATGTAACTTTTTAGCATTTATTTATTTTTTATTCTTAGTTGTCATATGCAATGAAACACTGTAATCAAATTAACTTCAGAATTCACTTTAGTTTGAAAAATGAAATTTAAAGAATTCAGGAAACGAATTCTCTAAAAAAAACTAGCCATCGCTCAGCAGAGATAGCCAACGGAATCTAATCTGAATGGACCAAAGATTTAATCTCAAGGAAACTCTGAGAGATTTATTATAATCAAACTATTGATATATTTTCTCAAACTATTTCTGCTTTCTTTGGAATTCTCAATACACTAACTTATTTCTGTCGATAACCTCAAGATCATTTCGAAGACTCTTAATAGTTCTTACTTACTTACTTACAAATGGCTTTTAAGGAACCCGAAGGTTCATTGCCGCCCTCACATAAGCCCGCCAGTGGTCCCTATCCTGTGCAAGATTAATCCAGTCTCCATCATCATACCCCACCTCCCTCAAATCCATTTTAATATTATCCTCCCATCTACATCTCGGCCTCCCTAAAGGTCTTTTTCCCTCCGATCTCCCAACTAACACTCTATAAGCATTTCTGGATTCGCCCATACGTGCTACATGCCCTGCCCATCTCAAACGTCTGGATCTCTTAATAGTTCTATGATCGAAAAATAACTTCAGTCATCTGAAAGGACAAGAAAGAGAATACTTATGGTTTATTCTGTTACCAAGTGTTATTCTCATCTCAATTCAGCAAGATTGAACTTCTAATCTTGGTAACGGACTCAACGTACTGGTTCTCGTTTCCCTGATAATGTACCCTCGATACTAATCTTCTAATGGTTCCGCATCTGTGACACGGTGAAATGACCCAAAAAATTCATATTTTGAAAAATACTCCACAGTGCTCAGTATTACTCAGCCTTTTACACATTGCTATGGCCTTACAGAAGCATTAAACTGCCATTTATTCAATTTATAGGATATTCCCTTACCCATAAATATAAAGACGTTCATAATTAATTACATAAAATGTTCATAAATGTCTATAGGCCCACTGCAAATTAAATTTCCAAGCCACATCAAATTTTCAAACTCATATGAAATTGAAGTGATCAATAAAACAAAATTTGATTCCAAAATTCCTATATTAATAATGCATTTGCTGTACAAAGTTGTAAGTTCATGTGGTCACCATCATTAATTATTTTCTCCATATCTTATTGAATGTCTCCAAAATTTGTTAATGGTGGACTTCCTCCTCATCGTCTTCTACATGCCGCTCATCATTATAATAATGATTTTTACTTGCATAATATTCCTAATGTTCTGTTTCTGTTACTGCCCCCGGAGCTCACTTTCCGGCTGCTCTCTTTACAGCTCTTTGTACAGAGAAACTCAACTAAATAAAATAAATTTTATAAAAATAAAACATCATTCATAATGTAGTGACCATTAAGAAATAAACTCTAGAGAGAAATCTAGATCACTGATTATGACAATGATGAAGATTACATCTACTATGAAATTGATTACAATAATGTTCATAAGAAGTGAAAATGATGATAGCAACTTTTATGAGGAAACTAAAAAGATTATGAATATCGATCTGAAGATTCATAATAAATTTTCGAAGGTGATCATAGTGATGAAAATGATAAGAGTAACAGTGATGAGGATGTTCATGGTGACGGCGACGAGGATAAAAATGATGATGGTGACAATAAATGTGATGGTGATGAGCACAATAATGATGTTGGTGACGAGGACGATAATGCTGATAGTGATGAAGATGATAATGGTGATGGTGATGATGATAAGTTAATGGTGATGGTGATGAAGATGATAATGGTGATGGTGATGAGAATGGGAATGAGGATGACAATAGTGACTATGAATAAGTATGATAATGGTGACGGTGATGATGATAATAATGGTAATGGTGATAACGATGATCATGATAACGGTGATGGAGATTAGGCCTATAAGGGTAAGAATGATGAGGATTCTAAGGGTAATTTTGTTGAGAACAACAATAGTGTTACTGACGAAGGTGATAATGATGGTGATGAGGATGATAATGGTGATTGTAGTGAGGATAAAAGTAATGACTGCTGTAAGTATGAGAATGGTAAAGGTAATGAGGACAATTATGGTGGTCGTGATAAGGATGATAATGGTAATTATGATATGATGCTAAGGATGATAATGGTAATGGTCACAAGGACGATAGTGGTGATGGTGATAACTGTTTTTCTAATCTTAGATGCACGTACAAAAAAATATAGGTATTATTGCGTTTTTCCTCCAATTTACAGCTTTTCCTCCTAAGTTTTTCTAGTACTTTTTAAGACGCCTAGAACGTAAGTTTTTAGTATCTTAACATTCGAAATATTATGTTTTATTTAACGACGCTCGCAAATGTCGAGGTTAATATCAGCGTCGCCGGTGTGCCGGAATTTTGTCCCGCAAGAGTTCTTTCACATGCCAGTAAATCTACTGACACGAGTCTGTCGCATTTAAGCAACTACGCCACCCAAGCGGACTTAACATTCGATGTCTAGTAATGAGAATAATAATAGTGACTGTGATAAGGATGGTAATGATGATGGTAATAAGGATAATAATGGTGATGGTGATAAGGATGACAATGGTGATGGTGATAAGGATGACAATGGTGATGGTGATAAGGATGACAATGGTGATGGTGATGAGGATTATAAGAGTAACAATGATGAGGATAATATTGGTGAAGGTGATGACGATGATAATGGTGATGGCAATAAGGATGACAATGGTGATAAGGATGATAATGGTAATGATGATGAGAATTATAAGAGTAATAATGATGAGGATGATATTGGTGATGGTAATGAGGATGACAATGATAATGGTGATGGTGATGGTAATGGTGATGAAGATGACAATGATGATAGTGATGAGGATAATAGTGGTGAGGACACTGAGGATGTTAGTGGAGATCATGACGAGAATGGAAGTGGTGTAGGTGTTGACTATGATATTATGATAGTTATTATGATGGTGACGTGATGAAAATTACAATTATGTTGTTATTATTATAATGTTAATGATGAACAAGCAATTAGTACGCCTATAATTGGTGCTATAATTAAATATATATGTTCTTGGGAGAATAACTTGAAAAATACTCGCAGAAATTCTGCCTGTTTAGTTAAAAATATAATTATTTAATTTTCCAAATTCAGAATCGTTATTACATACAGTCAATCTTGTACCTACTTTATACAGGTTTAATACAAGCCTAATGTACAATGCATTTGATGCTTTCGTCCACAGCCACCAAAGTGTCAAATTGTTAGCGTTCAATAAGTAACTCACATGAAGAAGAAGCATGATAAATCCTCTCTTAATAGACCAGAGGCGTTAACTTACTGGCGACGACTACACATTCTTCCTTCCGCAGTGCCGTGTCAGGTAACTTATTTATGGGGTCAATACACCAGTGAGACGGAGAGGAGCGACCTAATGAGTATATGGACCATAAACATGAGCGCAGAAAAGAGACGCGAGGTGGGCGATCCACTTGTTTTCAGAGGAAGTTATTAACGTGTTGCAGTAGACTTCAGTTCCGACTACAATGTCCAGCTTTGCCACACCAATCGAAACATATCAAGTCCTGTACATCAGTTTTTTAATAAATTAATAGCTGAAGAAATTACGTATAGAAACAAACACGAGACAGTGTAAAATCCAAAATTTCACTCATATTGGAATAAAATTAGTGATACGAAGAATATGTTGAAACTCGCTAATTTAATGGTTACACAAAATACTCGTGTTTACTACTTAAGTGAAATTTCTTCACAGTGTTGATTTTAATATTAAGTTATAAATTAATTAAACTTTACATAGTAGCCTATATTATTTAATAAAAATTGATCAAGCAATGAAGGATAAATTTGTTTCTTGTTTCTTTCATCATAACCTCAATTGATTACCGCCTGCATTGCTATTTGCTAGTACTTTCGGAAGATATTAGTCCGTTTTTAGAGTGAAATAAATGTTGATTCAACGTACACACATAAAAATATAAACGTCTACGAAGTTTATCATAGTAATACAAATTTATAACTTATTTTTCTGAAATTAATGATTTGGTAACGAACATATTAAGTACATGCAAATATGTGTTGGGGCTAATAAGTATTACACTGCACCTACATCTCAGAATAGTACTAGTTTACGATATTAACGTTATTCAGATCCTATTTGAGACAAGTTACCTGGCAGAGGGTTTTTCGGAGTTTTCCCTCAACCAATTAAGAGCAAATACTGGATAATTTTCGACGCTGGACCCGACTCATTTCGCCGGCATTATCATCTTCATCTCACTAAGACGTTAGATAGCCACAGCAGCTGATAAAGCGTCGTAAAATAACCAATTAAAATATATAATTTATTATTCTCAAATTAATTGTTATGCAAATAACGAGTAGAATTTATACCACTTTTCTCTATTAATAACTTATAGGAGTTCTAAAGCCTGACAAAAATTCTGATTGGCATTTGCCATTCTACTCGTAATTTCTTGACGTTCAGCAAATTAAGAAGCTGACGTCATACTCTTTAAAAACATTAATTGTAATTGGGAAAATATATTGTGTTGCACGATTACATTTTATTGAAAATTATTATTTTAAATAAATTAGCAAAAAGTTAAAATTCGAACGGGGTAACGGATTTGAGCCACATATCTAGACGGCATAATGCTTTTGAGCCACTTATCCTCAAGTCAGTTTTGAATTTGAGCCACTTCATAACAGATGGAGAAGACGCTTGTAGAAAAAATTTATTTTGATACATACATTGATAGTAAAGTTTGACAATACACCTTACCGTACCAATGTTTAAATCCAGATTGCGGAGTGGCAGTAATACGGAAAATCATGTAATAGTTGGGTACCAAATTAAGATACTTGGCATATAAGATGTTTGATTCTCTCTTCTGTTAATTTGATGTTATGATCACATTTTAATGAAAAAAAAAATGTTTGATTCTAGTCTTGCGATTCATTCTGAGGACTTCGTTACTGTTCACAGCCTATAATCAACTTATACAGAAAAGCATTGGCTTTAGTATATTTAAATACAAAATGAAAGAAAATGTAACATGTTTCAAAACTTGTGTGGTTTTCCAACTACTATAAACTGCCCTCGTTATAGGAGTGGGGAAAGATCTTGACCTCAGAGCAAGGAAACAAAAAATAAAAAAAAAAATCCACACTCGTACAGAACTGTTCCTACACCCAAAGAGAAATTCCTGTTTTAGATGTAGTGTCCCAACTTTAGTAGAAATATAAAAAATATAAATAATAAAATAAAAACATGAACAATCGGACAGGGAAGGAGTTTGTTTGTTTGTTTATTTATTTATTTATTCATTTATTTATTCATTTATTTATTCATTTATTCCTTTATTCATTTATTCATTTATTCATTCATTTATTTATTTATTTATTTATTTATTTATTTATTTTGCTAATAATTGTAACATAAAATATAATGTAAACAGAAAAACTTTAGCTCGCCCCTGAAAAAGTAGAACTCGTGCTCAGGGGCGGATTTCTGAATTGAAATTATGGCCGGAAACTAATAACTCCGAGAGGCATTACCAACTTAAACATTCTCCCCAACAAAAGTAAGTAGGTGTAAAGTCAAATAGAAGTTGCTCAAAACGATTCAGATAATTTTCATTATCAGTTAGCTAATCTCGGGTAAACAAAATTCTGGCTCAAATTCATTGCGCCCAATTCGAAGACAAATGTAATATATTACCTAATAATTTTAACGAATCCAAAAGCAACTTGAAGCTTGTCTGTTCCCTATTCAAACAGCATTATAAATTGCAGACAAGAAGTAATTCAATGATGATGAATGATTCATAAGGAAACAGGAGCGGAAATGGTTTATTACGCAATGCCGATGGAGTTCTATGAAGAAACATGCAAAGACTTTAGTAGGAATGTCATATTCAATGTCATATGATTAGTATGTTTGGAATGTTATTGTTAAAGACTAATAACGTTAATGAAAGTAAGTAGAATGGGCTCGCCTCGCGGTCTACGTACATTAAAACCCCTGCGAGGGGCTTACCCACATGATCGGTATAACCAAAACACATCCCTTGATCCGATATAAAAACAGCGCAACAAAATCGTTGTGCGATAGCCCACAGAGGGCGACGACTTACAAGCAGACTGCTGCTCACACGTGCACATGCCTCAGTAGAGGTGAACGATCATCTAACCAGTACGAGGGTAACATGTGGTTAGCACGATGATCTCCAGCCGTTTTAGCTGCCTTGCAAAGCCGATTTCGCTATCCACTGTAGCTCACCAAATTTATCACGATGATGGGTGGACACCAGTCCAATATATTGATCGAAAAATCGTGAGAAAATTTCTTCTCCCGTGAAGAATCATACCATTGCTCATTCCGTAACTAGTTCAATGAATGACGTTGGGGCGCGGAATCTATATTAATCACATAACCTCTCCGTATATATCGTATTGTATTATATTGCATTGCATTGGATTATATTATATTATATTATATTATATTATATTATATTATATTATATTATATTATATTATATTATATTATATTATATATTTTAGTTGGACATTTAACGATGCTGTATCAACTACGAGGTTATTTAGCGTCGATGAGATTAGTGATAGCGAGATGAGGCCGAGGATTACCTGGCATTCACCTTACGGTTGGGGAAAACCTCGGAAAAAACCAGGTAATCAGCCCAAGCGGGGATCGAACCCGCGCCCAAGAGCAAATTCAGACCGGCAGGAAAGCGCCTTAACCGACTGAGCCACGCCGGTGGCTTATATTATATTATATTATATTATATTATATTATACTATACTATACTATACTATACTATACTATACTATACTATACTATACTATACTATACTATACTATACTATACTATACTATACTATATTATATTATATTATATTATATTATATTATATTATATTATATTATATTATATTATATTGTTGTTTAGTCAACTGTCCGAAGACAGATCTGAACCTCACAAGTGATAACAAGAAGGCATCACTTACGAGGCAACTAGACCAGGAGAAATGGGGTAGGATGGCCAGTTCTTTCCCCCTTCATTGCATTCATCGCCGAATAGCTACATATTATACTAATCAAACTTCAGATACAAATAAATAATTCGATGGTTTTTGGGTAAAGGGAAATAAATCATAAAAATGAGTTTTGAGATAAATGTTCTTCCTCTGACACATATCGTAAAGTGAGATGTACTGCAAGATAATAGATGCGTATATCAGTCAGCACTACATTATATTATATTTCAACGTATTATATTATATTATAAACCTATAATAATAATAATAATAATAATAATAATAATAATAATAATAATAATAATAATAATAACAAGACTGTTATATACAGAGATGTTGTCGACCTGGTTGGCGAGTTGGTATAGCGCTGGCCTTCTATGCCCAAGTTTGCGGGTTCGATCCTGGGCCAGGTCGATGGCATTTAAGTGTGCTGATATAACCTCTGGAGTTGCGAGCGTCGTTAAATAAAACATAACCTTTTACAGAGATGTTTCCGATGGAAAACTATTAAGCCCCGGTTGGAGAAGTTTCTAGATGCCGAAAATGTTCTGAAGAAAATTGGGGAGAGCATAACAGAGTTTCTGAAGACAAGATGAAAAAATTGAGGCGGAATTTTGCAGGCATTCTGGCAAATTCATTCGCCAAGAATAACGACAGTTTAATATATTGCCATCAACAGTTTCAGTGGTGCACAAGGTGCAGATTATCCAAGACCTTTATGCAGATGAGAAATTATCTCGAAAAAAATTTGGTATACGTAATGCTGTATCGTGTTGACATCAATTTCGTCTTCCTTCCAAACATCTTGTTTTCCGATGAGACCTCATTACACCTGTCAGGATCAGTCGACCCAGCCATCATTATGGTCGGATATGGGGCTCACAAAACATAGACGTCCAACATTAAACAACCGAGAAAACGAGAACATCAGCGTCCGGTATGGCTTGATGGTGGACAGGATTGCTAGACCTTTCTTGTTGTATGAAGCAACACTAACTGGCGTCATATTTCATGATATGCTAGAAGAGTTTGTGTATCTCCAATAAGCTAATATTCAGCCGAATAGGATGGGGCTCAGTATCGGAGTGTGTAGGATCGACAATCCTTAACACATTTCAGATCGCTGGATAGGATAAACTACCACGTTAACTCGAAATCACTCTATTGGAGATATTTTTCTGGATCTATGTTGAGGATTGTATATAGGGTGCTTTATTAAAAGCATAGAATATTATTTTTACACCAGTTAGTATTGGTCAAAACTAGAAAAATGCTCCCACTAACATACATCCGGAAAAAAATATATGTTGAGATATGGGCCATATTACATTTTGGCTTATTAGTAGTGGTGTTATTAACCTCATTTGTCTGTTGAGTAGACATTATAGGAGGTGCTCTACGTGGTTACCACGCATTGTTACATATCCTTCAGTCCCACATCTCAGAAAATGGAGTATCTTTGACGACACATCTGGTTTCTCTCGGATTTTCTGACATGCATTGTACATATGCTCCCGCAATGTTTGTAAATGTCGATGGATGTAGTACACATAAAGGTGTTTAAGGGGACCGGGTACTGATTAGGGGGAAAAAATGCAACTCTTGCAAACAATATCTATATTGTGGGGATTTTCTCTGCAGGTAAGTCATTTAAATAGCTTCTTTAAATTTGGGGGCACATGGAATTCATAATTGCATTTTTCTCTGAAAATACTCAATCAATTTATATGACATTTTTACAGTGTTTTCTGTAACCTGTGTTCTACAAAGTAGACCTACGTGCTTAAGAATATCACACACACAACACGAGGAAAAAATATATATGCATTGAAAAAAGGGGCAAATATTATTAATCAAAGTTCAATATTTTTTCTGTTTCAGTAGAGGTAAAATATTTATTTAAATTTTGCTTTAAAATTTACAATATACATTACTTGATAACTCAAAAAAATACAAAGTACATGAGTGCAGATTGTATCAAGTAATGTGCACCTGAAGAATGAGGTACATTTAGCAAATTGGGAAAACAGGTTTTCAGTTAGGGCCTTTCTTTTGCACTTGGATATGAAACGAATTAGTTGTTTTATACCCCTGAATTCTGAATGATTTATTGTATGACCATGGATATTCTTATTCTACTCTGAACACTGAGGCCATATTCATAGACATTCTTAGCGCGGGTTTCCCGGTGGATGATCAGCGAACTAACGTTTTTCGTATTCATAAACCAGTGTTAGCGATATGATATAATATGAATCCTGTACAAGTATTCACTTGATAGCCGGGGCTAGTTTAGCACGCTCGTAGCGCGAGCTAGCGAAATGTCTATGCATAGCATCCTGAAACTCTAGAAATATTGAATTAAACTTTTGTACTGAAATTCTTTAATCGCACAGACATCACTACCCACTTCTCTTAAGTATCTTCATATCCAATAATACAAAAGACTGAGTTCAGATGATCGGGGGGGGGGGCATGTTATCGATAATTAAAATGTCTGGAATAGATATTATCGCATGATGTGATGCTCCATCGCGCATGAACCACACCCGTTAGTGCATTACAGAGATAAACACAACCAATAAAAAAAAGTTCAATGAGCCTG
Source organism: Periplaneta americana (assembly GCF_040183065.1). NCBI lineage: Eukaryota > Metazoa > Arthropoda > Insecta > Blattodea > Blattidae > Periplaneta > Periplaneta americana. The sequence goes on from NC_091121.1 coordinate 92,554,572, forward strand.
TAAAGAAAGACAGTCTACACCACCGAATACTCTACACAAGTAAGAAGATAACTTGGAAGATAGTGTACCTATTAAATACAACAACCATGTTTACTAGACTTTGTTTACTTATATTGAGGAACGTATTTACTTTTATTGAGGAATGCTGTCAACTCTCAAAAGACATGAATCTTTGGTTTGTATTTTTAAACAATTGACAATAATAGCCGAAAATAAATAATAACCTACTGTATATCTCAAAAGATAATTGTTTACGGATATAATAAGTTCATGGCAACTTTTTGCCTTGTTTTCAATACTTACTGACGTGAAAATAAATAATGTTTTTATTTAAACACGTGGTACATGCGTATAAAATGCTGACCTCTCAAATTTACTAGTTCCCATTCGTAAAAATATTATTCGCATTGTAACGATCGATATACTGAAAAGCATCTGGCAAGAAATTTATTTCAGACTATATGTTGTCAATTACACTAATGATCACTTGTATAAATTTACAAATAAAAACTCATTATTTTTTTTTCATTTGCTCTTGTACTTAATGAAGTTTCGGTTTCCCCAATTTTCGTACCTTATGCGTTATGGTTTATTAATATTATGGAAGATTGAATAGAACACATTATTTACAGATTATAATAATGCGTTTGTGGTATAAAAATGTGATTCGTTTGAAATAGTTTTGTGCTTATTTCTTAAGTTTCTGGAATATTTTTACTAAACTTTTCTTGCATGCGTAACATAGTTTCTTTCAATTGAGCACTGTTAGAAATAGTAAATACCTATGAAAATTATAGATATAAAAGCATAAGAATTTGTTACTAATAGGTTGCTGGCCGAGGTGTAATAAGTCCATTAATGGAACTGCCATGTTAACGCCACTAGATAGGCATATACGGAAAAGTTTTCTCCGATCCATGTGGAATGGTTATATCTCCATGACTCGAACGGCAGTTTCTCTTTGTACAAATTAGATTTACCACAGGAACACAAGGATAATATTTGAGTAGAAGATGTTATAGACTGGACTTCACTACACGCCACCAAGCTAGGGTTGCCAAACCTCTCGTATTTCCCGGAAGCTTCCTATTTGACCATAATTTTTAACATTCTTTTGGCTCCCGTATTTCTCTTCTCTTCTTTATTATTAATTTTTTATTTTTGCATTTTTCTCTCCCATTTGCATATAGTAAAAACATGTCTTTTAAACATTTAATTTTGTCGTGAATGGAAATGAGTAAATGCTTGTTGTTGCATTGAAATGTGAATCCTCTGTAGAAGATAATGCCTGCCAGAAATGGGTTTCAGTTTAAAATCAAACAATGTCAATATTACAAATCTGAAAAATCTGGTACACTTTAATCTAAGCATATCAGGTAGTAATGCTCATACAGAGAAATTGTTTTCTCTCATGAACAATAAGTACACAGAAATTTAAAACAGGAGGGTGGCACATCTAATCAAATCAAAACCGGAAATTTCAGTCAACTTCATCATGCTGGAAATTTGTACAATTTGTTAAAACGATTTAAAACTATTTCGTAAGGCAAAATTTGTCTCAAAAATATACTTTTAATTGCAACCAAAGTGTGGAAGAAAGTTGTTTTTAGTAACTGAACTGAATAATTCGTAAATATTGTAAGCGAAGTTTTGTCAATTCCTCAGCCTCCCGTATTTTGCCCAAAAAGTTGGCAACCCTACACCAGGCCTAAAATTGGGAAGTATGATCTTGGTGATGATGACGATAATGATAACAATGAGAAGGAATGATTATGGAGATAAAAATTAATTGCTTTTCGACTTATTTATCAATTCATTAATTAAATTTTAAATCCAGATTAAACACATTTCGGAACTATTACTTCAAAGGATCACCATTTTCAAACAATTGAGGCATTTTGAAATTACCAATGTTTAACAAGTTACTCAAATAGTCTATATTTACAATCTAATTTTATTAAAACTGAAGTAAAACATATTTTAAAGAAATATTTATATTTAGTTTACAATGAAACTCATACACAATTATTATGCAATTTTGTCAATCTATGTAGTTATGAAAGTCGGATATGATTAATTTCGACAAAAATAATATAGAATAAACCTATTTAAACCTGAAAATATTGTTATTGACAAAGTGATAACACGTAATAGAATTCTGAGACAAATCCAATCTATTTCTACAAAATGTTCGCCTCCTAACCTATCATTGATGTTCCCATGAATACAGTTCAAGCGTTGTGACTTGCACTTAAAAATTCCTCTTCTCCTTTTCATATTAGATTTGTTTCCGACAAAGGAAACAATCTTAAACGATTTTAACTCTTGCATGCTTGTATTTAAGTCCCTCTAGTATTTTCTGTAAATATTAACATAACATTATGCTCATTTAAAATACTGAAGGATTTCTCATCATTGAAGCTTTCTTCTCTAAATTTAAATAAGATTTCTGTGGCCTATATATAATATAAATTCCGACTTAGAATTCGATATTATAAATTAAAAGCAGGAAACTATTTTTTTTTCGACTTTTGCTACTCAAAAGTTTGTGAAATTTTGAATTCACAGAATACCATATCGGGAATATTATAATGTTCCAAAATAGCTTTTTTTCCAATTACTTGTCAGGAAAAGGGTAATTTTGTCCTTTCGGGTTAAGTTATATTCTGCTTATAATAATGCAATCCATTCTGTCTGAATAATTATAATTTCGACAACATAAGACTTTAAAATTTCTGACTTCGTCTTTTGATTTTACACAATATCATATAAATTAGTATATGCTCATTATATAAATGAGAAATAAACTTATCACTATCAATCATAAAATATTTAAAAAATAATGGGGCACCGAAAATAGTACTAATCTAAAACCCGCAAGGACATCGAGATATTGGACGACCTTAGAAGAAGGTGGCAAGATGAATTCCACTCAAGATGGAACAGGCCAAAGACCAAATCCGTAAAGAATATGATGATTATAATAAAATATAGAGTGTCCATAAAATAAGTATTTTCATGAAAACGATGTAGTTCATGATATTTGTATTCATAAGACGATTGTACATTACAAACTCACTCATACACACTCATTGGTTCCTTTCGACATGTCGTCCGTTGACGTCCCTGCACAATTCTCATCTGGACATGGGCCGACAAACCTCCAACTGATTTAATTGAACATATCAGAGACAGTCCAAAGACCATGTATGGTTGGGAATCACGCAGACAAAGATCTATGGACCTTATTTTTCAGAGAGAAGACCATCACTGGTGCCTGTTACTTGGATATGCGGACAGAGTTTCTGCAGCCACAATTGGAACAAGATGGTATCGTAGACACTATTGTTTACCAACAAGACGGGGCCCCTTGCCAGTATGCGACAATTGTTAGGGACTACTTGAATGAAGTGTTTCCCACCGGTGGATAGGACGAAGCGGCCGTAGACCATGGGCAGCAAGATCCCCAGACTTACCCCATTAGACTTTTTTGTATGGGGATTTGTTAAGTCCTAGGTCTACACAAGAAAGGTGTCTAACGTTGATGAACTGAAATAAAGAATTCGTGATGTAGTGTCACTATCAAACCACAGTTTCTGCAAAATGCATTCCGTGAAGCCGTGTCCAATGGGCATTGTGCAGGAACATCAATGAACGACGTGCCGAAAGGAACCAATGAATATGTATGAGTGAGTTTGTAGTGTACAATCGGTTCCAGGATGATTGGTCCACTACAGTTAAGTCCATTTTTCATCAAGTCCAAAGAAAAAAATGTCCATAATCACGTTATGTCCACAAGCGTTTTGTCTATTGAACATAATGTCCATAGACATGTTTTTTTCCCCTCGTTTATTTATTTATTTAAATTTAAATATACAGAATAAATAATATAATTACAAACAAGAGAAATAGAAATAAAATAATACAATCAATATAAAAAAGGAGATACAATAGCATTAACAAAATTTGAGACCGAATGAGCAGCACTCGTATTCGGTCGCAGTTCAGATATAATATTAATAGGCCTATAAGAGAATATAAAATAAAATAAAACAGGAAATAAAATTAAAATTACAGTTACAGAAATTATATAGTACAATATTAATATAAGAGAAATATATAAAATAAATAAATAAAATGAATAGGAACTAAAATTTAAATTTCAGCGGCAATAGAATTATATAATATTAACACTAGAGAGAATAATATCGCACGTGAAAAGTAGGACAGTTTATATATTATATATTTCAAAATTATAGACTACAAATATAACATAGGTTGATTAATTCATACACATAGGCTATAAATTTATTTAATCAAATTGAAGATATTAACACGTTTCTAATTTTCTTGTTATATGTTAGTGGGTTACATGTTAGAAGTTCCGAGTATACTTTAGCTAAAGCATTGTACAACCGAGGGCCAAAATTAATGCTATGCTTTAGACCAGCAGATGTGAGACATTTAGGTTCTACTAATGTTGAATTAATATTTCTCTTGTGTCATAATTATGTTTCTGTAATATAAACTTATTACGATTTTTATGATAAAATTTTAACAGCTTATACTTATAAATTTGTTCAATATTAAATACATTCAATTCAGAATAAATTAATTTAGTTGGGTAATCGAAACGTTTCTTCAAACAAATTTTAATTATTCGTTTTTGTAGTAAATTTAACGGACTAAGATTAATTTTTGTACTTACACCCCAAACAATTATACCATATTGAATGATAGACTGAATAATGGTCAAATAAACATTTCGTAGAACTCTAATGGGTAAGTATGTAAACATGTAAACCACAAACAAATATGTCCACAATAAATTTTGTTCATATTATAATATACAATGACTTTTACTGTCAATTAATTATAATGTCCATAATACATCTTACATCACTAGATGTGATGGTGTAGAGGAATCAGAATTAGATTTATCATTTTACATAGAAAGGACCTTCGTAAGAGGGATATCTGCCAGAGGTAGAAGACGAGAGATGCCGCCTCGCTTTTCTCCGCATGTCTGGAATGTTTATAACCTAGTCTTGAATGGGACTCAGAGGACAATTAATACAATAGAAGGATGGCACTCCAAATTTTAAAAATGTATAGTAACTCACCATGCTAACATATGGAAGTTCATCGAAAACTTGCAGAAGGACCAAAATGACAATCAGTTATTAATAAATCAATTAATGGCAGATCATTATGCAATAGGTCATCCCATAAAGAAGTCCTATGTTTTAAATTCAAGACGCATTGAGGAAATGGTGCGAAATTACCTTGTACATAGAGAAAACGGTGACGTTGATAGATATCTTAGAGGCATTAGTAATCGGTTTAAACTGTATGCAGAAGAACTTCCTTATGATGAAAACGATAATGAAGCAAATTAATGGTATTTTTTATAATTGAATAAACGTATGTATGTTACAATTATTATAGTTACTACGTAATATTAAAATTGTAAAATAATGTACATCTGATTGACTATATTATTTCCATTATAACAAAAGCAGACTGATGATTTTTTAAATTGGTTATTACTTCAGATTTGTAGATCTTTTAAATTATGGATAAGCCATCTATGGATACAACTACAAATGGACTTGTAATGTAGTTGACTTTAAATAACTGCTCTATAAATTAATGGATTTTAATGTAAAGGACAGAAGAAACTGGACATTTGGACTGTGCACATAAAAAGGGACATTTTGTCTGTGGACATAAATAAGTGGACATATCATCCGTGTATCGTACAATCGTCTTATGAATACAAATATCATGAACTATATCGTTTTCATGAAAATAGCTACTTATTTTATGGAAATCCTGTATTTAATCCGTCATCTCATGGTTTATTTCACCTGAATATAAATAAAAGAAAAAGTAAAGAAAAATTTACTTATGTTTCGGAAATCAGTATGTCAATTAGAAGAGATGAAGACGTAACTAATGAATAATTAAATGTGTTATAAATACGTATGATAAAATACGCAGAGAAATTGCATGCATTTATAATAGAGATGTAAGATATTTGTATTTCGATCACACAGACAAAATAGAATGCCGAAATAGAGAAATGTCTAGCCTTAAAATGTAGAAACGCATAATTAGCAGGAAAAATAAATTTTATTGGTTACTCCATAAAAGTGCTTATGTTGTAAAAATGTTTCATATATTTAGGTATATAATTTTTTGTAAGTATCTGCATAAAAAGACGACAAATTTCAGTTCATGTCATGTTGTATTTTACCTGTTTTCAAAGTATTAATTTCTAACATAAACAGTTTCTAATGTTTTCGAATTAATAAAAAGCAATATTGTGCTGTCATAAAATCATGTGTGGTTGAAAATTTAACAAATGAAGCAGGAATTTTAGATATAAAGCATTAAATTTAAAAAATGACCCGCTATAGATATCTACAGCTTATTTTGGTAATGTGTTCCTCTATTCAATGTATTTGTTCAGAACAATTGATTGTTGCTCGCTTACTAATTATGAGGTACATATATACTGTACATGTGCAGTATAAATACATTATAGTACTATTACAAATAAAATACACACAGTTATGTGCGATCCTCTTATTGTATAATACATCGACTTTATATGTTAGACAACAGTATTTAATAAGTTTGCAGATATACCATAAATTATAATATTGGATTTTAGTGATCATATCTTTGGAAGTTGTGAGAAATACAGGTATGCTCAGCAATTTCAGTAAATTGTGATCTGCCTCATACAAAGAAATAAAGACATATATTAACTGATTAACATTTGAAATCATCAATTAACGATTTTCAACGCAATGTCAATAAAAGTATAAGGTACAAGATATAATTTTAACGTGAATTCGTAAATTACTATAAATGATTTGTTCAGCGTTATCGCCATAGTAGAGGAAGTAGGAGGACGAGGGAAGGTCAAGGTGTTCTCCGCGGTTGCTATTCTGTTTTATAATGTATCTCTATCTTCGTCTGTTCCGAGAAGCGTTGAATCAATTTGGAGGTTACTCCGGGCAATATATAAGCAAGGGAACGCTACCATCCCTAGTCACAATCGTCGAACGAGGGAAGGACTAAGCTCACACCTTGGTAAGGAAGACAAATATTCTATACAATCAGAGTAAATGCTCGGTACTTCTAAATAAAGTAAATAAGTATTTCGAGTTTTATCAGAGAATCAAAAAAATGAATTGAAAATAGTTGTTTGTAATAAATAAAAATTACATTCACTTAAGTTAAAATTCACGATTTAAAGGATTTAGAAAAGTTTTTGTTTACAAACTGAAGAAAGAAGCTCTCTTTATTTATTACTCGTACCAAAACATTTTTGAAAGCCCTCACACGATTATTTCATCAATAATAAGAAATCTTTTCAAACTTCATACGTCTGTCTAAGAAAGTGATTTCATTTACCAGTAGATGAAGGATTTTGTCATTTATCGCTGCCCATACAATACAAATATTTGAATTTTTATAAGTAGTTTCATTAGAAATTATTGAAAAAAAATACACATATAATTAGTGATATCTTAAACTCATTTTTAAGCATTATCATCTACAATATATATATATATATATATATATATATATATATATATATATAAACAGTTTTTACATTAATTATATATTAAAATTGATATTGGGAAAGTTATTAATCGTTTACAAAATTCGTCTTAAGTTTTGTATTTTTGTGAAATATGTATAATGATAATTAGACACTCACTCGAAAAATACTAATTAACAAAACCACAAACAAAGTTAACAGAAACACAAACTCGTATTGTGTACTAAAAATTTATTATTATAAAACCTATAGTCTACTATGGCGATATATTTCAACTCAGTTCTCTGTGCATGTATGTATGGGATGTCGAAAAATTTATACACGTAGAAAGAGTGCAAATTTTGTGTGTAGGATCGAAAAAATGATCATTCAATATAACAACTGACATAACTGTTTGCATTAAAAAATATACTGTCCTAATATTGTTAATAAAATACAACATTTTAGTTAGTGCCGGTATTTAGACTGTTTGTTAACATTACATTTTGCTTTTCATAATAAAATTAATTGTGCCATGGGTAGATTCTAGTTGAATATTCAAGCGAAATGGTTAAAGTAAACTGAAAAAAAAATGTAATTTTGAATTGAAGATTACGACGCTAATAAGGTGTAATAAAATAATTTATTTTATCTAATGTGCCGTTATGATATGAAGATAAATCTTCACAACTGTGTCTAGAATTAGTCAACTTCAGTAGTAGTTTAAATAAATCTTACTGGATATTAATGAATATATAATATGACGTAATTTGCAATCTTTATTTATGAATGAAAATTACAATATAAAATCCAGAGCATCATGTAATGAAATTTTTATAGTTTTAGTATTGTTTGAAAATTAGTTTTATTCTCCTAATAGATAAAGGTACAAAATTATATTTGTAATACCTGTTCCAAGAAACATAAATCAAGCTCCTTGCTTTTTTAAATATTGCGTACAGTGATTACGTCTATAACAGTACCTATTTTATTGCCTTCTACAATTCAATGTAATAAAGTTTTGAAAAAACATATGGAATGAGATGTAATAAAAGATTAGCAATAATCTCTGAAATATAAGATTATGTCTAATAGTATTTTTGACATCTCTCCTAACCAAATATATTCAAACAAAATAAATATTTTCTTCCGCGTAATATATATTCCAAAGCACGCTAGAAATTGAAGGGTTCAGAACCATAGTGGGCCAAGCGCCATTTACTAAAACCGTAGAAAATAAGAGTTAAAATGAAGTTATTATCATAATTCAATGGAAACATATAGCAAGTAATATAAAGTATACACATTAAAACTAAATTATATGTGAATCTTCATTAAATTCTGGTATTCACTTAACTTCAACCCTTGCTTTCTCTCTTTTTAATAAATGGCGCTCGGACCACTATGGCTCTGAACCCTTCAATTGTTGCATAAACAGATGACCTATAATATTTCCAATGACATGTTTGTCCATTATGGTTAAAAAAGAAATTTGGTTTCGCTACACAAGAGAGAACATTTGTCTCTTTTCCATAGAGACTGAACTTCTAGTTATAAGTATTATGAGTTGTCCTAGGAGTGTGCTTTCCTCATTCTAGCTTCATGCACAAAGAATTTCGCTAAATGTACGTGGTTATTGCTAGTAAATATTGTGAAAAAATCACAATGACTTAAAGAATAATAATAAGAATAGTAATAACAATAGCTATTTGTTCATCTAAGATATTAGCAAATACATAGAAAGGAAACTTTAATTAATGTATTCGAACACATCTTTGATGCTCTAAAATTTCCCTGTATCGTTGAATTTGATGATTTCTTCCAAGTTTCGTAAAATAATGTCGGTTCCGGGTACTTTGAGCCGGTAAAGAGCTACACTAATAGCGACATTGAGCTGTCTTTATCCACCAATAACGAGACCAAGGTCGTGCACATAAATTAAATTAAGCAATGCAAGGGATAATTCTGTAAAATAATTTATCTGTGTATTACATAAGAAATCTTTGTGAAATCACGTTGCAATACCAGACATGTCGTAAACAAACAAAAATTAAAAAAAAAAATATTTGTGGAAAATTACTCTTTATCCAGCTACAATAACCCACGAAATATTAGAAAAAGAATGTTTAGTATAAGAAATAATTATACCTATTTTTTGGTATTATGTTCGGACTTGACCTAAGAACATCTGATTTCTACATTCTCTGGATAGAAAGTGCAGAGAAAGGAAATTAATAGATTTCCTGACGTTTTTTTCCCATTTTCATTATCCCTGATATCAAACACGTTGTTCTTACCGCGCCAACTAAATATGTAAATAATGTTTCTCCTAAATTAGCAACACTTTCAATACTCAAAATCTATACCAGGGACTGCCGCTCTTGCCTCATATAACGTGCAGTACTGTTTAATGGAGAGTTGGGGACAGTAAGCTGATTATAGACGCTCAGAGATAACTAAGTTTTCAGAATTACAGTAATAATTAAACCTTCCACACCACTCTTCTAATTTTCATTTAAAAAACTTGTACGAATAGTTTAAGTAAATGGCCAGAAGGTTTAACCAGCGAATAGGAATTATAAAGAATGGGCACTGCGAATTTCCCTGTCTGCGCATGCGCACCGTTAGCGTATAATTTCAGTTTCGAACATTAGAGGCCACTGTAATCGGGCACTCGCGAAGATGGAACAGTCATTCTGGGTCGCTGGCAAGTCTGCTGAAAAGTATTTTTGCTGTCGACTGCTGGTGCAATATCAGCGCCAACTCTAGGGAAAAAGGCAGAACCTCCCACTGATGCAGATAGAGCTGGTTTGAAGGACAATGAAATAAGGCACGCATCAAAAGTACCGACGCACAGTGTCCATACAATTTCCTATATGCTGTACGCAGTTTTAACGTCAATATACTAATCAATTGAGGAGCTCAGCGCACAAATGGCCCAGCCCTAAGAATTTTCATATTGAATGTATTGCTTTAAAAAGCTCTTCATATTGTTCCCTTCAAAGTGTAAATCAGCCTAATCATCCTCCTCAGTTTTTTCCTGAGATTTCAGTGCAATTTTCGTTTGTGTATCACATTTCGTCCACTGTTACAAATAGGTAAAGTGAAAATACAATTTTGTGGATTGGACCATTCGTGCGCTGAGCGTCTTAACTACTCCGGAAAATGTGCATAAAAATTTAAAATTTCCACTAAGAAAACATGAAGCTCCTATACCGGGAATGAATGAAATAGTGTCACTGTCCATTAATTTTCTTATTTATTATTATTATTATATATTTTTTGTGCAATGGCCAGCACTTGACCGTCACTATCCTGAGCAAGATTAATCCAGTCCCTGGAATTGTATTCAAATTCCCTCAAATCCATTTTAATATTATCCTCCCATTCATGTTTCGGCCTTCCAACTAACACTCTATATGCATTTCTGGTTTCGCCCATACCTGCTACATGCTCTGCCCATCTCAAAGTCTGGATTTAATGTTCTTGATTATGTTTGGTGAAGAATATAATTCGTGCAGCTCTGCGTTGTGTAACTTTCTTAATTCTCCTGTAACGTCACCCAAATAATTTCCTAAGCACCTTATTCTCAAACACCCTGTTCCTCTCTCGAAGTGAGAGTCCAAGTTTCAGAACCGTACAGAACAACGGTAATATAACTGTTTTATAAAGTATAACTTTCAGTTTTTTTTAACAGATTAGAAAACAAAAGCTTCTCAAGTGAATAATAGCAGATATTTCCCATATTTATTCTGGGTTTAATTTATTCTTAGGTATCATTTATATCTGTTACTGTTGCTCCAAAGTATTTGAATTTTACCACCTTTTCGAAGGATAAATTTTCAATTTTTATATTTCCGTAAAATTACACTACTTAAAAAAATTACGCAATTCACAGGAAACGAAATCAAGATTTCTCCAATCTTAACCCTATTTGAATTTGTGAAATTGGATTGCTTCTGAACAAAGGGAATTGTAATTTCATACATTGAAATTACTTTGAGATTTTTGGTGATGAAAATAACCGAGAGCAATTTTTAATAGAGTAAAATTAATTTTCTCCGCTAAACTCAATGCGGCATCGTTTCATTATCACAATAACATTATCTCGTCGTACCTGAACAATCTCTGTAGCTAAAAATACGTTGAACAAAAATTACAATGGTTAGCGTCCTGAGACATTTGTTTTTTTTTTTTGTTTTTTTTTGTTTTTTTTTTTTGTTTTGTTTTGTTTTTTTTTTTTTTTTGAAGTTCAATATAATTCTACACTTGAAAAAAAGTCACTGGCATAAGGAAAAATGCTGAAAAATTCTACAGGTTACAGTTAGGACACAAATGCAGGTATATTATAATATACATAGAGTATCTGCACATACATTTCATATCATAATCATGTATGAAGTAAGCCTATGACATAGTACACTATATCCTCAGGATTCAGAAAGATAGTTACTACGTTTTCATGGAGTATTCAAATCGATCTGAATATATTTTCCGTATTGAATACGATCCCTGTTTTCATGGAATTTTCGTTATGTATTGAAAACGATCTGAGTACGGAAGTTTTAGTTTCGAAAATACTTATGTTGGTTAACATGTCATCGACATATTAGCGTGTTGGTCACTCTGTAGGCATTAGCTATAAACAATGTTGCGTTTTCCAAATGAGGCGCAAGAAAATTTAATATTCTGGCTGTTAATCAATAATGGTAATATTGACTTTTAGGAAAACACGAAATATTATGTTTTACAACACTCTTTTTCAACATACATATTGCCCTGGCTGTTGGTAAAACAGCTGACACATCAAACAAATGACGATCGATGACGCTCTTAGCTTATTGAGATCGCACTGAATACGATATCCGTTTTCATGGAACTCAATTCGAATTGTATACGATCCGATCCCACTTTTTAGATGTATCGACCTTGAGACTCAGATCGATTTAAATCCCAGTTTTCATGAAGATTTCAATACGGTAAGTGTATTCAGATCGACCTGAAAACTCCATAAAAACATTGTAAGTGTACGAACCCATTATGAAGTAAATTCGACATCGTAAAAACCCAGATCATGTCTTAAATATAAATTAGAACACGGATTTTTGTCCGTTGTCATTATGTTGTCTCGTGTTAGTCAATACAGACGTCTGCTATCGTGCAGAAACCATATCTTGAGAACCTTTCGGCAAGTCTACGTAGTGTTAAAATATTGAATTGGCTTAAAGACAATGAAGACCAAGCTGTAATAAGCTAATAAGTGTAGAAATGAGCCTAAGAAAAAGAAAAAGAATTACCTATTATGAATTTTGGACTAGTTTTATGGCCATTATTACGTAATAGATTATTTCTGTTGCGTGCCGTTCCACTCAAGTGACTTTATTTCGCCATTCCTATATTATGGGGCCGTGACCGCCAGACGAATTTAAATTCAAACACGTCTTCAAGGCCGGTATAGTCCAGTGGAGATAATAGCAGAAAAACGGTTGCTAAGTAATAGAATTACGGTCAGATCTGCATGCCACACAGAGCACTCTGACAGTTAACTCAGTGCTAATATACTGTCCAAATTTCACGAGAGGATACCTGCGACGGGGGTATGGTTCTTTCGGGGTGAGAGGAGATGGTCAACTAGTAATTCAGCTCCTCTAAAGAAGCAAGTCGATGAGGATGATGTCATTGGTCGGCTGGAACAAACAAGGCTTAGTTATTGGCCGGTCGGTTCCAGGTTGGGGTTGGTTGTAAGAGTAGGGGAAAAAACTCGCATTCCTTGCTCGGATCTTGGCAATAAATGATGTAACTTATATTACTGAGATTTTCGTGGTTGTCTTAAAGCTATAGCCTAATTTTACATAAAAATGATAATAAGAAACAATGACTCACTGGAAATTACATTACTTCTGTATCTATTATTAAGACAAACATCAGACTCCAAGAAGTCAGACTTCAGATTCTTTTTTTTTTTTCTTTCTTTTTCTGTTTTCGTTCTTGCGAGGTTTGAATCAATATTGATAAATATCAAGTCATCTGATCATGCGGTCAGTATGGGATAAAGACATTTCTAAAGACAAGGGCCACATTTACTTTTTATGTGAGAGAGAAATTTCCTCTATACGAGTCTAAGATACTCGATCTGTATATAAATGATCTTTTCTAATATATTTAGATTTAGTTTTTCTCCAGTACTTTGAGAATGTCGTGGGAATGATGATTAGATTAGATTAGATTAGATTAGATTAGATTAGATTTTATTAAAGTCATGAGTATTATACAAATACTATGAACAGTCATAATTTTTTTTCGTTTCTCTTTTCCTGTTTTCTGTTTTTCCGCTTTTTCTTAAACTACTACCTACACAACACTCATGCCTAAGGCGGGACTCGAACCCACAACCTTTTGGACCAAGCGATAAAGAAATGCCGTGCCCCTACAGCTTGAGCCATCCAGGTCGGCATCATAATAGAAACAAAACAGAGTGAATAAGATTATATTAGAAACATAAGTTATTAACAGAGGACTCAAAGTATTCACTAATACTATAAAAGGGATGATTAATTATCCAGCGTTTTAAAACATGTGTCATAGTTAACAGTGTGTGCAGACTTATGTAATCTATTAAACATAGATACTGCCATGGAAATAAACTGTTTTTTCAGTTGTTTCCAGTCCAATATTAGATTCAGTCAAGTGAAAATTGTATCATTTATTATAATTATGACGATCAGATCTGTGATTATAATTTGATACATTTTTCTTTACCTTCACCAAAGAGGTGAAGATGTAAAGATTAATAACAGTCAGAATAGCCTCATTTATGAATAATGGCTTACAGTGCGCATCATAAGCTGAACCAGTGTGGTAGCATACCACTCACACATAAAATCCTCGTGGTTATAGGGTCGTAGTCAATGTATTGGCAATTACAGAAGCTCTTTATGTGGCTGTGGGTGGAGCGATAAGGTTTGGGTGGGGAATAACATCTGTGTTCTGTGGCAGGTTGTTACTACACACCCAGTCAGCAACATGACTGCCAGCAGCTTGCTACGCTTGTCTCTCGTCGCCGCAGTGGCCACCATGATGTTACCAGCCGCCTCTGCTCAGGACAAAGAGATCCGTAAGTACAACTTCGAAGCGAATAAAAATTAAACAGAATTCAGATTAAATTATTTTATTTCTCTGAATGTCATTTTATTCTTAAGTGTCATCGTCATCATCACCAACTTCGTCATCGTCGCCGCTAACATTACCATTATTCAACATCGTCGCCGAAACTAATTTTTAATACTCTCTTAGACAACTGATCACTTTCCACCAAAATAAATTTTGGTTAGGTTCTGTACAGATTCCATTATATGTTTGGCGAAAAAGCCGGGTGCAGAACGTTACTCTCAGTATTTCAATTTATTCTTCAATTACATTCACATTTTATCTTTCACTATGACCGTATGATTACCTAAATTACTCTGAATTGCCTCTGTTATTAAGAATACTGTTAAATTAATAATTCGCTGTCATCACCACATCCACTACATCTACTACTATTGCTCCTGCCTAGACCACAGTCTAGTATATACAGTCACGAAGCTTGAGTTTATAAGGGTACTAGGAACAATAGACTGTGAAGGTACTATTTCGCATTGTCTGTAATGAGGCGATAGTAGCGATCCTAGTGGTTAGCAACTATCTATGGATGCATAATTATTACAAATTGAGCTTCGTGACTGCATATACTAGACTGTGCTGTTACCAGTACAACCAATTCTACTACCACCGTCATCACCACCACTTCTACAACTGCCACCACTTCTACTACTACCACCACCACTACCACTACTACTTTTACTTCTACCATCATCACTTCCACTGCCACTCCTACTTCTAACATCACCATTTCTAGTACCACTTCCACTACTACCACCACTTCTACAACTACCACTACTATCATCACTTCTTTTTTTAGTTGGTTATTTAACGACGCTGTATCAACTACTAGGTTATTTAGCGTTGATGAGATTGGTAATATCGAGATGGTATTTGGCGAGATGAAGCCGAGGATTCGCCATAGATTACCTGACATTCACCTTACGGTTGGGGAAAACTTCGAAAAAAAAACCCAATCAGGTAATCAGCCCAAGCGGGGATCGAACCCGCGCCCGAACTCAACTTCAGACTGGCAGGCAAGCGCCTTAACCGACTGAGCCATGCCGGTGCTTTTATTATGTTAACATCTTGGTTTTACATACTAATATGTTTTCGGTTAGGAAATATTATATAGCTAATATGTTTTGTTTGTGCCATTTTCATTTTAATCTGTATATTCTTCTGGAGAGTTGTTGGACCTAATTATAGGTGGGGGGAGGGGTGAAACCTACCACGTAGGACTTGTTTTACACGGCACGTACGGTCAGAAGACCCGTTCATTGGATTTAAGACAAAATTCTGATAATATAGTACATCTGTATGTATAATATTGCTCAATAAATCCATCTACATACTAATATTCAAAGCGTTGAAGTAGGCCTATTCGAATAATATATTAGCAAGGTAGTTTCCCACGGGTTTTGAGTGAAATTATCTTTAGTTTCGATTTTACAAGAATTTGTATTTTCCGAATGGGGTCAAGTACCGGTACGGTACAGGGAGTAGCAAACAAATATCTCGCCCTAAAGTGAGCCGCGTCTTCTTGAAGTTTGGGATCACTGTACTAGCTTAAAGCTTTGTAGACCAGTAGGAAGCACATAACATTACTGAAAATGATAAATTATAATTTTTAACATGTTGAAAAATGTTCTGTACAGAACCAAATCATGTAATATTTTGTTTGCATTCCTTTCTTTCGATATTAAGCACTACAAAGAACTATGTTTTGAAGAAAGAATGAAAACGGAACAAAGCCACTGTATTTTTGGAACATTCTTATAGCATTATGTTCTGGTGAACTCTCCAAGGAAGTATGAATGCATTCTGGGAAGAAAAAAATAATTTAAACCATTATAAATCTATAATTGAAAGTTCTTTCCGAAATATTCAATGTTTTCGTGATACTGTCTCATTCAGTGTGATATTTCCAATTCTATTTGGCGAAAGAGTCTTATCGATTTTGGCTGCTTTGAATCTTCATTATTTAACCTACATTGTCTCATACTAGTTAACACAAAGTGTGGAGCACTTTGCCGTCTGTGCTCTTATCGCGACGCATAATGGCAGGTGTGTTACATTGGGATGACGACGACATTAGAATGAGAAATAGAGTTAAGGCTGGTTCACAATAAGCCGAGAACGGAAACGACAACGATAACGAGAACGGAAATATTGTTAAAATAGCTATTTAAATGCGAGTATTCACAATAGTTAATTGTGAATGCTCACATTTAAATACATTTATTTTAACATTATTTCCGTTCTCGTTCTCGTTTCCATTTCCGTTCCCGGTTTATTGTGAACCAGCCTTAACAGTCATAGTGTAAAACGAAGTATTCTACAAAACAATCCCTATAAAGCCTCTTAATCCACCTTGGATTCTACTTTGGCTCTCCCGAATTGAACTTGAATCTTCGGTATGGAAAATTAAACATTTTGTTTTATGATTTACGACGCAAATATGAGTTGGAGTTAGCCTTTTTAAAAAATGTTCCCTCGTCTACAAGCAAGTTCTTTGCGTTCCTCACATTTGATTTCAAGTCAGAAATTGACTAGTGTTACTAAAACACAATATCTTCCCGGAAAATCATGTGGTCCGTGTTTACGTGATTTCTACCCTTAAGGCAATTATAATTGGATAATATTCAGTATAAAAATACCTTACTACTCAAAGTCTAAGTTGTTCGGAAAGTGGTGTATGATCATTTTATTCTACTTTCTTCCCGAGTACATAACATTCAAGTTTCTGTCGGTCTGGGTAACGTAATCGGTAAAGCGCTGGCCTTCTGTGCTCGAGATTGCGGGTTCGATCCCGGCTCAGATCGATGGCATTTAAGTGTTGCCTAAATGTGACAGGCTCATGTCAGTAGATTTACTGGTATGTAAAGAACTCCTGAGGGACAAAATTCCGGCACACCGGCGACGCTGATATAACCTCGGCAGTTGCGATCGTCGTTAGATAAACCATAACTTAACTTCAAGTTACATACCTACCCATATAATGGCATGGAGCTAAGTTCCCACTGAACGTGAATAGAAACCGTTACAGCCTGTCGAAGCTGAAGGCATGCTGAGTGTGAATGGCATGAGCAGTCATAATGTAACCAGTAATTAACACCGTCGTCATTTGAAGCAGCTGTCGAGGAAAAGCCTTTACCTTTACTTGAATCGTGTTCTTTGAGGTCAGAAGTCAAAACTTTCAACATATGTATGAAAGGAACATTTATTCTGAAAATTATATGGCAGCTGTACACTTGCTTTACAAGCATGAGAACATAACTAGTATTGTTCTTTACGGAACTCTGTGTAATCTTTGTGTATGGTGTGAAATGTAATTAAACCCTGTGTGTTCGTTGTGTGTGGTGTGAAATGTAATTAAACATTTTTACTAATTTAATTGTAAGAATTCAAGGTAGAAGAGTCGACCTTGTAAAATTAACACCACATAAGACAGGATAAAGAAATACAAAGGGGAATTCTAAGGATTCAATGTTTCTACGGTACAGAAAACAGGATGTTTTGCTTTCTTATTAACACGAGGAAAATAAACAAAACATCGTTTTGTAATATGTATGGCATATATATCTCTAAAAATCTTCAACTTTATTAGCTTAATCCCTTATGAGTTATACAAGAAAGAAATTAAAGAGTAGGATAAAAATTAATCTACTTCGTATTTTTCGTCGAAATTTAATCTCAATTGGAAGGTTATTATAACAGTGATCTTAGCATAGATAGAAAATATGTTAAATAATAAATAAAATATATATTTTACATAAATAAATAAATAAATAAATACTGTAAAGTTGTGAAACTTGGACTCTCACTTTGAGAGACGAACAGAGATTAAGATTGTTCGAGAATAAGGTACTTAGGAAAATATTTGTGGCTAAGAGGGATGAAGTTACAGGAAAATGGAGAAAGTTACACAACGCACGCATTGTATTTTTCACCCAACATAATTGAAGAGGTGGATTCCGAAATGTCGTAAGCATTTTTTAAAAGATTTTAATTTACTTTATTCACGTTTTAATTTATCCTTTTCAACGATGAAAGAGTAATGAAACGGAGAGCTGAAAACCAGGGTTCAAATCCCGGTGCCGGAGAGAATTTTTCTCCGTTCAACTACTTTTTCATCGTACGATGACGCAGAATATCTGCACGGAAACATCATAAGTACTTCGGTACATTAAATAATATATATCATTTTCAAGTCTATATATAAAACTGTGTAAGTTTATTTAATATATTCCCTAAGTCTTGTCTTAGATCCGTTTGAAAAAACATACGCAGAAACTAAGGGCATCAAATTTATTTTATCAGTTTTTGTAATTGTTCTCATAACTTGTAATTTGGACTTGTCAATTTGGAATCCACCTCTTCAATTAGGAACATTCAATCCAGACGTTTGAGACGGGTAGGGCATGTAACACGTATGGGTGAATTCAGAAATGCGTACAGAATGTTAGTTGGGAGACCTGTGGGGAAAAAGACCTTTGGGGTAGCCGAGACGTAAGTGGAAGGATGATATTAAAATGAATTTGAGGAAATTGGGATATAATTCTAGGGACTGGATTAACATTGTTCAGATAAGGGCCCGATGGCGGGCTTATGTAAGGGCGACAATGGAAATCCGGGTTCTCTGAAAGCCATTTTTAAGTAATTAAATAAGTAATATATATAGGCCTATATCACATTAATAAATAAACAGAAATAAATACAGAAATTAAATTAATTATTTAAATATATAAATAAAATAGATAAATAAATATAAATCCAAGAATTTTTATATTTACACGAATTGTTCGAAATTTGATTGTTTCATTATCTGATTACATTTTGCAGTCTTAAATGAGTGCATGGCGATATTGATCTATAATTACTAATTTCCATTCTTTATTTTAATTAGCCAATGCCATGATTCCGTAATTCTGTTCTTTAACTAAACTGATAGTATTTTCGACTACAAAGTCGATGGAACCGGGCTTGATTTTGCAGAAAGTTGAATATTAAATTTAACATCTTTCCAGAACAAAGAATATGTGTCCCTTGTCTTGTGCAAGTTCATTTATTGGGCTCAGTGTTGTAATTTCCACTATGTAAGTCAAATACAGTAAATAGGAAGTACAACTACTTGTTAATATTGTACTATACGATAAGAATCCGAATGAACATATTCAGAAGGAAATAATTTCAGTAGTTTGTTAAGATTAATAATAAGAATCAATCATAAACTTAAATAAATACTCCTACAATGGTAGTCTCTGACTTAGATCCCTTGAGAACTGCGGCTTTCCAATTTGCGCTGTTTCGTTTTCTCCCAGCAGAACATTGCCCCCTCTGGCTCTTTGAGTTGATTATTTAACGACACTGTATCAAATACTAGGTTATTTAGCGTCGTTGGAATTGGTGATAGCGAGATAGTATTTGGCGACATGAGGCCGAGGATTCGCCAGCTATTACTTGACATTCGCCTTATGGTTGGGGAAAACCTCGGAAAAAAAATGAACTAGGCAATCAGCCCAAACGGGGACCGAAAAGACGCCCTAGCGCAACTCAGGATCGACAGGCAAGCGCCTCAACCAACTCAGCTACGCCGGGTCTCCACTGTAGGGATTTAAGGCTGATTCACAATAAACCACAAAGGGAAACGACAACGAGAACGGAAATAATGTTAAAATAAATGTATTTAAATGTGAGCATTCACAACTTTAGGGATTCAAGGCTGATTCACAATAAACCAGAAACGGAAACGGAAACGAGAACGAGAACGGAAATAATGTTAAAATAAATGTAGTTAACATTATTTCCGTTCTCGTTGTCGTTGTCGTTTCCGTTCCCGGTTTATTATGAACCAGTTTTTACTTTTGTAATGGGGCGAGGAAGATTATTAGTTATGGGGTTTAGAAAGGGCCCGTCAACTACTATGGCTATTTGCACCCTTATCTATTATTCTTTAAAAACGAACAATGCCATAAGCTATATTCGAATACGAACTAAAAACGTTGTCATACTAAAATCGGATAAGGGGCGAGGCAGAGCTGGCATATAATTTTGCATGAATTAGCGTTCACTAGCGTGCATTCAATCCCAACTCTTTATTTAATTCCATAAATTAAAACAGTAGCTCACACACTTACTCATATTTCGATTGAATAACTGAATTGAACTTCGGAGGAAGTACTACAACTCAGGACTGAATCTTTAAAGATCTATTGCGCTAACTCTCAAGCTAGGCGAATACCCAAACCCACACCTGTTGACTACACTTAAGCCTTGGTTTTTCTGAACTGACGCATGGGACGTGCGAGGTGCGAGGCCCGCCTCGCACAAATCCGAACTACACGAGAGATAGTGAGCAGTTTCTATAACTGCGAGATGGCGAGGTCTGCGCACCTCGCAGTCATAGAAACCACTATCTCTCGTGTAGTCCGGATTTGTGTGAGGCGGACTTCGCACGTCGCATGGGTCGGTTCAGAAAAAACCAAGGCTTAAGGTTCACAAAGTACCCAAATTTCATTCAGGCAACTTCCTTCGTTCCTAGGCCAGTCCCCTCTGTGTGTCGACAGCTTCGGGGAAATGCTATGGATGATGACGGAATGAAGAAATGTTCACGGAATGATGTAGATGCCATTTACAGTATTTCTATTTAGCCCTTTATTTTCCTCTGATGTCATTGCTCAGCTATACAGGGTGAATGATAACCTCTACACCAAAATGAAACTGGTAATAGATCATGAAGAAAGATTAAAAAAATCTAAATACATTTTTCCTCTAGCATTCACCGTTTCAGGGGAAATCGTTATGTTTCTATGAAGCATTTGGCAACATCAAGGCTACTGCAATAACCCTGAGCAAGCGCGGCCTGCACTCCTTACCTTTCCCTCCCCTTCTACTGTACTCAGTCGGTAATACGTGACGTGCGCTGCGTTGCAAGATTTATTTCAACCATTTTCGCTATTATTCAGTTTAAATTCATGGCTAACAGTTTAATTTGCAAGAAAAGAAAAAAAGAAAAACATTAACTGTTCAAATTATTTTTACCTATCTGCTTGTGTAGCAATCAGCCATTTCTTTCGGACCATTACCGCAATAAAGCGCTGCAAACATTGGGCAAATTCAGTACTACCTTTTTTCCTTCTTAACGGTGCTTAATCGAATGAAAAGTATAATAAAAGTTTTGTTATAGTTAATATGTAGAATCACCTCTTAAATTTTGGAGCATAGGTTACCATCCACTCCGTATAACCTATTACCGAAACGACGGTGCTCTCAGTCTATTTGTAGCGAGTGGTCTAATTGCGTTGTTTGTGTATGCCTGCGGTGATATAATGTACGTCGTATTGGTTAGAATTAATACTTCAGTGACTTTGTTGTTGACACAATGTTTATTAAATAAATTCCTGTTTAGTAAAAACAAATGAAAGATGACCTTCTAATGCCTAGCTGATACTCACTTTTACTATATTTTTAGATCAAACAAACATACTCCTATTCAAACAAAAGAATCTCCCTTAAACAAATATTTACACATATTTCTGAATGTGTATTGTTCATAGTGTTTATTACAATAGTTACAGTTCCTGTGCATTTCGTAATAAAAACCGTGTTAAAACGGAAGTAAAATATGGGTAAAACTAAGCCGAATTTTAAATTGTGAAGAAAATGTTGAATTTAGAAACCGTAGGTTGTTGAGTCGTAATTCCTCTGATATTTAGGTACAATTTACAGCTTCCATTCTTTATCCTAACATTCAATAGATTCCACTTTGATAGTCGTTATAAAAGCCTATTTTAGCCCACAATCAGGTAAGTATGCCCTACTGGTGTCGAATAATAAAATAATACTACACTGAATATGGAATCTGTTAATATTTTCCAAACATAGAAAGAATTACATCTACATTCGCAGTATTTGAACGGAACGTTTTGAAATCTTAGAGTTAAAATTATTTAAGGGAACCCATGAGTGAAATTACGAAATTCTAAACTATAAAAGCTAGATTTTTCAAATTTGTACCATAGGTATATATATCAATATAACTAAAAGAACCACATAATTTTGTCCTTGTAGCTCTCGTGGTTCACAAGTTATGAATAAGTTTACATTATTTGGGGGCGAGTAACTCAAAGTCCCTTGCGTAATAATTTTCTTTTTTCCGGTCACATAATTTGTGAATAGGCTCACCACACAAACTTATTTAAATAGCCCTAGGTTTCAATGTACATTCACTAGATAAGCCTTTATTATTTTTTAATATTGTATTGTTTTCTTAAAAAAATTAAGAAACTGAAAAAAATGTATATTTAAATTTATTCACCATAAAACCCGGAGCTATTTTTATTCGCTACATATCTGTGAGTCCCGCGCCGTGGCGTCGTGGTGTAAGACATTCTGCCTAGGACCCGCGTTACGGAATGAGCGGTGGTTCGAGTCCTTATGGGGAAAAATTTTTCTCATGAAATTTCGGCCAGTGTACGTGACCGGTGCCCACCCAGCATCGTGATGCACTTGGGGAGCTACGATAAGTAGTGAAATCCGGTTGCGAAAGCCAGCTATAACGGCTGGGGGGGATCATCGTGCTAACCACACGATACCTCCATTCTGGTTCGATGATCTTCCACCTCTGCTTCGGCATGTGGGCGTGAGGCCAGCAGCTTGCTGGTCGGTCTAGACCCTTCACGGGCTATAGCCCCATGGATTATTATTACATATCTGTGAACTTAACTTATTAAGTTTTAACTTCTGTAAAAAAAAATCTGCTTGAAGGAGCATTTTATAGGAATGAAAATGCTGAAAATTTGAAGTGTGAAAAAATAGCAATGAAAGATTTGAATACATCACTTACATTAAAGTCCTCCTTGTTCACTAATGAACCTATGGGAGCATCTAACGAAGAAGCGCGGTATATTCATACAGAAGTCAATGAAAATGCAAATAATTATGTATTGCTCAGTACAGTGCAAAATTGAGCGTGTAG
Organism: Periplaneta americana; assembly: GCF_040183065.1. Lineage (NCBI taxonomy): Eukaryota > Metazoa > Arthropoda > Insecta > Blattodea > Blattidae > Periplaneta > Periplaneta americana. The sequence continues at coordinate 92,578,250 of NC_091121.1, forward strand.
CAGTTGGAAATTTAAAGCACTACGGGACATTTAAATTTGCGTATAGATTTAAAATGGCGATACCGTAGCGGTGGTACGAGAGGTATGTAATTTTTTTTATAATGTCAAAAAACAAAATTGTGGTTTTTGAGAAATTTTCTTCAAAATTCACTCATGGGTACCTTAAAGAAACCTTGAAGATAAAAGCAAGTAAGCCGTGGAGCGACAGCCAGTGAAAAGCCAAAGTCGACCAGCCGACTGTTTTCTTCAAGTCCACATGCCTCAGCAGAGGTGAACGCTCATCCAACTCGTACGGGAGTAACGTGCGATTAGCATGATCTAATATCACCGTTATAGTTGGCTTTCGAAATCGGATTTCGCTATTCAAGCTAGTTCCTCACATTCATCACGATGCTGGGTGGATGCTAGTGCCATATACAATGGCTGAAATTTCACGCATAAATTCCTTCCCCACGAGGTGTCGAACCAGCGCTCATTCCGTAACGCGAGACAGACATCATACCTAAAGGCGCGCATCCACGAAGAGAGGCTGCCTCATCAATATGACGCTTGCTTCGTTTCAGTGATGACCTTTCCTTATAAAACCCTAAGCATCAGGGTAAACAGTCCTATAATTGTTTAAGACCCATTTTTCATTCCTAATAATTTAAATTTCTCATTTATTTTCACATGAAAAAGATTTTATGTTTAAATAGTCCCTTCTACTCACTTTGGGTTCTAGTCTTAAAAAGGCTCAAGTGCGGCTATTTTTGGAAATAATCAAGAAAATTGTTAAATGAGCAACATTACCTATTTTAGAAGAAATATAAACAAACAATATCCAGGAAAAACCTCTTATTTAAAAAAAACTCTATAATTGACACCAATTTCAATCTTTCTATTACTCTCCTGAAAAGTATAAAATTTTTACTTAAGATCTTTTTCCTCCCGGCCACAGCCTTGATATCACAATCACAATGTTATAATCACTATTTTTATAAATATGACTTATTATTATGATTATTATTATTATTATTATTATTATTATCATTATTGTTATTATTATTACTATTATTATTATTACTATTATTATTATTACTATTATTATTATTACTATTATTATTATTATTATTATTAATATTATTATTATTATTAAGAAAATGACCACAGTCTGGAGGAAAATAATATTTTAAAGCATTTATAACAGTTACAATGAATGTTTCTTTTCGAAACAAATGAGTTTACTTCCTTGTTAAGATATTTTGAACTTGGAATGAGCACTCCAATTCTACATAGCCCCCTGAATAAATATGTGAATATTTCCCAAACAATTTTACATTACGTAAATATCCTGTAAATGTTCATACTATCAGGTGTAGGGAAACAATTCGAAAGCAGTGTAATATCTGAATCGGTATTTGTTAAAACAACGTTAGTCATGAAATTAAGACTTGTAAGAAAATTTAAAAAAAACTGTTGTTTAAACAAAATTAAAGTATTTTAGTTCTCCGTAGATTCAGTATGAACACATAAATTCATGTAATTTTAACACCAAACAATTTGTTCAACTATAAATATTGCGAAATAACGACAAACTTGAACTTCACAAAAATTGTGACTGGCATTGTTTTAACAAAAACCAATTCATCTGCTTTTCTAATGTTGAACTATCTCTCCGTCAAAATAGGCCTAATGGGGAACAATTGAATACGTAATGCACATAACAGTCCACAATCCTATGATGTTAGCGTGGAACCGTGGATCTTATTATGGAGACAATAGCTCCACAATTACTTTTCTGACCACATCCGTACCTAAATTACGATGCATACTGAATATTTTACAACAGACCTTGAAACAAAATCCAACCATACGAAGTCGACACTCAATACGAGTAGAGTATTGTGTTGGTTTTCAGGCTAATGGCAATGCTCAAACAAGCGAAGGTGAAAGAAATGCATTTTAATCTTAATTCAATGTAGCTTTCCTAATCAAGTCAATGCCTTTCCACATTTCCTTGGCTTCTAAATGACCCAAATTCCTTTATTAATTGTGTTTTTTCTTCAATATTATTATTATTTGCAGAAGCAGTATAAAATTAAGCATACTTGCTGCTGTAAAAATTTCAGAGACTATCTTTTAGAAATATAAATTATTATTATTATTATTATTATTATTATTATTATTATTATTATTATTATTATATTTTAAACCTACAAAATTTTCAAGAAGAACTAGAGTATAAAAATTTATAACACTGACACTTCCAGTGTTAATGTATGGCAATGAGATGTGGACTCTGAAAACATCTGATAAATCAATAATCAGAGCGGCTGAAATTAAATTCACGAGAAAAACAGCGCAATATATTTTGTTAGATCACAATACTAATGAAGAAATTTTAAATGAACAAGAAGTTACATCAGTACTGGATAAAATACAAAAATAACTAGTTTGAACATATCCAACGGATGTCACGAGATCGTCTCCCAAGAATAATAATAAAAAAAAATAGCAACCTTGGGGAGCAAGACGTCAGGGACGACAATTGAAACGGTTACTGGGCAACTGAGACCGGACTGGATCAATCATTTCGTCCAAATCCATGAAAAGTGTTAGTATTATGATGATGATGATGATGATGATAATGATGATACAAATAGCCCCATGCTAATGCGCTTGCCTGCCGATTTGGAGTTGCGGTCAGGCGCGGGTTCGATTCCCGCTTGGTTTGATTATCTGATTGGGGTTTTCCGAGGTTTTACCCAATCATAAGGCGAATGTCAGGTAATGTATGGAAAATCCTCGGCCTCATCTCGCCAAATATCATCTCGCTATCACCAAACCCATGGAAGCTAAATAACCGAGTAGTTGATATAGCGTCGTTAAATAAGAAAAAATACAAAGATTTCCAGTGCAGGTATCTGAAGGAAGATGTCTGTCAAAGTAGTTAAAAAAATAAAATAAAAATGTATTGTCTCATTTAATAGCACATAGTTTCAAGAACCTTCCTACCCCAGACTCATTTCACCAGCATTATCGCCTTCATTTCATTCAGACGCTAAATAGCCTAGATGTTGATACAGCGTCGTAAAATAACCCAATAAAATAAAAAAAAAATAAAATAAGAACCTTCCTTCAAAATTTCAGAGCCAAATTTAGCCTGATTATGTATAAGGATAATTTTAAGACATATAAAGAGCTTAAGATACTGAAAACAATGCTTAACTTTGTCCACATTTTCCCGTAACTTACATTTATCATTACTTATGTACCGCTTTCCCAGAAACCATTTCAGGTAATTGAATGAAACTTTGCTTGCTAGTTTTTATTCAGTAGATTCACTTTATCTTGCAAAATAATTGTTTTTAAATATATTCGCTCTTATTTTTACATTAAGGAGAATACTGATTTGTAACCCAATTTTTTTGAACAACATTAAAAATTTTGTAAGAAAATGTTAGAACAAGTGAATATAAAAAAATTCCCTGCATAGTATGTTATATATGTGTTTTCTTATAAAAAAAATAGGTTGCATCATAAAATGGTACTTACGCTTACTAATGCATGGTTTTGTAAATTACAGAATTAAAAACTTAAGGCATAAAATTTCTAAAAAAAAAAAAAAATCGCAGACTATTAGGGCCTAGCATATAATTAAGAATTAGTATGCAAAATTTCATAGTTACAGGTGCAAGACATGGTAAACCGTGTGTAATGTAATTAATTTCAGAGGATTATTCTTTGAGATATTTCAAACAAAAAAGTTTAATACAACTTTGCTCATTTTTACTTTGTTTTCGAGATAAAATTGTTTTATATCGAACATTTCACCGGGTGTTTGGGAAAGCCAGTGATTTAATTCCCAATATTCTCAGTGAATTTAAGAGAGCAGTGTATTATGATAGTAAATGATTGAAAGAATTTGTTCTGCAAAGTAATTTTGCAATATTACATTTGTTCGAACCGAATTTCTGCACATAAAGGGAGAAAAGTAAAATTATTTCAATCATCTACTATCATAATACACTGTTCTCTTAAATTCATTGACCATATTGAAAATTAAATCAATGACTTTTCCAAAATACGCAATGAAATGTTTATATACAACAAAATTTTATCTCGAAAAGGAAGTAAAAACGAGCAAAATTGTATTAAACATTTTTGTTTTTAATTTCTCAAAGAATAATAACCCCTTGAAATTATTGACATCTCTTACGGTTCATTCTGTATATTACAAGACACGAGTACTTACTTACTGGCTTTTAAGGAACCCGGAGGTTCATTGCCACCCTCACATAAGCCCGCCATCGGTCCCTATCCTGAGCAAGATTAATCCACTCTCTATCATCATATCCCACCTCCCTCAAATCCATTTTAATATTACCTTCCCATCTACGTCTCGGCCTCCCTAAAGATCTTTTTCCCTCCGGGCTCCCAACTAACACTCTATATATATTTCTGGATTCGCCCATACGTGCTACATGCCCTGCCCATCTCAAACGTCTGGATTTAATGTTCCTAATTATGTCAGGTGAAGAATACAATGCATGCAGTTCTATGTTGTGTAACTTTCTCCATTCTCCTGTAACTTCATCCCTCTCAGCCCCAAATATTTTCCTAAGCACCTTGTTCTCAAACACCCTTAACCTATGTTCCTCTCTCAAAGTGAGAGTCCAAGTTTCACAACCATAAAGAACAACCGGTAATATAACTGTTTTATAAATTCCAGCTTTCCGATTTTTTGACAGCAGACTAGATGATAAAAGCTTCTCAACCGAATAATAACACGCATTTCCCACATTTATTCTGTGTTTAATTTCATCCCGAGTATCATTTATATTTGTTACTGTTGCTCCAAGATATTTGAACTTCTCCACCTCTTCAAAAGATAAATTTCCAATTTTTATATTTCCATTTCGTAGAATATTCTCGTCACGAGACATAATCATATACTTTGTCTTTTCGGGATTTACTTCCAAACCTATCTCTTTACTTGCTTCCAGTAAAATTCCCGTGTTTTCCCTAATCGTTTGTGGATTTTCTCCTAACATATTCACGTCATCCGCATAGACAAGCAGCTGATGTAACCCGTTCAATTCCAAACCCTCTTTGTTATAACATAATGTTATAACAATATCAATATCAATAACCCAGAAGACACGAGTAGGCCTATTAATGATTTTCTGAAACCCTGAATTTTGACCTACGTCCCCCCTTAATTATTATTTGTATATTGAATCTATAAATATTACAATTATTGTGTTGTTCCGATTTGTTTCTAATATGATTCGTTAATAAAAACCAGTGGTAGGTGGTAAATAGCTCATCGAACGCTTAATAGCGATTTGTGAAACATGAAAGAGCCACAAATAGTAAACATTAATTGCTGGCAGCTGTGGTTTCATTCTAATATGACTCTGAAATATATAAAACGGGTTTCAGGAACGTGACGTCTTCGCTGACGTTTGCCGGTCTCTATCAATGAACATTCCACTGTGCGGCCTTAACCTCTCTTTCGTAACAGTTCTCGCCGGCACGTAACCTGCAGCTGGTTGTCTCTATCGCTAGAACGAGATTACAATCTGTAATCAGTCTTCGAAACTAAAGTTTTGCGAACGACAATTTCAAACACAATGCTCTCTAAGGTGCAGCGACATTCTATTACAATAATTAATCCACGCTGGACTCCCGAAGCCAATCTGATGGGCCGAAACAGAATTTTAGCACAATAAAGATAGTGTGCGGGTAGTTTCCGAGGCACACATCCATTTTCCCACCATAATTGCACGATCTATTCTCATTCAACAAGCGAAAATTAAGATAAGCACAACAGATGTCTAGATCAATTTTATTGTCTTCATACTCTGTGGCTCTCAAAGGAGTTGCAACATCAGAAGCAGCGTTGAAGTATTTTCCGACAGAATTACAATCACGAGCCATGATAACGGTCTGTCTTCATGTTCCCAGTTTTAGTTTTAATTCCAGACTTTAAGGCGATGCGCTATTGAAATGTCTAAAATCCACAATTTTTGAGCTAGAGACTTCAAATTTTTACTGAATATACATATCAATATTATAACCACACATTGTAAATTTTAACCTTTTCTCATAATAGTACATTATGCAACGAGCCTATAACGCTTGCGCTCGTTTCATAAACAATCATACTCGCGTCTTAATTACCATTATAGGCAAGTTTCATACGACTTTTCATGCTCGACCATATTTCTAACTTGAAATTATTCATAAGTATTCATGTTATGGTTATGTGAGTGAGGAGCAGAACTGACCTGAATTGTGAGATGTGCGCAGACGCGAAAGTATTGATTTTTTTCCGAGGCACGAATGTCATTGACCTTGATATAATCTAGAGAATAATATGAACATTAGTCTTGATATAACCTGGAAATTGATTTAGAATTGAAAAACGAGTTGACAAATTGAATTTATTTGAATATTATTTACAATTAACGCTAATTATTATAGTAACAGAACATAACCTTCTGCGACAGTATTGGATTTCCAGCCTCCGTGACTTTTCGCTAATTCTCTTTCGATTGCATATCCGAGAATAATCGATACTTGCGGTTTTATAACGGTAGAAAGCTGACCTGTCATTGGCTGAACAGTTGTAACCTGAGTCGTCATTGGCTGAAAGACCTGACCTTCAATGAGTAGGTGTACTTTAATGACATGCATTAAAGGTCTGCTACCAGGTGTATAATTACTACATTTCGGCATGGTCGAGCATAAAGACTTTTATGCCATCCTAGTATTATAAACAGGTCGTTACTACATCGAAAATCGTGCGTAATTGTCTTATGGCACGCGTGCTATAAAAGCAATGACGTATTTGCTATGACGTAATACCAGAAGGCTTGCTATCTTGGTTATCGTTTCTACGCGACGTAACAAGAAATGAAATGCAGGACCATAGGTAACGTATTATTTATTTCCAATCTTTAACACTTTTGTATCACTTATGTAATATCACAAAAAACAGTTCTCTGGTCCAGAGAAACTATATTAACAAGATAAAGGAACATTTGTAACATAACCTGCAAGGTCATCCATTACTCTTTACTCAATGCCAAAGCCAGGCGCAAGTATTCGATAAGAACATATGAAGACAATTTCAGTTATGGATCCCGAATTGACCTACAATTTATAATGCTAAGATGCCATAAAGTGTTGTATCCAACTCGTGGATAATCTTATTATGACACTCGTGAAAATTCACTCATGCCATAATCATTAAGATTATCCACTTGTTGCATAAATAACTATTAAACAAATTAAACTTATTTTGTTTTCTTTTTTTATTTTCTTAGTGAAAATCCTATTTCTAAAAAAAATCATTTTTAATCTAGTTTTTTCTTAAAGATAACACTGCATATAGTCCAATGGAGTATTAGTAATGCCCTATTCTAATTTGTTCATTTGTGAAAAAGCATAATTTCTTCACTATTTAAAAATCAAGGAAAAAAATAATACTCCATACTGCTTTACGTATAATTTTCTAAGAATAAAACTATGCTCAATACAGCCAATCGAATGCTCCATTTCACAACAGAGATATTATGCAAAGTTTCATCTCTAGCTTTAACAATTGAGAAATAAAATGAATACTTGTCGTTGCAAACGTAGAAAATGTATTTATTTATTTATTTTTTTTTTTAGATAATTAAATTTGAAGTTTTGATTACACATAACCCGTGCTTTAACACAACTTCTACCAAATTCTTTTGTAGATTTGTTGTTTAGTCAACTGTCCGAAGACAGGTCTTACCGACCTTCACAAGTGATACCAACAAGGCAACACTTGTGAGACATCTAGGGCAGGAGATAATGGGATAGGGTGGCCAGTTTCTTTCCTCCTCCATTGCATAAATCGCCGATTAGCTACATATTACACAATCAGATTTCAGATGTATGCAAACAACTGTTCTTCCTCTGACACATATCAAGTGAGATGTACTGTCTGATAACAGATGTGTACATATCAGCCAGAACTTCAATCAGAGGCATTTGTAGATTTAATATACTGATAGTATGGCATAATATTTTCACGAAAAGTCTCATTAAACCGTGCATTCTTAGCGGAAAAATTAAAAAGAATGATAAAATTTGTCAAAATTCTACTATTTTCAGTAGCTCGTCGCCTTAAGTTTTACAAATTGATATATAAAAACAATTATTTCGACACTTTTTGAGCCAACCAGTGGACAGAATGTCTATTAAAAGCTGTGTGTATATATATATATATAAATCGTTCCATTGCGAAAATTTTTGTACAGAGTAGCTGCAGTTCAACGGATATAATCACTGCAACTATTATTGAAAAAGAAAATGTGTACGTTTCTCAAATTCTCCTATAATACAGGGTGTTTCAGAAATACTTTGACAAAACTTGGGGCATATTCCTCACACCAAAATAAGTAAAAAAAGTTCATATAAACATATGTCCGAAAATCCTTACTTTTTTAGTTATTAATGAAAGAACATAATGAAACATCTGTTAGATATTGTCAGCTTGGTAGCAAGTGTTGCAACGTTAATCAATTCAGAAAATCGTAACAATGAAAGTTTACATACAACGCATTTCGAGGTATAATCCAACAATTTAACTTAAGTTTGTCTCATTTTATTAGATAATCGAATGATGATATCGATACAAGTCTGCTGATGTACCCATTGTATCCTAGATGGCTATGTGTTACCAAGGAGTCCATGATCCGACGAAGGCATGCGTGTGTGAAAGCAAGAGGAGAACATTTTGAACATTTGTTATGAGTTTCTGAATTGATTACCGTTGCAACACTTGCTACCAAGCTGACAATATTTAACATATGTTCCATTATGGTCTTTCATTAATAACTAAAATGCTAAGGATTTTCGAACATATGTTTATAAGAAACCTTTTTTCTTGTTTGGTGAGAGGAATATGGTCCCAAGGTTTGTCAAAGTATTTCTGAAACATCCTGTATATTGATGGCTTTTTTACTTTAGTTTTAAGAACTACTAAATTGGACTCCAAATAGTTCTTATTGAGGAGATGAGAAATGTCGATTAATAGTATAATGTGTGTCAAAAAAAGAACTACAGATAAATGGTAGTGACTATCACAAGACATAACAATGCTTCGTAAGATGTGACAATTAATACCCTGCTCTGGGGCTTTCACCTGTCGCCGCTGATCGAGACGGACGAACCGCACAAATTCTTTTCTTGCAGTCCCTCTACGCCAGTTAATCACCTCACGGTTACTAAATCAACCAGAAGCGACAACGTAACACTAAAAGTTATTAAGGAGGACCATATACAGACCTGACTTCTTTGGCTCATATAGAAATGAAAAATACGTTCACTCTTATTATTATTACGCCATTCAAAATTCTCCAGGCACAGGTAGTGACGACCTTTCAGTAAGAGAGACTGAGTAGTGAACTAGTCGACATATTATCTCCGAGCATTTCGATTCCCTTTTCATTAATTTCCACCTTTGCTAATTTATGTCTTATGAAAAATCGAAGTAATTTAAAACTACTTTAAGTAAATTAACATTATCGTTAAAATTCTGTACTATCAGAAAAAAAAAAAAAGCAAGCAATGATCCATAATGAAATAATGAAACCCAATATTGAAGAAATGCATAATATTAAAATAAAACCGAACCAATTATTACTGATTTTGTTTTACTTGGTTATTTAACGATCCTGTATCAACTACAAGCTTATTTAGCGTCGATGGAATTAGTGATAGCGAGATGATATTTGGCGAGATGAGGCAGAGGATTCGCCATAGATTGTCTGACATTTGTCTTACGATTGGGAAAACCTCGGAAAAAATCCAAACGGATAATCAGCCCAAGCGGGAATCGAACCCGCGCCCGAGCAGGCAAGCGCCTTAGCCGACTGAGCTACGCCGGAATTATTACTGATCCCAAGCTTAATAAAGAAAAAATGAATGCTTGTGAATGAAGAAAAGCATGAAAATAAATTAATAGGAATGACATTAATTAGCATTTTTATATTCTAGTAAAGATTCATTTTTTAAATTATAAAAAAATGGGCCTATTTTAACTTCAAAGAAAACTATAATTATCGCATTAATGATTAAATAATTATATTTTATGTAATAAATAATAATTACCTACAACATAAATAACAATACCTTTCGATCTCTTAAGTTGAATGAGGGTTTACTGCAGCGATCATTGGCGGATATCGTCCACACCTGTGGAGTAACGGTTAGCGCGTCTAGCCGCGAAACCAGGTGGTCCGGTTTCGATTCCCGGTCGGGACAAGTTACCTAGTTGAGGTTTTTCCGGGGTTTTCCCTCAACCTAATATGAGCAAATGCTGGGTAACTTTCGGTGTTGGACCCCGGACTCATTTCACCGGCATTATCACCTTCATCTCATTCAGACGCTAAATAACCTAAGATGTTGATGAAGCGTCGTAAAATAACCTACTAAAATAAAATTGACGGATATCCTTTCTTAAGGACATTAAAAATAACTTAAAAGTTTGTATGTAAATTTATTTCTCGATCCCTCTAAGCGGGACACGTGTACTTGCCGAATAGAGATAAATCTTAAATTCTCAGAACCAATGCTACCTCTTTTAAACACCGCGAACATTTCAAAATTCGCTCTCTCTTTATATCTTCTTCCTTTTCTTCCAATGATCATCTTCTTATCTCTCTCACTTTTTATTTCTCTTTCTATTCTTTATTTCAAAATTTATTACATCCATTATCTACAGCGTGTTGTATTTGTTACCTGTATCAAATTTGTAAGTTAGTCTTCCACTTCCAGAATTAAATTTTGAAATTATATTTTCCTATTAAAGCGTTGAAAATGGACAAACAAAAGAATATATACATATATATATATATATATATATATATATATATATATATATATATATATATATATATATATAAAATCATAGTAACATTACTGATTCTATTGAACTGTTCGTAATATAACAGTGTAACTCTATTTGAAATTAAATATTTAAATCAATGATGTCAATATAATGAGTGGTATCATGATGAAAAAATGTAATTGAAGACTATTGTTATTATTATAAAAGTTGTTATTATAAACTACAATCTAGATTTATTATCTCCTACTCTTAAAGTTTAAGTCACTATTTGGTTCAAGTGCATGTATGTTTAATATCAGAAGAACTCATCGTTTTGTATTATCAAATATGTCCACGTAATCGTTTATACTGCAGGATAAAATAACCATTGCAGCAATAGAAAATACGTATAAAATGACTTTATGTACGGCTCATAGGAATAAATCTTCTTCTTCTTCTTCTTCTTCTTCTTCTTCTTGGTTTAGGCCGTTTCAACCTGTTCAGGCTCCAAATTGTTTCTGTATCCATCTTTGGATCTTCCTAGGTTCCGTCTTCCTTGTGGTTTATAATTTAAGGCTGTATTTGGTATTCTATACTCTGTCATTAGGACTAAATCAAATTAAAAATAAGGAATTCGAAAATATGCTCCTGTATCCTATTAAAAACTCTGGCGTTATCACTCGCGCGGATTACATTTGTAACCCACTGTAAAAACAGATATATTACCACACAGAAAAAAGTCACAATTACATCCAAACATTTCAGATATGAGGAAGATACTGAAAATTGCACGCTATCAGCATTGAAAGCGGAGATGTGATGACGTAATAAACAGCAGTGTTTGCCGCGCGACTACTGGAGGGTTACTCACCAGTTATGTTTTATGTGGCGAAGTTACTTATCCTAAAGAACATATTATTAATTATGAGCGAAAGTAGCTTGACATTCAACTGTTTTAATCTGTTACTCATTTAATCGAAGAAAATTCAGATGACGTAATGACTATTTTACTCATTATTTGTGTTCTAGCTGATTTCATCAAAATATGTAAGAGGAACGATCCAGAACTGAACGCGTGCATCACAGAATCTGTAATACAACTGAAACCAGCCCTCAAGAGTGGTAAGAAAATGCAATCAAGATACCATTTTTATTGATTTATATCTGGATTCATCCTGTGGCTTCTGATTATAAGTAATACAAAGTTGTCAGTTCTGGGTTCATTTTCTTTCTTTACTCTTCTTCAACAAATAACTAGAATCAAATTTGAACATTTATATATAGCCTACTTTATTAATTAGTTTGCATTTTTAATGTAGGCACATAACATTTAATAACATGTTACAGGGGTCGAGGGCTTCCTTCCCTCGTTGGAGCCTTTGTTCATGAAAGAAGTTCTCATCACCGAAAATGGTGGCTTCAAGATTGTGGGCAATGACGTCAAAACTTATGGATGCAGCAACTTCAGGATTTTCAACATGAAGTAAGTCCAATAACAAAATTCTAATGTGAATTCATATACGATATAGTAAACCAATACATTCAATCTATTAAAAGTGGGAAATAAATGGTCAAAGTTCAGTAATTGGAGCATATCTACAATATTTTAATGAATAATGACATTGAACAAAACTGCCTGTGATCTTTACATTTAAATTGAAAATATTTTCTATATTTCTCGAACCTCAGCCATTAAGTTATATTTTCATTTTACAGAGTATTCATATTGATATTACTCTTGCCTCAAGGAAAAATCTGCAATACTATTTTACAATACCATTCATTTATTCATTCAGTAACTCATTCAAACATTAATTTCTCATTCATTTTTTCATCCATTCATGTTTTTTGTTAAATTTAGAATACAAGCCTATCTCGATTTTACACTCTCTTTATTTGACTACCTAGGTTCTACTCTTCTACTCGTTCTGGGAAAACCTGACATCTCTTTAAGTTACATTTTACTCGCGCGAAGTTTAAGTTTCGATATTTTATAATACAACATTTCTTAATCTATTTAGTAATGAATTCCCTTACAACTATTCAAATCAACTGGAGATACAGTGAAACCACCCGCAAGATAGGGAAACTTCTCAAATACGGACAGATTTTTATGTCCCAACTGAAATAATATAAAATAATGACAAATTTAACTCTCGTTTACGGACACACTCAGACACGGACACGGACAGCTGTTTCAAAGTCCTAAAACTTGCTTTACCTCCTGACTACAGACAGAACTTTTATTCCAAGACCTAATATGCTATAAAAATGGAAAATTTAGTTTTGAGAACGGCACAGAAATTCTTTAACATGAAAGAAGACAATAAGGGCCTCTTAGACTACCAATACCCCAGCCGGCTACTTCTTGTTAGCTGGAAGAGGGCAGATAAACAAAATCATAAAATTTAACCTGTCTGATGGGTCCAAGGTTTCCGCGATCGTGAAATTGTATTCGACACATGATAGGGTTAGTAGGATTATTCTCTTCACTTCAATCAGTTGTTCTGTTTCGAGAGACATGGCTACCTGAACGTAAAGGTTAAGTTGAAAACTGTAAATTACAGTACTGCATAACTATAGACATAGAATAAAATTTCGGTCTTACATACTGTAGTTCAAAATTGCAAAGAATGTACTGTAGTACAGTATACTGTATTTAGAATTAAACTACAGTAATACATTTCATTTAAAGCGTAAAGGGATACATAATGCATATTATAAATTTACTGTTAGATTGGGGAGCCTCTCTCCCAATAAAGGAAACCTCCCAGATGCGGACAGATTGTTACGTCCCTTCGATGTCCGTAAATGAGAGATTTCACTGTACTTTATAATTGTTGCTTTTCTTCTAAATATGTGTCCCACATCAATAAAATTGTAACAGTAATCCAAAGAAGTTTCTAAAATATATAATCTTGCTTTTTTTTTTGTTTATTGCTCTTTAATTTGTAAGTAAAGATTATTGGAAATCAACTGTTTATTTTTAATTTCGTATCTCATTTAAAGAAATCTCCAAATAAAAACTATTAAAATATAAGTCTTATTCAAGAGCTTTGTAATACATTATTATTATTATTATTATTATTATTATTATTATTATTATTGACAATAATTTATCAAACTCAACAATGTTTTCTAATTATTTACATTATGCTACACGTTTTAAGTGTTGAGCTTTCTAAAATAATAATTAAATCTGCCATATTTTGAATGTAATTCTGATGATTCTAAATTTACAGAGCGAACATGGACACATTGCTTATCGAGTTCGACCTCGAGCTCCCACATCTTTACTCTGTGGGCACATACGATGTCAATGGCCGCATTCTACTTATCCCCATCAAGGGCAACGGGCCATTCACTGGAAACTGGAGTAAGTACTTCAGTATTCTAATTTTCGTCTTAACATAGTAATTTCTTTTAAACAGTGTTTGCGGAAGTTTATCAGAGCACAAAATGTTTAGTCCAGATGAAAGCGCAAACTATGTTGTGGTATGCGAAAAGAGAATATCGGCGAGTGTTTAACCATGATGCTTCAACTATTAAAAGCATTAAGAAGTGACACGATACATTTTTAGCTACAGTATCGGTGTTGAAGAAGCATGGTGGTGGTCGTAGTACATCCGACGAAATGATTGCAAATGTTCAAGCCTCGTATGAGCAAAGCCCGCAGAAGTCATTAAGAAGAGCTTCGCGAGAACTTCAAGTACCAAAATCAACATTGCAACGAATTATCCACAAACGTCTCAAACTGTACGCATACAAAGTGCAGTTAACGTAACGTCTGGAGCCGGATGACAAACCCAATACGATGCTAGACCGTCTCGGCGCTGATCTCCGGATTTAACACCGCTCAATTTCTTTCTCTGGGGCTACGTTAAAGATAAAGTGTACGCCACCCCAGTCGGAGACGTTCGTGATCTTCTGGAGCGCATCATAGAGGCTATTGAGAGCATTCCAGAAGACATGCTCCAACGAGCTTGGCAAGAAATCGTTCATCGCCTCGATATCGTCACAGTGACAGCTGGAGCTCACGTAGAGGTATGGTGATGAGCATATCGAAACTTGTCGAGCTTTCCTTTCATATAAACGTTACTATAGGTTTTTTATCTTCAACAGTTTACCAGTCACGTACAATTGAAATTAGGTACATTCGAGCGGTCCATCCTGCATATTAAATTGACACGTTCACTGGAAGAAACATCAAAGATCGTTGAACAGGTAGGAACGACAAACCCATTATGAAGTGACATTGAGGAAAGAGAACGTTCAACAAGAATAGAGAGTGATAAATTACTGAAAAATTACAATCCATTTACTAGTTTTACAAAGTCTAACGGGTCTTTACATTCATATATTATACGGTAAATGCTCTGTAAAACTGAGTTATTAGCAGATTATGTTATTATAAGCGAAATTTTTAATACCTTGCCCATTTTCGACATCATTTCTTTCAGTTATTACCGAAATTTAACATTACATTCCTTAAACTTAATCATACAGGAGAAATAAACAGTTACATAACAACAATGAAAAATTATAATATATTCCCAAGAACATGGTATGTTTAAAATTTGGAAGAAGGAGGAGAAGAAATATTTGACAGAACACGTAACTATAGGAAACATTGATAAATAATATAATTATATGTAATACAGGGTATCTACACCAAAATTCTCTATTTTTATTTTGCTCTCAATACGAGATAAATAAAGATAAAGAAATTTTATTCACAAATATAAGTCGTAAGAGGTATTAAGTCTGTAGAAAAAAACACACACTGCCACGTTAGCCCCTGCGTTGGCACGAAGGATATCTAGGGTTGGTATCAATGACTTCCACAATCCTGACACGCAGGAATATGATCAGAGAAGACTGTCACAAGAACGACCTACCTGGACATGCTGCAGTTGTAAGCCTTTCCCCAGGTTGTAGTTTCAAAAGATGGTGCTCCACTTCAATGGTCGCTGGATGTGCGGAGTACATTGCCAGGGCGTTGGATAGGAAGAGATGGACTGCTGAATCGGACTCCACGTTCTCCTGACATCAGATCACTGGATTTATCTTTTTTTTTTTGTGCAATATGAAGGACAAGGTGTACACCCGGGACCTTCGAGACCTCTGTTTCTGGATTGTGGAAGCCATTGGTACCATCTCTCTGAGCATGTTGGAGCGGACCTGGACGGAAATCGAATACAGACTAGACATCCATAGTGCCTCCAAAGGAGCTCACATGGAAGTTTGTGATTTTTTGTTAATTCTTCATACGACTTATGTTTGTCAATACAATTTTCTTATCTTTATTTCTTTGGTATTGGGGGTATGATAAAAAAAATAGGGCATTTCGGTGCAGACACACCATCTATAGGTATGTTTAATCTTAAATGGACTCTTTAATCCGTATGTTCAAAACAATTATTTCTTCAGGGCGGAATTTTATGACTGTTTTACTGAAAAAGTGTTCTATTTATATCTCGGAATATTACATAATTTGGTAAATATAAGTCACTTTCAGCACAGTAGACCATATCTTAAAAACAAATCAAATGGCAACATATACAGTAGTCTGCAGTACATTGTGTGGTTATGCCTATAAATATGCTGTAGTTTAAATGTATAAATTAAAAAAGTGTTGTCCTTAGACGCAATAAAGATATAGAGGTAGATCTCGTAGAGTTCCATGCTCTCGTGACATAGGCATAAGAATGATGTGGTGCGGTCAGCAGCCTTTTTATCACAGACAAAGACCCGATGCTCAATTGGGCGGGAGGCTTAGTGCATCCAAGTGAGGCTCTGGAATTTTGGTAACGAAAAATATCTATCGAAAAACTGGAATTGAACCGGAAATCTTCTACTAATTGAGATATTCGGCCGCTATTTTGAAAATTGACAATGGAAAAAAAGACGGAAACAATGTGTATTCTTACTATTATTCATTTAGTTCTACATCACAGATGAAAACTCGCAAATTGATGGTGTTTTGGTGAAAGAAGATAAGTCATAAACATGATTTTTGAGATGTATGGAAACTAAACTTCGGACCCTTATTGCAAATAATTTTCTACACAAATAAAACCAGTGAAATGCAAGTATTATTTTGTATTTTGCACACCCAAATGTAGAATTTAACTTGTGTACTCACCTGGCAAACAAAATTCAATTTACACATAAAATAACTAAATCACTTTTACTCGAACACATCGCAATGTAACGTTAATTGTCGTTTAGCTTCCTTTGTAACTGTCTACCTCTATCATTTGGTTTGTCTGTTCTTCTGCAGCTGAATGTACGGCGCATGTAGCTCTGCAAGGCAAATTGGAAGATAAAAATGGTTATAAATTTATTACATTCGAGACGCTGAAAATCGACGTAACTGTAGGAGATGGATCCATAGATTTGCAGAACCTATTCGGAGGAGAGAAAGTAATTGGTGAGTATATGGAAAATAAGTGTGACTAGGTAAACATTAAATAGAAAGTATTGGAGAATTTGAATATATGGAAAAAAATTTTAGCTGTGTCCACTATTTCATGAGCACTAGTGCATGAAGGTTCTATTTGTCAAGAACCCGTTTAACTTCAACATGTTTTGATATGTAAACGTCTTTGTTTGAGATACACATGATGAGACAATATAATACTTTTAGTGTAACATGAAGTTCAAGAATTTTCTGTTAGATGCTGCAAATACCAAAGTGTACGCGTGCTGCCATCTGTCGAATGTTGCGTAATCTACTTGCAAATGAATAAGTAACAGCGTTAACTAAATGTTACTAGATACTTTCAAGGACGTTTTATATCACTGGATTAGTCCATGTAGTGAAAGAGTAGTAGTAAAATACAAATCAATAAAACAGAGAAGTATTCACGCAATCTTGTCACATTTTCCTTTATATTTCCTTTTCATCTATTTTCTTTATCTCTCTCTTCTCCCATTTTTACAATCTTCCCCTCGCCTCTTTTATTTTTCTTCCTAGTTTTCATCTTCACATATGTTTTACTCTTTCTTTTGCTGCTTCTGAAACTGTATCTTATTTTGTTTTCTTTCGTTTTCTTATTATCACTCCTTTCTATAATTCATCTTCTCTTTTGCTCTATCCTGTTTATCATTTCCTCTCTTTCTCGGTCTATTCTCATTTAACCTCTCTTTTCTCATCTGTTTTCCTTACTCGATCAGTATTACTGTTCTTCCTCATTCTATTCTTCTGTCTTTTTCTCTCCCTATTTTTCTTCCTTCTTATCTTGCTCTTTACTTCTAATCTTCTTCCTTTTTCTCTGCCGTCTTTATTCTCACTTTTGCGGTTCTCCTCTGTATTATCCTCTTTCTTCTCTCACTTATTTTTCTATATCTCTGGCACTTCTCTTTTTTCTCCATTTCTCTCCCTCGTTTTAACCATTATTATCAACATTATCAGTATCATCGTTACCTTCAATACCACACCACCTTCAGTATCATCGTCATCATCAGTACGATCACCAGCAATATTATTGTCACCACCATTACATCATTGCTATCATAGTCAGTAGGTAACTGAAATAAACTCTGCAATATCGTTGTCAATAATAATGTCTTAATTGCCGTGGTTCTATCACTTTTTTTTCAGAACTTACATATATGTAGCACTTGGACTCTAAGTGACAGATGTTTAAGAGAATAACTTCGGATCTATTGTTCTACGGGTTAGGTACAGCTTACAGCAGTAATTTTTTTTTAAATATCCAACATTTATTTCTCCATTACTGTCTCTTGTACAATAATGAAAATTGGTATGTGCAAAATACTGTCCTGCTACATGAAAGAAAAAACTTTTACGATTTAAGAAAATTATATATATATATATATATATATATATATATATATTTTCAAAATTTAAAATGTTGGCAGTTTTTTTATTATCCAATTTAATAAATCCTATTTCACTCTGAGGTATATTAGGGTTATAGTTGGCATCAAAATACATATTTATAACCAATAAACAATAGTAAAGTGATAATATAAAATAATATAAATAATATAAAATATAAGTATAATATAAAATGTTGGCATTTCATTGTGCAGTAATGAAGCATTTCTCTCATAACTCATAAACGTGTTAAATTTTCATGTTCTCTCTCTTTTATTTTATTGCTGAAACTCATGTTTACAATATCATGCTCTTTAACTACATTCCTTAATAAATAATGTTTTTTTTATTTTGTGTTAGAAGAAAATATTGATATTTAATCATTTTTTAAAATCAATTTATTTTTTATCAGACATTCTATCAAAGGTAGAGTAGTGATCTTGCATCATATTGTAGATATGACATGCATAAATATACACAAAAAATTTCATCACAGAATTTTGGATAGTTTTTGAGTTATGTGGGAAACGCTTCATCACTGCACAGTGAACTAAATTTAAAAAAAATAAATAAAATAATTTTTTTTAAATCGTTAAGATATTTTCTCGTGTAGCAGAATGACAGTGTTTTACACACACTAATTTTCATCATTGTGCAAGATACAGTAATGGAGGGAAAAAATGACGAATATTTCCAAAATGTTACTGCTGTAACTAACCCCTTAAGAGCATTGGAGATGCCATGGTTTCTATGAACATGTAGCCTGTTTTTCTAGAATACTACTTTGGATTTTACAAGACTTAATTTACAAGACAACCATTAAAATCATAACGCGAACATTTTTCTTTGCAAAATGTTTTATAATAATTTAGTATTTTTATTTCTGATAAGCAGAATACTTCAAAGGCACATGCCAGTCGAATGTTTAGACTGTAAATTTCCATGTTTAAAATAAGAATCTAAGCGGTAAACGTTGTGAACAAAGGCAATGGTCTAACAGGTTTTCAGTTTCTAGTGCTTCGTAATTCATAATCGTTCTTATTGGGAAAATACTGCACCATCCCTTTTTCTCCATGATACGAGCTTCGTGTGACCCATATTATGAAGCTTCTTAACATGAAAGCAAGAAAATATCTGAAACTTTCTATGTTTCCAGGTGACGCTATCAATTCGGCTGTGAACTCTAACTTCAAACATATTCTTCGAGAACTGCGACATCCCATTGAAAAGGCGCTGGAAGAAGCTCTCATCGAAATATCAAATGACTGCGTCAGAGATTACACATTCGATCAACTGCTTCCGGTGTCTTAATGAAATTTATTATACCGTACTTAAAATCTCATTCCCACCTTGAACAATGTTCTGTAGTTAGGCCCACTTGCAGCACATAAATGAACACAAAAGCTTAATGTGAAAGTAAAGACTGTTTCTGTGCTTACAAGCACAAAATATTTTCCTTCTTTTCAAGTACAAATTTATTGTATTTTGACTGTTTCAATAAATTTGACGTTAAGTGCATGTTTTTGCATTACTTCGTAGAATTCAAACGACAAAGAAGCATATTGTTTTGCAAATGTTTTTTTAATCAGATGCATATCAATTTGCTTTGCAGTCAAATAACATATAGGCCTAATGCAATTACTAAATAATATCAAATATTCGAGCAGAAACGTTGTTCTCCACTCCAAGTATTTAAGAGCAATATTCGTGTGGTTTCAAACAAGACTTGCATTGTAATTGTTTACACTATACGTAACGTTTTTTTTACATTAAAATGAAACTTCTCTGTAACATGATAATTAGGTAATTTATTTTCCAAACAATGAACTTGAATGTACTTTGAGCAATTATAATAAATTACAAAATCAAATTCACCTCACAGAAGTAATATAATTTTAAAAAGTTCTACATTTCTTAATGTTTATCAATAGAGTTCAGAAAGAGAATAACATATACTATTGGGTGAACAATATAGAGCAGGACAGGTTTCACGGTTCTTAGCTGGCCGGCCGGCTATGCGCACGGAGGTGGGGGGATTCAAGGCCGCGCAAATTCTGCTCTATACTGTTCACCCAGTACTATGTCATATTATTGATGTGTCTGGAAGCATTGGATTCATACGTTTGGCTTATAGTTCCAGATATTTTTTTAATAATAATGCTGTTCTAGTAAAATATTTCATTAAGCAAATATAAATAGCCAATTTTTTCCTTTCCACAACTTCATAACTTCTTCACATGAATTAAATTAGTAAATATAGGATTTAGAAAAGAAAATATAGACAGTTATATTAAAAATAAAAGTCATTTTTAAATTAGTTGAAATGAAAAGTAAATTTATAACATTTTTCAAGTACTCTAAGTACGTGAATTGTCTTGATTAAAATTACGAAAACTTTTAACGAAATTTTCTGATGAAAGTGAACATTTATGTACTCAAAGTTCAGTACAATTATCGAAAAACTCTGTTCAAACTAGACAGCCAAACATTTAATAAAACGAGACAATTGCTGAAAGAATGAACCATAGAATTCTTCGAATAAGCTAATTATAAGACTGATGTTGCAGAGTTCATACACCGAAGACAGATCGCATGATTTGGAAAGTGCACGTTCTTGTTAATAATTTTCACTTTATCGTTTGTCACCATGCTCTTTGATGAAAGTCAACACTTGTTCAGTTATACTCCTAAAACAAAGTAAGGAGAATGGTAAAATAGTATTATTGTTAAATTAATGCAATTTGTTCGCTTATTACAAATGATCTTAATTTAATCTAAAGCATTTGCTTTTCTTGTTCCATACAAATAAATGTGATACTTAAAAAAATTAAGCGTTTGAGTATTTAATACTTCAACCCAGTTCTTAACATCAACATTCACTGCTACTAACTTTATTTCTTAATTTGATCCAATTTCTTCTATTAGGAAAATTAATTGACAGACATTCATTCATTAAGGAACTCCTTGTCATGTGGTAAGTATCGCATAGGAACGCAGGAGACAAGAAGTAACACAGCCTCATTGGGAAGGAAATACGTTTATCTCCAGAGAATGAAACATGGGTTAGTCGATTTTATAGGCTTTACTTGAATCTACTGAGATAAATACACATTAATGAATTATGTGCTTGATTACATATCAAAATGTGATAAGCCACATCATATGCCAGTCATATTCGAAAATACGATGCTCCTGCTAAGACCTTTCCGGTTTCAAACACATGTAATTTGCGTTCTATGAATCTGAGGTACATGAAAATAGCACCAATGGAAAGAGAAACTCAAGAAGTTTAGTTGTGGAAACACTGTTTTCCTAGTTGGTAACACTTCCTCATATTAAAGACAATCCCTTAAAGACAATAGGCATTAATGGCCTTCACCTCTAAGAAAATGCCCCTGCTACTCATTTCTGTTAGAGGCTGAGTAAATCTCAGAGCCATAGTGTGGTCCATAGGATTAGATCAGTGGAGAAAATTGAACCCGCGACCTCCCGACTCGTAGCGTTGCGCCTTAGCCGCGACACAATCGCTTGCCTCAACTAAAAAGGTAAAAGGAAACTGAAAACATGAGGGATTGTAAGATTGGTAAGGAACAGGACTTTACGAAGTAGATACGTAGATGCGAATGGGATGAAGCAAACTAACGGAATAATTATTGCGAAAAATAACTCATGAGAATGTTCTGCCATCTAGCGGATTCAGGAAGAATTATCGGAAGACGTCGCACAGTGTGAAATTTCGCCAATCTAGCTGGCCAAAAGTCAATTTTTGACTTCGAAAATTGAGATCCATGCTGCAGTACATTTTATTCTTAAATGTCTGAAGTATCTTGTTCTGCATTTTGTTTGGCAAGGGTCATCATAGTTTACGCTCAGCACAAGCATAAACATACGCCTCGAGATAAGGTTTCGGTTGCCGTTCTCAGTTGCGTTCAGCGCACCATAAGAAGAAGCTGTGTAACTTTTGTCAGAAGCGTGGTATTTTAAAAGTGAAACATGGAAAATGCAGAGGAAGGTATGCACTTTAATCCTATATATATTTAAATAATTTGTTTTCTACTAATAAGTCACAGCATTAAGTTTAAAATGGCCAAACAATATAGGATTTAAAAAAATATTTCCTTCTTTAAATAGAGTTTTGAAAATTTCCAAAAAGTTACAAACTCTGGAATTTACATAATTATGAAGATCGATTTGTTTTAAATATGCATGCAAAATCTCAAAGTGCGGAAATGTGCGGAAGTTTGTCATTTTCAGACTCGCGCACTTCAATTGCAAGGCGGAGGCTGTTTGAAGTGTGGCGTAGTAGCTCCAAACAAACAAGGAATACAAAAATGCTGGACTCGCTGCTTCAGGCTTTGGACATAGGAGAATGTAAAAACAACTCTTAATAAAATGAATTTTTTTTTTTGTCAAAACGTTCGATACAGTTTAATAACAAGTGGGTTAAGTGTGGAAGACGGATGCATCAATTTTTTTAATTGAATCATCAGTGGTTAGATTGTGACTTAACATTCGCAGCAGAAATACATAGAAACATGAAATCGGACTGTGCAGAATTTACGAACAAATCGGGTTCAAGTGAGGTAGGCCAAAATTATTCTTTGGCGATAGTAGTTACAGGAGTAAGAGGCGGAAAGCTAAATCTTTTTCTCAGGGGCAAGGTTCCGGAGCTGTAATGTTAGTAGCTGATCTAGATCTTAAACATTTAGGGTAAAGAGATGCTGCTAACATTATTAAAGAACTGTTCCTAGCTTCCCTTAAAAGAGCAACAAAAATAAAAAGCCAGGCAGTTATTCGAATCAAAACCGAAGCAAATTACTCCTGAACAGGCATTATCCTTCTATGTTAGTGCCAATCTTACGTACAATCAATATAAAATTGTGTACAACAATGCAAAAGAATTAGGATCACTGATATATCCTTCCTACTACATTTTACGTCAGGCAAAAGAAGCATGCTACCCTCTAGAGGACAGTATTTCGATCACAGAAGTAAATGCAGAAATTAAATTACAGTCATTATTGGACCCTACAGTTCATAGATTACCAAGTGTGTAAGAGGATGTTCTAAATAGTATTAGGACACCAATCAAAATAAATTCAAACAATATTTAAATCAAACAAGAGAACTGTACATTAATTTATATCCATGGTATTATATGGCAGTATCAGTTCATAAGATCCTGGTTCATGGCCCAGAAATTGTAAGTAATTTCATGCTACAATAGGTCAACTATCGGAAGAAGCACAAGAGGCTCGCAACAAGGACTGTAGAAGATACAGGCAGAATCATACTGGAAAGATGTCAAGAATCCATATTAACAGAGATATACTTTCTATGATGTTGATTTCAAGTGATCCTATCATCTCCAGTCTCAGAAAGTTTCGGCACACAACACATGTTGATTTATCACCGCTATAAAGTTGCTTACGGACCCTGACATTCCCTTTAATGCTGGAGATAGTGAGAGTGATAATGAGTTTTAAGCATTTGTTGGTCTGAAAACATTCTCTTGCTTAGATATTACCTGTTTTAATTTAAATGTCAGTCAGTATTTTAATATATCCCTTCTTTATTATATTAATATTTTATTATTCATTTTATTTTGAGTTAGTATTATTGCCTTCTTACCGTCTTCATTCTTTTTTTAATATTTCTATTTCGTATTATGTTCTGTTTGTGTGATTCAGTCTGCTCTATCTCCATTTACACAAGGGTATTTATTTTCTGTTTATTCAATTATTATGTTTAGTATGCTATTGTTATTATTATTATTTTTTTTTTTATTATTATTATTACTATCATTATTAAATGTTACTTTTAAGTGTAATTTCTGTGGTGTTCGGGTAAAGGGAGATAAGTCATAAAAATGAGTTCGGAGATAAATGAAAATTAAACTTGGAACCCTTATTACAAATAGTTTTCTACACAAATAAAACACATCAACTGCTAGCATTCTTTGATTTTTGCACACCCACTTGTATAATTTAACTTGTGTGTTCAACTGGGGAACAAAATTCCACCTGGACAAAAAAATGACTTATACCCCTTTACCCGAACACCACAAATTTCATTCCCTTATAAACTACTGGCTAACATGTCTTTATTTCCCCACTGCTGGAAAATAATATTTTATTATGTTCTAAAGAGTGATGTATTGTGAAAATGTTTAAGATTCTAGATGTTAGATGCAATATATGTGAGTTAACATACAGTAGGTTTTTCCATATCTCCTAAGACAGTGATTAAAATGTGTACGTGTCAGTATTATAATTGTCCGATAATTATCCCTCCAACACTTAATGCAAAATAATTATTTCTGGTTAAAAAAGTAATAAAATTATTTTTAAAATATTGAACATTACCTACAGTAATTTTTCTTTTCCAATTGCCCAATTTAAGAATATTCTATGCCAATTCCAAAATGTAACATATTTTTTTGTAATCCGTAGAGATTCGAACCGACATCCTCGCGAGTTCAGAAACCTCGCGCATCTGAAACTGTCTTCAAATGATAGAATAAGGGTAATCTCATGTTATTGTAACATAAAACATTACTACTCGTGCTTATAGAAGCGACAAATATTTTTGGCCAGCTAGATTGGCGAAATTTCACACTGTGCGTCGGGGTTATTCAAATATAAGGTTTCGCTGAACTCTAGAAATAGGCACTTCTGACGGGTGAAAGTCAAATATGGGAAATTGCAATTAATGTTAAGACTAAATAGGATACTTATATAATTGTAATAAAATTTCCTGGTTGAATTTCATTCATCATAGTATATACAAGATGTTAAAAAAATATCCAATATTTTAGGAGGTGCTAGTATGCATCAAAGCAACAAAATAATGTCTAATAAACATGATTCCTACATCACATACTTTCTGAGATCTGAACACTTGTTCATAGGAGGTGCTCAATGTGACGTCCACTCATGGTAATGCATTCCTCTGCCCTTCGGTGTAAGGAATCACGCACTCTTTGAAATTGGCCTGGTTGTTCTTGATAACCAAACGTCTAGGGGATTTAAGTTAGGGAAACGAGCAGGCCAAGGTGTGAGGCATCCCCAATCAATCCAGCGGTCCTGAAATATCAGCGTCAGGTGTTCACGCTCATTGCGGAAAAAATGTGCTGGTGTGCCATCATGCATGAACCACATCTGTAATCTTTGCTGACGTGGCACATACTCCAGTAAGGTAGGCAATACGTTAATAAGAAAGACCTGATATCGAGCTTCAGTTAATCTCAGTGGTAGCACATATGGCCCTTGATCTATCACCAAGAACGCCTGCCCATACGTTGATAGAGAATAGGTGGTGATGCCTTTTTTCTTCAACTGCGTGGGAATTTTCATCAACCCACACATGCTGATTACGAAAATTCACAACACCATCTCTGCTGAATCCCGCTCATATCTGCAACCAAACTTTGTTTTCAGTATTCCTTGTGACGTATCAGTATTCCATGCCAGGGGTGTAGGGGTGTCAACTACGGTATGATTATCTGGTAGTCTGCTTGTAGAGCGAGGAATGCATTGCCAATATTGCCATAAATGGACCTCACTTTGAGCATCTTCTATGTACAAGTGTTCAGATCTCAGAAAGTATGTGTCGTAGGATCCATATTTATTAGACATTACTTTCTTGTTTTGATGCATACTATCACCTCCTAAAATATTGGATACTTTTTTACTTCGTTATTTAACGACGCTGTATCAACTACGAGGTTATTTATCGTCGATGGGATTGGTGATAGCGAGATGAGGCCGAGGATTCGCCATAGATTACCTGACACTTGCTTTACGGTTGAGTAAAACCTCGGAAAAAACTCAACCAGGTAATGAGCCCAAGCGGGAATCGAACCCGCACCCGAGCGCAACTCCGGATCGGCAGGCAAGCGCCTTAACCGACCGACGCCGGTGGCTCCCTGTATGTATGTATGTATATTTTTATTTATTTATTTATTTATTTATTTATTTATTTATTTATTTATTTATTTATTTATTTATTTATTTATTTATTTATTTATTTATTTATTTATTTATTTATTTATTTATTTATTTATTTATTTATTTATTTATTTATTTATTTATTTACCCTGGTAGAGATAGGGCCATCAGGCTTTCTCTTTCCCTCTGATATGCTCTCATCAATAAGATTAATAAAAATGTTTTAATTTTTCTCATCTGAAGTAGACTAATTGCTAGTTTACTATAAACTGGTTTAAGAGAACATTACTTGCTTTCAGTCCTCTGATGAATCGTTTACGTATTTCAGATTTCATCTGAACACACTATGTATAAGCCTACAACTATTTCTATTTTATATGAATACTATGTTCTCTCATTTAGGTGGTGACCTTCCACCAGTTTATTTTCTAATCGGATTCATTACATAGTCTGTACTATGAGCGACAAACTTCCAATATATTATGGATAAAAAGACTTACAGAATTTGTACTAGGATATACATATGAACGAGCAGTCAGCGAAAAAACATCCCGAAAACCACTTTTTCTTATAACGTGAAACGTTTATGCTCTTGAAATTTGACAAAAAAAATGGTCACAGTTTTTGCTTATACGGTGACATCATCCAAGCGCGCGTCATGTAAGCGATAAGAACCCCGATGTCCCGCTCAGCCTGCAAATATGTACAGTAAATTTAAAAGCTTAACGAAATAATTAATGTGATTTAATAAAAAACTTATTACTTGTATATAAATGGTGATGATTAAAAAATATGGGGAGTACAAAGACAGAAATAATTAATTTAACATTATCAAAGTCTAAAGTACTTAACTGTGGTATTAATTTCGGAATGAATCGTATTCTCTATAATGACTAGAGTCTTGCGTTTGGATACCTAAAGTCTCCAAGCAGGTATGTACGGAGTATAGCTTGACGGCATCCAACGCTACTTATTCAGGTATACTGTTCAGTGAACATACGAAAACAAAACAAAGCTACGCGGTTGGAAATAAGTGTTCCAATAGAAGAATTTAGTAGCGAGCACGTCATTAGGAAAGAAGAAAATGTATTATATCAGAAAGAAAGAATAAATTTTCACTTGAAACAATTAAAATGTTTACATTCTTTGACTGTGATGTGTACACAGGTAAAGTAAGTTTGTGCCGACATTTATATTTCATTTGTTAATTCCAAACTTTAATTAGATCTAAAGTATCAAATTCGTTTTATTTACTGTAAAAATCAGAGGTACACAAATTCCGGGCGCCAGGTAGCCATGGCGACAAATTTTTTTATATGGTGCCTGAATTATGTATCGAGTTCAAATTTTTTTAAGATTCCGATTTCTTTTATGTTATTACAACTAATCCATAATGTTAACAAAAGCGATTTTATAAAGAAATTCAACTCTGCCTTTTTAAAATTAATACCGTTAAATTCGTTACGCATCTCAAGATATTATCTCATATAGCTTCAGAGCATCTCTGAAAGAGTGTGTTTCCATTGGCTAGATATTAGAGATGAACAACGATCGAGAAAGCAAGACTAACAGCGCCCGCAAAGCCGAAAACCCGCACGACAATGCTCTATACGTCGCGTCGTTGACGTAAAGACTGCTTGTGAGTGTTTTGAGACGTCGAGATTGATCACTCCCGAAGCAGCCTTGAATCGCCACAATTGTTTATACCTGACTGAACTTCTATCTACTTTGGCAACTGTTATATTATCACTGTACAACAAATTTGAACTTTGTGTCTGCCCTTCAGATGAAAGTATGTGATTCTGTATAAACAAAAGGTGCTTGATTCATATCTGAAAACCAAAATGGTCCATCACGTACCGTTTTTTTAGGAGACCCGCTTTTCATATTTATACAAATTGGTCAGAGAGAAAATTAACAGCGACACTCATTACGGAAAACACATACACTAAAATGATTTTTTTGGCCGTTTTCGCTTGTAGGCATCTGGTGGAGTGTCCCTGATAGTAGACCAACAATATTCAGCTAGCATACTTCCATTCCATCGTCCACTGAAGCGCTTTTCAAACATAGCAATGTCCTAGTGGAATCTTTCGCCATGCTCATCACTAACTGCACCCAGGTTTTGAGGGAAAAAATCTAGATGTGAGTCCAAAAAGTGTAGTTTTAAAGACATATTGCAGCCTATAACACGAAAGCATTTCACCATGTCACGAACAAGATCTTCATAGTTTTCAGCTTTCTCGTTTCCAAGGAAACTTGAACATACTGATTTAAATGCCTGCCAGCTGCTTTTTCTCCTTCTGATAGTTTATTTTCAAAGTCTTCGTCGTGCATGACGATTTAATTTGTGGGCCAATAAAAACCCCTTCTTTTATCTTTACCTCACTTAAACTTTTGAATTTGTTTCTGAGAAACAAGAAGGCTAACCATTCTCTGTCCAGCGCTTTTACAAAAATTTTCATTAAACCAAGTTTAATGTGCAATGGTGGAAGAAAGACATATTGCGGATTCACAAGTGGTTCATGAGATATGTTTTTGATGCCAGGAATGTAGTTTTGTCGTGGAGGCCACTGTTTACGAATGTCACGACTATCCCATTCACATAGGAAGCAGCAGAATTTAGTGTATCCTTGTTGCATGCCTGTTAATATCCCAATAACTTTTAAGTCTCCGCAAATGTGCCATTTGAATGTAGAGTAGTCAATTAATTTCAATATAGCACTCATTACCTCATATGTTTTCTTGGTATTTACAGCATTATATGCTATAGGGACAGAGGGAAAAACATTGCCTATATGAAGGAGTACTGCCTTTAGACTACGTTTGGAAGAGTCAATAAACAGGCGCCAGTCTCCTACAATGTGTTCATGTCCCAATGCCTGAAATAACCCATTCACATCACAGCAATAAATAATGCCTTCTTTCTCCGCAAAATAGTGCCCAAAATTGCTTTGTCGTCTTCTAAATGAAATAATTTTCACATCTTTATCTAACAGATTCCAACCTTGTAGCCTAGAACCCAGTAATTCTGCATCTGTTTGAGAGAGTTTTAAGTCCCGTACCAGATCGTTAAGCTCTCTCTGTTTTATTTCATGATGTACACATGTCATTGTAGAGGGTTGAAAATCTGGATCTTGACCGCATCGGGCATCTGAAGTGTCTTCCTCTGAATCAAGAGTATATTTATCTGGAGCTGTAGGTACAGGAAGGTCTTCAGAATGAGAAACTGGTCGCATAGCGGAGGGTATATTTGGATACCGCATAGAGTGTTTGGATTTGCGCGTGAACCCCTTAACATCTGTCAAACAAAAGTAACAATCCGTTACGTGGTCTTTTGGTTCGCGCCAAACCATAGGTACACCAAATTTCATTGCGCTACGTTTTCCTTGTAACCACTTTCTCAGATTCCTGGAGCATGAATTGCAGCATATATGAGGAGCCCAAGACTTATCCTGATCTCCAACTCTGCATCCAAAGTACAATTCATATGCCTTTCTAACCAATGGCGACAAGCTACATTGTTGAGTCTTGAGTGTAACTTCGCCATACACATAACAAAATAAGTCAGGCTTATTTTTACATTGACGAGACATAATGCATTGAATGTAGTTCACTGTGTCCTTAGGCCTTAAAACATTAGTACTTCACACTTAACAGCACTTTCAATGAGCAGTATCACGTGGTGAATGGAAACATCTGAAAGTAAACAAAAAATTACATTTAAAATGCTGGAATTATGGTATGATCAACCTGGCAGTGAATGATTGATGTAGATATATATTTCTAAATGTGTCTAAATCTATCCCTGCACTGAAAATGTTTGATACAAGAAGCAGGATATTCGAAAAATAATTTAAATTAAGGAAACATAGCAATATTATCGAGGAAATACATAAAATACTAAATTGTGGATTTTTTGGAAAATGGTTCGTCTTAGGCAAAAACCTAGTACAGATTCGTTATTTCCAGCCATAAATATACAAGAAACACATGTTTTCATGTAAAGGGCATTTTTCATGTTGTACAGTGTTATATGTATAAACAATCAAGTAGCCTATTTGAAACATCATCTCTACCTTTTAGTGTATAATAATTCGTTCCCCAGTCTTTATTTAATTACTAGGCCCTTATTAAAAGACTAGGAATTTTCTTTTCATATGTTTGAAATCAAGTGTGCAATCTCAAGTAAAAAGATGTTAACATTATGTTTTATGTTTCTTACAAATGCAAATTTATTTGAGAATTGTTTTTTTTTTCTATTTATATAACCATAGGTAATACAATAGAACCAGAACATTTTGATAACTAAGATACTGTTCTGTTTTGTCTTTTTGTCTCATTTAAACACTTATAATGTCATTTATTTCAATGTTGTATGTTATTCAAAGTTAAGAAATATTTTCACGCCGACCAAATGCTATTTCGAGAATGATGAGCGAGACTCGAAGTGCACGAGAATAACGAGACGAGACTCGAAAGACAAATGCAACGAACAAAGCGAGCGAGAGCGGCAGATAGTTTTGTTCATCTCTACTTCTAATCGTTTCATCATTGCATGTGTGGACAACTTGTGGTGGCTCCTGAAAATAAAGGGGTTGTCTCTTAATTTTTTTTTTTTAGTTTTATCTATCCCTAGTTAAAATTAGTTTTATTGTATATACGCTGTCTTTAAATAAATACTTTGTTATTGTTGTTACTAAATCTAAGTGAAATTTTGTACATTATTACTATTCCCGTTGCTTTTACGACTTATACACACAGGTACACGAATAAACAGATGTAAGCACACAATGGCGTGCGGGGATAATGCTGAACAGCATCGTGAACTGTTGACTCGCAACTTGCTCTCCGTACCAAGCGAATTTAGTATGATCGATGTACACCTAACTTGTATTCAAAATAACCAACCCAGGACTCTAGTAATAACGTATTTACTACAATAATTTCAAACAGCTCATTGGCGTCTCATTGATGTGTGAAATGTTTCTGCCTTGAAGTGCATCTCCAGACTAGGCAAGAAATTATGAAGTGATATAAACGAGAAGGTTGTGCCTTATTGAATTTAAATGCGGGGAGTAGGCCTATAAAGACTGAAATGGAAATACGTATCAACATTTTATTTCAAATTCCAAGCATCCTTATAATTTCAACCATGCTCACATATCTATCGTGAAGAACACAAACATTTCACACAATTATAGGAATTCGATAATCTCTTGTCACCTTTTCTGTTCAAAGGATATTTAATACATATATTTCGATAATATCCTGTCATCTTTACCTTTCAAAGAATATTGAATACACGTATTTTGTAAAAGTGCCAAAATCAATTTTCGTGATATTCCAATCTATTCTCTTACATTCAAAGAAAATTAGATAACATAAGATTGAAAAAAAAACAGATGCATAATTAATGATAAAGCAATACATTAGAAAAACTTTTAATTTAATATAAGTTATTTTTAGTTGACCATTTAACGACGCTCTATCAACTACTTGGTTATTTAGCGTCGATGGAATTGGTGAATGGAATACACATAGGCAAAGAGAGAACTGTTTCCTTGGGGGGGGGGGCAGGGCAAAGCAAAATCATAGAATCCTCATATAACCGGATTATGGGGGACATCATGTACTTCCTCCCCCCACTTTAGCTTGACCCTGGTACAGTATTACAGTATATCGGATATATCGGGATATGATCATTAAATTTTAATAGAGGTATTTTCGGGAGATATGTTCCTCACAGTGTTACATCCATATCCACGATGTTTCGGACCGAATTGTACAGGGTTTGAACTGTAGATCTACTACAAGTTATAATACGGTATAATTTAAAACAATCTCTCTCTTTTCTCTCTCGTACAGGAACACATGTGTACATCAATAAAACTACATAACAGTGCTAACAGAATCTTTTTATATTAAGCTTTCCTGAAGATATCCTATGAAATGTAAACTAATTATTTTATTTAATCTCTCTTTAAGTTTACACATTATACCGGGATCACGTTTCTTTTTTCTGCATCATTGTGCAGTATGTTATTCATATTTGTCCAAGTGGCGGCCTAAACATCTGCAAACTTCTAACACATGAGTACAGGCTGTTACAAAAGAAACATTACAGTGCTTCCATTCCTTAAATGAAGTACAGATATTCTTATAGATTCAAACATTTAAAACAAAATATTATAGTCCAGATACATGATCTGAAGACATTAATTCGTCAATTTAAGCACAGAAACTTAATCACAAACAAAAAAAACTTTTAAATTCAATATTTTCTAACGTTAATGAAAAAGAAAAGTTCAGACAAGTTTGGGGTGACAGTAGCCTCCCATGACCCTCCATAACTCCGCCTGATATTTTGTAAGATGAGGCCGAGAATTCACCATAGTTTACATGACATTCGCTTTACGATTGGGAGAAACTCAGAAAACCCTAACTATATAACCATTCCCAGAGGAAATCGAACCCACACTCGAGCACATCTTCGGATTAGCAGAAATAATAGCAATATCTATCAACTGAAGACACGGTTATGTATGTTCGACTGCTGTTTTTGTTTAACATTTCGCTACAGATTTATAGACTCTCGCACGCACCAACAACTTCATCGTAAGTAGTCTACCGTGTGTGACGTATTTTTTGTATTCCAATAACAAATTTGTTATATAATAGTGCATTATGTAAGCACACAAACAAACGCTGCATAGCTACTAAGTTATACTTTGTATTCCTCAAAATTGCAGGAAATTACACGTTTTGTTCAAAACAACCTTGTATTTGGTGTTCTAAAGAACTTTCGTTTAATACTCGTGGAGAAAAATACTAGACTGATTCTGTAACTACAATTACACACCATCTTTGAGTTAGAAGAAGAAGTTGGGATCTCTAAGGAAATAAGTTGTATCCGGTGATATTTGCTTACCGTTCAATGCAATGTTCACCGCTCGGAGCGACGGATTCTAACGGTTATCAATTATGCAGGTTCTTTCGGAAGGATAGACTTAAGGCTATAATGAATTCGTTTTCTGGATGAAAAAGGCTTGGGAGGAAAAATGAACGGATAAACGCCCTATATACTATGAGCTATGCCTGTGGCTCGCTGCAGTATGCGTTCTGTCGATTTATTCTCCGTTTTGAACAATTTTATAGGTGTTACGATCTAAAAGAATATATTTTAGAATTGTAATTGATATAATTTCAACAAACAGACTTTCAATTTGAATTAAAAATTAGTCAACCGTATGATGTCAAAGTAACAATGATCTCTTAAACCAATTTTCTAGTAAATTAGCAATTAGCCTACTTCTGAAAAGAAGTTTCAAAAATAACATTATTGTGTTAAAATAAAAATAAATCTCCGTTAAGGTTACACACTGTGTTCTAAACGTGGGGTTTCAGAGGATTATATATATTTTAATTAATAGAGGTAGAAATGTAATATTGGCACCAGATGAAAATAAAACTCTCAACGTTTTCCATCTCTAAATTTGAGACACTCAAGTAAACAAAATACATAAGAATCGAACAAATGTATTAATGTTCATTGTTACAATCACGGTGCGAATTAAGATTTCTGATAAGTGGGGGATAGATTCCTAGATAGATAATACCATACATAAAATTATTGTTATTCTCATTCGATACTGCTCAACGCTTCGTCGCACTGGTTCCTTGTCCTGCATCTTGAAATAATAATTATATCCATGAGCAGGCTTAAGATAAGATGTACAATGCCTAAATTATTGATTGTTGTCAGCTTGCCGGTGATGATAATACATCAATATTATTTTCTTTGCTTATTCTATACTTTATAAAGAACACTCGTATTAAAACAATTATATTTTGTGATGGGGGATAGAAGTTATCCCTGGCAGGGATATTAATATGAATTTATGAGAGGGGTATAACTTTTCAACAGGGCGAAAATTCCCTCAACCCCCGTTAATTTGTACCCTGGTTACAATTAATTATAAGAGATGGATATCTAAAGAAAAGTGCCGTGTGTTTTGTGGCTGGCAAAAATTGAATCTGTGACTCGTATACGACGTAAATTTCGTCGCGTAATTTAAAAAAAAAACACCACACAAGAAACTCATACCTTTTGTGTTAATCGTCTAGGTGAAGTGTGTGTAAAAATTGAAGTTTATAAGGAGTCGGATTAACTTTCTTTAAAGCTCTATGAACTATTGTTATCGTAAGTACTAATTATCAGGCAAATTTACGAATTGATTTCTTTGGACTCTGAATAAATATTCTTCGGATGGCTTCTACCGTTTCTTCATTTGTCGATGTCTTTCAGAACGCTTTTTCTCAAAAAGACTTCCAATTTCTTTCAACTATCTATCCCAACGACGAATGTTTTTCTGAAAAGGAATGATTTATTCTTTTGCATATTTTCAATAAAATGAATGGTTTTCTTGAAAATGAAATACGATTTTCACGTAAGTTATTGTTGTTTCCTGTCATTGTAAGTATAGCAACTTCACAGCAGACTGCTAAGCCCTCCAAAACTGTAGCTCCTCAGAGCAACTGTCTTCGTACACCTTCTACTCCACCCACCTTTTCTACCAGTGCGGTCATAGCGTTCTAGTAGCGCTCGTCAATATCAACTTTCATCCTAGCGGCGGCAGGTACACAATACGCGTACTGCAGTTTGAAGAGAACTGGAACATGGCAAAATCGAAACTCATGAAGAAATACTACTTCCAAAGGAAATGGAAATATGATTATTTTGTTGTTGAAGAAGACTAAAGAATTGTTTGTTTACTGTATCCCATTCAATTTATTTCTACTCGTCATTTCAATAATAAACCACATTTCAACAAAGCCCATATTAAGAATTATGGAATAGGCAAACTTTCGAGTAAGTTTATTATTACGAAATGTATATTGATTACTTACTTAAGCCTACTTAATTATGTACGTAAAGATTAATTTTAGGTCCTACAGAATATATCTGTTATTAGAGGAGAAAAATTCATTCCGGCGCCGGGTTCTTGGTTCTACATACAAAGTGATCTAACCACTGAACTACGCCGAACTTCAATCCACAGCACCGGATCGAATCCCTCTCCTCTAGTGTTCATCCCTTTGTGGCCTGACTCCAAGTTCTACATATATGTTGACATATTATATTAAGTCAACTGCCATTATGCAAGGAGCGCACTCAACTGAGTGACTTGGTGGCCGGGATTCCACAGTAATATGCACTGCTGGGCGAAGAATCTACGTGAGCAGTATGGGATGAAGAAAAATTCAAACAAGACAAATACCATGGTTATCGGAAGAAACATGAAGAAGGTAAACGTGCGAATACTGAATGAGGCAGTAGAGAAAATGGACAGCTTCAAATACTTGGGTAATGCTATAAGCAGTAACATGAGCTGCTGCTGCTAGGAAGTCAAAAGGAAGATAGCAATGGTAAAAGATGCTTTTAATAGAAAAAGTAGTATCTTCTGCGGACCTCTGGAAAAAGAACTAAGGAAGAGACTAGTGAAGTGCTTTATGTGGAGTGTGGCATTGTATGTTGCAGAAACATGGACATTACGATGAAATAAAGAGAAGTGGCTAGAAGCATTTGAAATGTGGATATGGAGAAGAATGAAGCGTGTGAAATGAACAGACAAAATAAGAACTGAAGTTGTGTTGGAAAGAGTGGGTGAAGAAAGAATGATGCTGAAGCTGATCAGGAAGATAAGGAAGGAATTGTTTGGGTCACTGGCTGAGAAGAAACTGCCTACTGAAGGATGCACTGGAAGGAATTGTGAACGGGAGAAGAGCTGGGACAGAAGAAGATATTAAGATATATGGATTATTTGCGGATACAAGAGGAAGACAGATAATAGGAAAGATTGGAGATTGCTGGATTTGCAGTGATCTTCCATCTGGCAAAACGCTATGTAGGTATGTATTTATGTATGTCTCATTTATTTTGACCTACTGTTCAGATTTTATTATGCATTTTCCTTTTCTTTTTTTTTTTTTCTATATGTTACATATTTTGTCTGATTTCTACTGGCTTGTTGTTTACATTATATTATGATTAAAAAAATTAAGGTGACATTTAACATTTAATTTTTTAAGGTGACATGTATTTATTTAGCCTGACGAGTTACTCCCTTGGTTTGAATTGTAAATTATTTAAAAATAGCGTGTAAGAGGGCCTTAGACTAGAAATGTTTAGCTTAAATGTAGTTCTGTTTATAAGTATGCATAAGGGTGTAATTATTTGTCTTATTTGAACTGTTGTATCAGTGAAGCGAGGTGAGTCAGTGAAGTTATGGTTTTACAGTGCAGTGAATAGTTCCGATCAGTGATAATTTATAGCGTCAATGAAATGTGTTCTATAGTGTCAGTGAAATGTGTCCTAAAGTGTCAGTGAAATGCGTCATAGCGCCACTACAATGAGTGAGATGAGAGTAAAGTGAAAGACTATTGAAACTTATGTAGGGCCTATACATATGTAGGTTGCATTGTAAAATTAGGTTATTTTATGTTTTATCATTAATTGTAATTATTGTGTTAAATTGTATTGTGTATATAATTGTATTGTGTATTGTATAATTGTATTCTGTATTGTAATTTTATTGTGTATACTACTGCCACCGGATGCTTGCCCACTTGCAGTGCAAATAAATATATACATTATCTTCTTTAGTTTTCTGTGTAAAATTATAGCGTATTTTACTTTGTAAATTTGTAATGTTTTTTGAACGCAGTTTTACTCCTGGTTGAATGTTAGAGAAGGCTGTATGGACTTAACTCTGCTAGGTTAAATAAATTATTATTATTATTATTATTATTATTATTATTATTTATTTCAAAGTATGAATGAAATTAGACAATATCCCGGAAAACAATAAGAATAAACCCATCCATGATTTACCTATGTGAAAAAATAAGATAAACATACTATAAATGAAGGATAAATAAAGGTAATATGAGGTAGTGTATAGGGGAAGTCACCGTCCTTGCATGAATACGTCTCATCAGTGAGATATTAGCCTACAACCGGTTTTCACGTGACGTAACATGTTCAGCACGTTAGAGTGATGATATTCTGTTTCTTGTTCGGCAGGGTCGTCACAGTTTCCTAGAACCAAGCCTGAACGCAAGACTTCCAGAATGTGTGCTAGTAGGTGAACATACAGTATAAGCAATGGTAAAGTTTAAAGTTCAAAGTTCTACAGGTCATCACGTTTGTACATTTACTGCAGCAAGACAAAATTACTATTGGACTTGTATGGAGTATGCACTTTGAATGGATGAAGACGTGAGCCTGCAAAGCGACAATAAATTTCAATCAATATTTTGTTTTACATTCATTTAAAGTAATTGTAATGGTAATGATAGTCTATTTCTTTTATATGCATTTTATTTTTAGATTTTATACAGTAATTCATCCTTACACGCTAGACACATGCGGCGGGAATTCCATAGCATTAATATGCATTCATTCAGTGTTCTGCCCAAGGGCAGGTCTTTCACTACAAACCCAGCTTTCTCCAGTCCTTCCTATTTTCTGCCTTCCTCCTTGTCTCCTCATGTGATCCCTAAATCTTAATGTCGTCTATCATCTGATATCTTCTTCTGCCCAGAACTCTTCTACCGTTCACCATGCCGTACAGTATATCCTTCAGTAGGCAGTTTCTCCTCAGCCAGTGACCCAACCAATTCCTTTTCCTCTTCCTAATCAGTTTCAGCATCATTTTTTCTTCACCCACTCTTTTCAACACAGCTTTATTTCTTATTCTGTCTGTCCACTTCACACGTTTCATTCTTCTCCATATCCACATTTCAAATGCTTCTATTCGCTTGTCTTCACTTTCTCATGAAGTCCATGTTTCTGGCCTATACAATGCCATACTCGATACAAAGCACTCCACTAGTCTCTTCCTTAGTTCTTTTTCCAGAGGTCCGCAGATGTTCCTTTTTTTTATTAAAAGCTTTTTTGGCCATTGCTATCCTCCTTTCAACTTTCTGCCAGCAGCTCATGTTACTGTTTACAGTACATCTCAAGTATTTGAAGCTGTCCACTTGCTCTACTGCCTTATTTAGAATTCGAAACTTTACCTTCTTTATTTTCTTTCGTATGACCCTTCGTCTTATTTACATTTATCTTCATTCCATACTGCTCACAGCTGTCATTTAGCTCCAGTAGCATATCCCTTTGTGTAATCTCCTCTTCTGCTAATAACGCCATAACATCTACCATTGGCGGAGTTATGGGGGGGGCATGGGGGGGCGCTGCCTCCCCCCAAACTCGGCCGAACTCTTTTTTTTTCTATTAACGTTAAGAAAACATTGAATTTAAAAGATTTTTCTTGCTTTTGTTTATGATTAAGTTTCTGTGCTTAAATTGACGAATTAATGTCTTCAGACCATGTGTCCAGATTATAATATTTATTTTAAATTTCTGAATGTATAAGAATTTCTATACCTCATTTAAGGAATGGAATCACTATAATGTTTTTTGTAACAATCTGTACTGATGTGTTAGAACTCTGCAGGTGTTCAAGCTGTCAATTGGAGAAATATGAATAATATACTGCTCAACAATGCAGAAAAAAGAAAAGTGATCCCGGTGTAATGTGTAAACTTAAAGACGAGATTAAATAAAATAATAATTACAATTTACATTTCACATGTTATCTTTCTTTTTTAGAAAAAAAAAACAGATAAAGTAAATATAAAATTGGTCCACCGCTGTGAAGTAATGGTTAGCACGTCTGGCCATGAAACGAGTGGGTCCAGGTTCAAATCCTGGTTGGAACAAGTATCATGGTTGGGGTTTTTCCTCAGCCAATTGAAGCAGAACTGTTGAGTAAATTTCAGTGTTGGACCTCAGACTCATTTTGCCATCATTAACTCACATATCATCCATACAATAGCCCGGGTTAAGTTCACGGTGTGGCGTGCTGTACTTGTACAAGAGCGCAGCCATTCGGTTACCCGCCAACCATTCACAGAATAGAAGTGGTAAGCACAATAAGCATCAGGCTGCAGTGCAAGCCTTCGGGTCCCTTCTCCATACAAGAGGAAAAAAAAAAGTAAAATTGTCTGTATATTTTGTAACAATTTTACTTTATTACAATACCTTTATTAAATGAACATATTCCGATATACTGTACCAAGGTTAAGCTATAACGGGGGGAGAATATGAATGATATCCCCCAAATTCTCGTTATATCGGGATTCTATGGTTTTGATTTCCCACCCCCCTCACCCAAGGAAACGGTTCTCTCTCCGCCTATGTCATCAGCAAATCTTACGTACTTCATTCTTCTTCCTCCTACTGTCACCCTTCCCATGTTCTGAAAAAAAGTTCTTTACTAAATCCTCCTAGTAGATGTTGAACAGGGTAGGTGATAAAGGCATCCTTGACGTACTCCCCTCCCAATTTCACTTCCTTCTGACATTTCTTCTCCTATCCTGACTTTGACTCGTTGTTTCATATAAAAAAAATACTGAACAGCTTCCTCTCTTTCCAATCCACAGCTATTTTCTTTAGGATCTCCATTAGTTTATGATCCTTATTTAAAAATCACATTAATTACGGTAAATTATCTTACACGACATGCGATTCGAAACTACAGTATTACAACAGACAGGAACAACATAAAAGCTAAGTCTTCACCATAAATTTGAAACAAATTTTTTATTCTATTACATACCGTCGCACAGTGGGGCAACGGGCCTTGAAAATTGGCAATACATAAAAAATGAAATAGCATACAAACATTCGTTTTTTATAATTTTCCAATATTTCATTATCCTGTGCATGATGAGAGTGCTCGTTACAATAGGAAGTGCTGCTCTTATCTCCGAGTGTCTGCTGAGACAGCAATTCCTTGTTTGTGTGTCATTTAGACAATGTATTTGTGATTTATTTGAGAATTACTGTTTGAATTATTGAAGTTGTTTCTTATGGAATATTCATGTTCAGATATATAGTAATTTTTAATAATTATAAGCTTGAAGTTACGTGCATTTTTTTTATAAAGCAGCTCTGAAATAGCATGATTCTTAAATGTTATACGAGTAATTCAATATTGTTGTAAGAAACATAGACCTAGTGACAGTTGTTTTTCAAGGCAGATCAAGTTCATAGTTTTATTTTATCCTAATGTTTAGAGCGTTTAGAGATAGAGTGGACTTGCCGGCTGTTTACATGTAAATCTGGCAGTAGCTGCGACAACTCTCGCCCAGTCCAAGGCCGTCGCGGTCCACTCTATCTATAGACGCGCTGTATATTATGTGTTATAAATTCGTTTCATTCATTTGGTCCAATTTGCTCCTTTTTTCACAACACACGAAATTTAAAGGATAATTTAAAAAATCAGGTTATACTTAAATTTAGATTTTGTGGTTTTACTTATTTTCAGGAACGAATTCTAGTACAATCTCAGAGGAGAGGAGAGGAGAGGAGAGGATGGAAGGGGAAGGGAGAGGAGATGAGGGGATGGGAGAAGAGAAGAGAAGAGAAGAGAAGAGAAGAGAAGAGAAGAGAAGAGAAGAGAAGAGAAGAGAAGAGAAGAGAAGAGAAGAGAAGAGAAGAGAAGAGAAGAGAAGAGAAGAGAAGAGAAGAGAAGAGAAGAGAAGAGAAGAGAAGAGAAGAGAAGAGAAGAGAAGAGAAGAGAAGAGAAGAGAAGAGAAGAGAAGAGTACTTCATAATTTAATAAGTTATGGTAGCAGCTGCACACAGTATCAAACTGCGCAACTTTCTTCTCTCACCAGTAATCCCCACCCTTTCAGATTCCGATCACATCAGTAATAAGCAACTTCACTCTACTCTTCAAAGTAAACAATTATTTCGTTGTGTAGATATTATTTACTGTATTCTAGGACTGGCAGCATATTATGCCTTCATGTGACTCATATGTACGAGGATCTATACTGGATGTTCATAAATCGCTTATTTATACTTAATGTTAAAAACAATCGGAGCAATTTCCATCGTAAGCCAAGTTCTTCGTAACTAACAGAACTGCTATGTGTACAGATAATTCAAAATCTTTGCACAGAAATTAAAATGCATCTTGTTATCAGATACTGAATATTTGTGATTGTACAAGGTTTATTACTTACTAGGTCATTGATCAACAGCAGCTCTTCTCTGTTATTACTTTTTATGTTGATAACTTGTCGTAATTCTTGAACATCTTAAGTAGT
Organism: Periplaneta americana; assembly: GCF_040183065.1. Taxonomy (NCBI): domain Eukaryota; kingdom Metazoa; phylum Arthropoda; class Insecta; order Blattodea; family Blattidae; genus Periplaneta; species Periplaneta americana. The sequence goes on from NC_091121.1 coordinate 92,620,077, forward strand.
TTTTGGTAGGGCTGGATAACGTATTCTTCGTTGCATGCGTAAGCTTCTTCTTGTTAGGTTTGCATCCATGGCTGTTATTTTCTTGCATACTTCTTGTTGGGCATGGCACACGAGACTTCTTTCCTGATTAATTTTGTAGATCTATCTAATACAGGGGTCGTCAGGAGGGTGCACGCTCGTGCTAGCGTCTCTTACCCTCGAGCCCGCTAGTGCATTTATAGGAGCGGACGGGTAAGCAATATTTCAGTGGCGGCTTTTCGTTCGTATCATAAATTACGGAACTCAGTGGAATTCAATAGTACTAGTAGTGTAATGAAGCATCCGATGTTCACATGTATATTTAAGTAAACATATTTTACATAGTTGATAAATACTCAGGATATCCGTTTTAATGCCAAATAACTTAAAACAAAGTTACTTCTGAAATTGTAAAGTCCAGTCAAAGGAGGAGGCAAGCCACAAAGCCACATTCATTGAATGTGAGGAAATAATTTTTCCCGACTAAATTCTATGACAATATATTATTCTAATGATAGGTTATATTTAAAATCTGTAAAATTTGGAATTTATGAGCACAGACGGCAGAATATTTAAATTTATGTAAATTTATTAATTGTGGTTTATTCTCTTATCTGACTGGACCCCTCAATTTTGTTAATTCTTTATGCAAAACAATAATAAATTAGACCAAGCGAGTTGGCTCAGACATTAACGTCTGAGACTCGCATCAGGCAGATCCGGGTTCAAACCCCGTAACCAGCCAAATTGACTGAGGCTTTTCATGGTTTCCGTCACAAACGCCAATGTCGAATTGAAAATTAAATACTATGATTTATCACCGTCTCAGTCATCAATATTATAAACATTAATCAAAATCTAAATTCAGTCACAAGAACACAAGTTATCTACATTATTAACACACGACAATAGAAACAGGAACTCAACAATAGTAAAAACGACCAAATTATTACCCAAAGATCCTACACACGCGATGTGACCACAGATGTTAAAGCGTGTGTAAATAAACTCAACAAAAGATTGTAATAAATTAATCAAGAAACGCAAACACCATTGGGTTATGTTCAATAGCATAATTTTATTCTTGCATTGTATTTACGAGCATTTTCCAATTGAATTATAAATGGCTATCGACGCAGATAGACTTGTTATGTGCATGCAAGGACCCCCACTTTTTAGTATAAATTGGAAAAAAAATATTGGAGAAACCTAATAGGCTATATAAAGTACGGGAAGAAGTTTTGAAAGAAATTTATGAACTTATAAAACCAAGTACATACATTTTTGGATTTGGAAGATGAATCGAACAAACTTCTATTTATGTGATCTTCTTTTAAACGCATAAAATAATCGATCATTGTTACGATTTTATTGTCGGTTGCTATCAGGTCGCAATTCAGAATAGCAATGTATGGAAAACAAACTACGTACATAACTTACGTCGTGGAGAAATTCTGTTCGTGACTGTCGACAGTTCTAGAAAGACCGAAACAGTTTTGTCCGTTATCAGACGGTCCGAGACGAAATGTCTCATCCAAGACACGATGTTCGATGCAGTATTCTGCGGGCCTAGAGAAACGTTCTCTGACTAACTGCACATCAGTATAGGAATTATTATTATTATTATTATTATTATTATTATTATTATTATTATTATTATTAGTAGTAGTAGTAGTAGTAGTAGTAGTAGTAGTAGTAGTAGTAGTAGTAGTAGTAGTAGTAATAATACCTGTCTTATATTAGTGACTCTTTCGGCGTCTTTTAATTTGTCGTATCCATTAGCATGACAGTGGTCATAGTGACGCTGCAGGTTATATTTTCTTATCACACTGAGTATCTTACTGGAAATTAAACATCTTGCTCCATTTTCAAACTCTGTAAAAAAAAAAAAGCCTCCTCCCATGAAGGGTTAAACAACGTAGGGGTGGAAGACCTACGTAAATCACTATTTGAACTTTCTGCCATAGTGTACGTACACAAACTACTCACAAGTGTCTAGTACTTACTACTCTAGTCTCCACTGATCGTTCGCATCAACTAAGGCAAGATTCCTCCCTCTCCCTCCCAAGAAGCATGCACGAATGTGTAGGCTTCCCTGCTCTCTTTACCCAATACCAATTTCAGCGAGTGCTGACGACCACTGATCTAACATGTCTTTGTCACTGGCTTTGCGTTTAGCGGCATTTGTCATCATTTTAAGTTGTACAGTGATTCCTTTTTCATGGTTGTGATTTCCTTCTTCATTTAGAAGAATACCAATATAGCAATTTTCACCATTTTTGAGTTACACACTTTTACTAGTTTTCCATTACACGTTTTCAAAGACGTCTCCAACCTTCTTGTTGAAAAAATGCAATGAAATTGAACTTACAGTACTTATCCCTTCGTGTCATTTTGATGAATTATCGCATGCAGTGAAAGTAATAGAGGGAGAGCTGTGATGGTGGGAGGGTTGTACTGACCGCGATGGATAGTTGCGCAGCTTGAATAAACAAATAGTGGCAGTTGCGCAGCTTGATAACATCGACTCGAACTTACCCGCCGCCTCAGAACTCCCCTACAGTCTACAGACCCCCTTTTCACCTTCCCATGTAGGCATCACTCGGTTCGGTCCCGCAATCCGGTCCAACGAGCTACCATGAGCTCCAGGCGAGAGACCACAGTACATAGCACTACCACCAGCAACTAATAACCAGAGGATCCAAGTTCGATGACAACCCGCAGCCGATTCTACACAAATCGCAAGCCCGAATATGGACCGAAATATTAGAAGTGTAATTATGATGATGAGATGAGTACGAGGTCCAACGTCGGAAGTTACCCAGCAATTCTACTTCAATTCCTTGAGAGAAAACCGCGGAAAACTCCAATCAGTAATTTGTCACAACCAGGATTTGAACCCGTGCTCTCTTGTTTCACGGTTCGACATGTTAACCGTTACTCCACAGCTGCGGACATATAATCGGCTATTACAAACAAGTTTCGTGTCTACCTCGGTCTGTTTTACTTCGGTTGTGTCGATTTCTCACAGACGTCAAGCTCATTAGCGCTGTGCCTCTCATCCAGTAGTGGCGTGAATGGCAGTCGTGCACAACAGAATAAGATAGCATAGGTTACGAGTATGTAATCATTCTGAATTCATCGCATAATGAGAATATATTCCATTCGCTTTCTAGGAAATTATACAATTAACTCTTCACTACACAAAATACATAACGTACGAGTATTTGATATTGCGATGAAGAAAGAAAGGATGATCGTGTTTTTTTTTCTTTAATTTAATATGGGAAGTAACTTTAGTGTCGTTACTCCGATTTCAGTTCAATTAGATTCTACAGGCATTTTCAACTACTGGCTCTGACGTCACGTGCCTCTGCTCTCGAGCTCCTTGAGACGGGAAGCTTACTATGGTAAAGGGCAATGTAGGAGGAGAGGCAGTGAAAGGGATGGAGATGTTTAAATAGAGGAGACACAACATTACCTTCCCTAAAGTGCTCTTCCAGCCCTACTACGAGAGGGGAAACGCGCTCCTACAACACAGGTTGGCCAGTTGGAATTAGTAGATGTTCAGATGTGAAGACCTATTAGCAGCCGTAATAGTGCATTTACTATTTCTACATCAAACAGGATCAAATAACCCTACAGGATTAAATAGAAATATTGATAAGATTCCATTCCACCCCTACTTCACAATCAAAGATGTTGTAGGATTCATAATCCTAATTATATTAACAATTGTATCACTAAAAGAACCATATATTTTAGGCCAATGCAAATGAATGAATGAATGAATGAATGAATGAATGAATGAATGAATGAATGAATGAATGAATGAATGAATGAATGAATGAAGAGAAGAACTATCGATTAAAAGGTACAGGATTATAATCACCTCCTTGAAAGGGCTCTTGAGGCTCATGTCAACGTATATCTGAGCTCTTAGCCTAAGAGTTATTTGAAGAGTTCACAACCAGAGTGGACCAAGTCTTTCTGGAATAATTTTGAGAAATTGAGTCAAAGTTCCTGGCTCACGCTTAGCAACGTTCACCTTTCATAGGAAATGCTGCCCTCTGTGGAGTAACAAATTAGTTATGGACTTGGTTTGTTATGGCAATGAATAAATCTAAGTTTTCTTCATCTGAGATTGTATTAATCCACAAACTGACCACTGGTGGACTTGGTCCACTCTGGTTGTGAGCCCCTCATTTATGTATTCAGGGAGGTTAGTATTTTTCATTAGTCGAGGACAAGTTTTTAATTAAGTAGCTCGTGACTAAAAAATTGCATTTAATTCACGAATCCCATATTAAGTTTTTTCCACTCCCATATTTTACATAATAAAATATTTTGCTCCATTTTACATTATTTAATACCAAAACAATCAGGAGGATCGTCTACTACTTGTTTGTTGCTATGCGACTTTTGAACGAAATATATTTTCACTTACTTTCCTAGAGACGTAATATGACTTACGTCCCGTCGTCAATAGCAACTAATATTATCACGATAATAGTATACAAGTTTGAGGAAGTGCATCATAACAGAATCGAGGTAAAGTCTGAGAAACGAGCGAAGCGATTTTGTTGCTATGATAGTACTGTTATGTGATACAATTTCATTATTGCGTTTTGTCTTTCTGAATAAGTTGTAACTTTCTTCCAGTTTTGATGTTAAACGTAGAATTTTTTGCAGAAATGATTGTAGATAACGACTGTGCTGATGCGATGAAATGTAGTGATATACAGGGACATCATTTTATTTTTACTAACATTTCTAATATTAACCTGGCTATACCTTTGGCTTAAAGGTTGTGAACCGGAAACACCGTTTGATATCCCCTTCCACTGGAGTTCGATGATACTGGCGTAAGATACAAACAAATCACTTTACTAGTTATAGGAGGGATGAAAAGTAGTACATCCATTTACGTAAAGTAGGAAATATCGCGTTTTTGAGTTTGATAATTTTCATTAGGTTTTTCTTTAATCAAAATACAGTAAAATATTAACAATAAGTGTTTTTACTCTCGAAATGAGCTGTCCGTTCGGACGTATTCATTATGCAGCGCATATTATACTGTGTATAGCACATTAGCGTACAATATAGAGAATGAAGTTAAATTGAAAAATAATCATAATATGGATATTTAAACACATATTTGAAAATGATGGCCGTTCATTTCTATACAGGTTTCGGTTCTTTTTTGCATATTATCGCACTATATACTATTGCACCTAATTCAAATTACCAGTTTCGTCCTTCGTACGAGTAACTCATGTTGAAACAATAATTCTATACCTACTCTATAAAAGAGTACCTTACGTACTGTATATTCAATCTTCACTTCTGTCCGATCCGAAAAGATAAAATTATTCAGACATGCTATTTATTGTCCGTTCAAGCGGTTTTGTCGAGAGTCGTAGAAAGGAGGAAAATCAAGTGGCAGTTAATTACTTAACGAGGCCTTTTTATTTAAGTTACTTCAAACAGTTGTATAATATTACGTAGACGTCCAATTCCTAACAGAAATTAATGTTTTCAGAAAAGAGCTAAGACAGCCCAGCCACAAAGGGACGGGCAGAAGTGGGTGGGGGAAACCGGGATGCGACATAGGCAAACAGACGACAGTACCTGTGCGAGAATATGATTCAATATTGGAAGCGAACATATTTCTGGAACGTATTATACTCACTAACTCAGTACTGTTTGTGTTTACTAAGACCGTAAGGCGACTTTGACTGTATGCGCTTGGTTCTGTGTGGAGAACGGTTGGAAGTTCACTAGTAGAGGGGGTGGGAGTGAAGTACATTCAAAAACTCAGGTACAATAAAAATTGAAGTAAAAATAAAATGATGTCCCTGTAGAAGAGGTATGGAAAGTAGATTGTGCTTGTAGTAAGATTTTACTAACCTCACGGCGTGAGGGAAAATTTCATAACAGTATTGTTTTTTCTTTGTTGCTACAGTTACAGGGAGTCGTGCGGGAATTTGAAGTTCCATGCCATGGCAACACTAACGGTAACAAAAAACGCACGATCGTCCAAAAAATAGATTTACGTCACTAAAAACAAGCTAATAACAACATACTTTGGTAGTGCAAGTGGAAAAATGTTTTTTGTCTCACTTCGTTCGAATTGCCCCACAAAAGAGACTTAATCCTTTTAGTCACAAATTATTTTTATTTTTTTTTTTTTTTTTTGTTTAGAAGAGCCTAATATTGTTTATTCTTGACTTCTTTTAAGTTTTTGTGAATTACCCAGAGTCTCATTTTTAAAGCATTATGGCTGGATTTCCAGATATGAACTGTCCACTTGAGAGGACAAGGTGACTAAGAGGACCTCATTCATTTATTTAGCTAAATTCATTATTGAAGAGACTACAACAGAAAAATGTTATAAAGAGCAATCGTTTTGAATGTTTTTCACTGAAATTATGTATTTTTAACAGAATCTATTTTGAAATATGTCATGAAGAGCAGCCATTTTGAATCATTTCACTAAAATTATAAATTTTATTTGAAATTAAACAGCAGATATATTTTATTTTGTGTCAAATGACTGAAATCAGTTGTTTTTTTCTTGTTATACACAAATTTATTTGACAAACTCCTTTTTCTTTTTGTTCCAGCACTGATATGATCCCATTTTTTGAATTGATGGCATTAATAGTTTCACTTACCCTAATCAAGATGAGGTGCTGTTACCACTAATTAATTAATTGTACCACTGATATACTACATAATATTGTATTAATAAATCCGGTAACGACTCCATCAAAGTTGTATTCTATTTTCGGCAAGAAACTGAACTTTCATGTTTTTCCATAAGACTTATGAATATCCGTTGTCAAGGGTTGTCGTTTATTGTCTTCAGATCTTTCCTTGGGACGTGCCGACCAAGTAACCAATATGTGTGAATGTGTAGTATTTGTTGTTAGTTTCACGTGCTTGAGAGCTCAGAGAGCAATAAATTCTAATCCTTGACGGAGAGAGGAGAAACGAAAAGAAATACAAATTAATAACCACATTCTTTGTCAGTCTCCCAGATTTTTAGCGAGGGACGAATTCATTCAAATACCAAGTCCTAATCAGTTAAGTAGACTCAGTTAGCACAATGTGTACCTTTATGACTTATGACTATTTTATGTTTTAGCCCTAGCTTCAAGGACGGCGTGCCAGACACATGACATTTGCAAGTCGACCTATTGTGTATACATGACCTCTTCTAACGACTTGTCCTGCATTCTTCTATGTCTTCGCCTCTTGCTCTCCCATTATATTCCCACATGCGTCTCTCTTCACGGTGTCGTAAGAGAAATGTTTTGGACTCACAAACCTTTATTACATGCTCCTCTCAAATTAGAATAAATTCAAAACTAACTGTATAACCTACAGCAGAAGGAAAGAGTGTAATAATTTTGCGTTTCAAAGTCTGTTTTCACTTTCAGTGAGGATAAGTGAAATAATTAGAATGAATTAGGACAAATTGTCTCATATTCGCTTCAGTGGTTCATAATTATACTATTTATAGGCAATGCACTCCCACGATTGTTGAGGAATTAAAAGAAAACTACAGTCTCGTATCATATCTTCAAGAGTAGAAGTCTACAGGGTTGTTTCCCATCTTTGATATCGAATTTGAATGACATCATGTGCGTCAGGAGTCACACGACAGCTGAACTGTGGCGCGAGGTGACAGACCAGTAGTGAGTGATCTCATAGTCAGAGTACACGGCGACTCACAGCAGAAATTCCCAAGAAAATCGAGCCTTTTTGGGAGGGATACTTAACAACTCTTTCCGATACTAGTACAGTTAAGTGAAAATAAAAGAAGCCTGCAATAAACGAGGTTTCGTTATTTCCAAGAAAGGCACCTTTTGTGTACTTAATAAGATAGGTAAAGCTCCAATGGAATTAATTTGTATCATCTCGTGGGGTGCGGCGACTTGCGACGAGGGGTGGATTTGCTTGTTTTTTCCACTCTGGAATTAATCCCATCCGAGCTTTGCCAGTCTTATTAGATGCACACAAGATGTCTTTCTTGGAAATAACGAAACCACGTTTTTTGCAGATTCCTATGATTTTCACGTAATGTATACTTGGCATCGGAAAGGATTGTTATGTACCCCTCTCAAAGAGGCTCTATTTTCTTGGGCATTACTACTGTGATACACCGTGCAATCTGATTATGAAATCACTCACTACTGGTCTGTCATCTCTCGCCACAATTCAGCTGTCGGTGTGAATCCTGACGCACATGACGTCATTCAAATTCGTTATCAGAGATCGGAAACAACCCTGTGTACGCTTCGAAATTCGTATTTCATTGCGAAATGACCACAGCCAATTATAGCTCTCTTTAATTAATTAAATATAACATATTCATTAATTAAGAAATTTCTTTTTTACATAATTTTAATCGACGTCTTCTGAGTCGCGTTTCGTTGTTCGGGAAACAGTCCGTGCTATTTGGTGACCGTTATGAATACAAATGTGTCGTCTCCGCGGTATACTAGGAGCAGGACCGAAAAGCGTGTCGTAGGGTCACTCACTCTCTTCTAGGGGCTGAACGCATAACAGACTTGCCTATATGCTCTACATGTTAAGCTCTTTTGTCAGCTCCATATGCACACTGACACACACGGTAAATGGGTATTTTAGCAAACCCTTTCACAAATACAAGCAGTGAGGGAAGTGAGGAGGGTACACGCTGGAATGGAATACCGACATTGGTTTCTATGGCCAGAAAACATTCCGTTAGTGAAAAATGGTATACCATCATTGAAAAAATGTGATCCGTCAAAATTTGTTTATACATTTCTTCACAGCAAAGAGTATTATCTGTTTGCTTCGTAAATCTAAACCACAGCTTTCTGGAACTGTATCCAACGTGTATTTAGACACGTTTATTTGATAAATCAACCCCAGGAATGCTTAAAAGGGTAGTATTTCAAGTATAGAAGACATATGGTAGCCATTGTTGCCAATTTAGTAACTGTGTCATTTTGGTTTTGCACTTTTTATTAATAATTAACTCAGGGACTTTGAAGCTTTAACATTATCTTAAATGATAACTTTCAAATAATCTAATAAATAACTGAAGTAACTCGACATTTATTACGAACTTTAATGTGTTGAGTAAGGTTAAAAGATTCGCTTTACTGACTGCACGAAACAATTTATTGTATACATCATGTTTGTGTATGTTGCAAGGGAGGGGTTATGCCTTTTTTAAATCGAGGTATACCAGTGGAAAATCTCTGGGTACCGTAGCGTTTTCTTCCCACTTCCCTTACTGAGTATAAGGACTTAGCAGACCTAGAGTGCATACATTTTATCTTCCCCCTCGCGGATGTAGAGCGGACGCGGCAGTGCACATCGCAGCTGCACACATGCGAACGAGGAAAGATGAATTCATGTTCACACATATTTATTATGTGAAATGAATCTATTTACGGAGTTAGAGAAGTTTTAATGAATTACTGAACGTTGTATTTATTGCGAACACATAGGTGCTCAGATATTATTGCGGAAACAGTAGACAATTCTATAACAGTCAAACCTTATTCTCATTGAAAACTGTAAAAGTACGAGTACTTATTCATGATAACGGTAACTTTACATTTTCCGTGCAAAATATTACGGATGACAAAGACTACTGACTAGCAAGCTGCTTGGTAGCAGTGATAGTGCCGGTTAGAACAAATAATTTACGTTATATTAAGTCAGGCATGCCCTGGAATAGCACGCGGAATCCCTGATTACATGTATAACAAATTGCTCATCCCTATGTTAAAATCGGTAGCACTTTGTAGAGAACAACCGCCAGGATCGCCACTCGCCCGCCGTAAAAAAACACGAGATAGCAGTACAGTTGCTAATGCAATTCAAATGGGAGTTTTGACGTGACTCCTTATGTAACAACTAGATGGCAGCATAGTAAACCTGAAAAAAGTTGTTACCGTCAAAGCCTATAAAGCTGAGCAATTTGTTATATATGTGATCTGAGGCGGAATGAAGTTCCAAGACTCACTAGCCAGCGGAAGGTTGTAAACAAATGCTATTACCTCAAACTTCTAGTCAGCGACGCCGCGAGGATTGTACAAATATATAATGAACATCGATTATTTATAAGAAATATTTATTGTTCATATTAGTATTAATTATTACAATATTATTATACATACTATGATTTCTCTTTCATACTTTCATATCTTCCTGCTTTATATTTATGTATTGGCATAGTTTGAAGAACCTTCGCCATAATTTCGCCATTTTTTGCTTGCTATTGTTGTTATATCAGACGAAATTCTGTCAGCAGTCGCTAGACTGAGTGGTAATTATTTTTTAATTACCAATACTCGAAAATATAAAACAGTATTGATTTCCAACCGTTCAGCAAGAAAAACAGAAACTAATTTTATTCTCCCCTACTGGCATTGTGACTGAATGGTTGGGCTTTCGAGGACCGGACTCGGTATACATTCATGCGTTCAGGTTCAAATTTGCATATTGTGCGCTCCAACTAGTGCGGCAGACCAAGATGACGTCAACAAGCGATTGCATGAGAAAGAAGAGACTTGCACTAAAATAATTATGACGGCACCATATAGACAAGGGAGAACCGAAGGATGACATAGAGGAGATGATAACAGCAAAAAGAGTTAAATGAAACCAGCAGGATAAATAAATATGGGTCAGCAATTACAGAAGAGATCGAGGGAACAAGAAAAAATTGAAATAAAAGGTCAAGATTCTGCAAGAAGTGGAAGGGATGAAGTAACATTAGCGACACCGAATAGAGGTACGTCAGTGGGAAGAAGTAAGGGACGAAAAGTTATAATTTAAGAGGTTGGTGCATGAGTGACAAAACATAGGAAAGTGATAAAGTGAAAATGGTGATTGTGACTGAAAAGACTGTAAGGCAAGAGAATAATAGTGAAAAATGATGAGAAGGATAAGAGTAATAGCCAGAGAGTGATGACAAACAAGTAGTGATCCAAATATAATAAAAAAGTGGGAGTGAAAATGTAATGAAAGTGTAGAAATTAATTCGTTGGAAAATATATAAATTAGATTAGTTGGAATAAGTAATCAATGAATGTTACTGCTTCTAGTGAATAAATAGAATGATGACTATAGAAGAGTTCAACTTAATGTAAACAAAGTTGGGAACAATTAATAAGGAATAGAGAGAAGTGAGTGTTTAGTTTAATGAGATTAGTAAGAATAAGATGGATAAATGGGAAACGGGAGGAGTAAGTAGAAACAGAATGGAGGTGAAACAGAGGTGAGAGAAGTGGTAGAAAAGTGATCAGGATCATTTATATACTATAATAGCCAGATGTTAAAAAAAAGTAAGCAGAATGGCTGGTATGCATAAAGTTAAAAAAATGCTATTACTAAGGTTTTCGTAATATATACTACAATATTTATGTATAAAAACCCATACTAAATTCTTTCCTGCCTAGCAGAAAGTTGATCTGGAAGGCCGTGTTTAGTTTATGCTAGAATTCATAGTATAAACCACAATTTATATGCATAACAAGAAGTATATACTTCTACTTCTAAGTGTAAACTAAGAAAAATCGTAGTCTGCCGTGTTTGAAACTTTGTTCGCTCAGCATAAGCATTTGTACGGTTTAAAATTACAGAATTTATGCCAATTCGCGCTAGAAAATCCTACAAGGAAAGACGAGAACCATCAGAACGAGATTATAAGAAGTTAATATAGGTTTTACAAATAAAAAATGTTATATGCTCAATTTTGTAATAGACTACTCAAATGATCATTTCGAGATAACTGGAATTCTGTCAGTTGATTTTTGTTATTGTTATTTAAAATAATATATTTTTAGCAAAATGATTCTATGATATATTTTTAATACATTTAATTTACGTGAAAAAAACTCCGTGTGCGTACAATACATTAGGTTAAAGGTAAATTTAATGACTAACATTTTGGGCCTGTCTGATTTATGTCTGATTTTTACTTTACTTGTTATTTATTTTCTTCATAGTTTGCTTTTCGTCCATTTTTTCCTGCTGTAAACTTCCACCTCAACTTTCATAGCCTGGATGGCTTTTCCTTTATCACTTCTTGCGGCGGAGTTTGCGACTTGTTTAATAACGCTAGATATTTTTTCTAGCAGATTAACAAACAACAGTTTTCTCATGCTCTCTCTTCTACACTTCCCACTTCGTCGTAATGGTCCATTTTCTTGTTATACTAACCAGATTTTGAGGGCAACAATCAATTTTCGCACAAAGAAATAAACATAAAAAATTGATGGAAGGCGAAAACTAACGAATCTTAGCGGATAAACCCGACGTACTGTCGATAATTAATCGATATAATCGAATACTCTTGATAGTTTATATTACCGCCGAGTAGTACATACTTTCTAGTAGTAGTAGTAGTAGTAGTAGTAGTAGTAGTAGTAGTAGTAGTAGTAGTAGTAGTAGTAGTAGTAGTAGTAGTAGTAGTATCAGGTTTATGTATATACTTCGTTCCGTATACTTCTACTTCAAATATCTTCTACAGTCGATCCAAAAGGTAATGCTACAACTTTATGCATACCACCCAATATGTATCCACCAAGGGAGTGATGGTACTGTAGACAGAAATTTGAAGGGCCATCACGACCGATGTAAGCTGGTGGAATAAATACATCATACATATGCGGAGAGAGAACCGTTTCCTTTGGGGGGGGGGGCAACGAAAAACCATAGAATCCCGATATAACGAGGTTACTGGGGATATAATTTACTTACTCCCCTGTTATAGCTTGACCGTGGTACAGTATATCGGAATATGATCATTTAATAAAAGTATTTTTGGGATGCATGTTTCTTATAGTGTTACATCCATATACACGATGTTTCGGACCGAGTTGTATAGGACTTCAACTGTAGGTCTACTACAAATTATAATAGGGCATAACCATAGGTAGAGTTGTGGGAGGGTGTGTGGGAGCACGCCCCCCCCCCCTAAAAATTTGTCTGAACTCTTTTTTTTTTCTATTAACATTTGAAAATATTGCATTCAAAAGACTTTTCTTGCTTTTGTTTATGAATGGAATATTATTTGTAAATGCCTACCATCGTACCATCTTCCTGGAAAATGGCTGTTTTCACAAAAAAAATCTTTCGATTATGGTTGTTTTATGAAAACTACTGAAAATTTTCACTCCCTTAACATGGGAATGTGGTATTTTTTTTCACTAACACCTAATTCAGTAGATGGCGTTGCAGACTTCTAACACAGGAGTACAGGCTGTTACAAAAGAAACATTACAGTGCCTCCATTCCTCAAATGAGGTATAGAAATTCTTATGCATTCAGAAATTTAAAATAAATATTATAGTCTAGATACATGGTCTGAAGACATTAATTCGTCAATTTAAGCACAGAAACTTAATCATAAACAAAAGCAAGAAAAATCTTTTAAATTCAATGTTTTCTTAACGTTAATAGAAAAAAAAAGAGTTCAGACAAGTTTGGGAGACAGTGCCCTCATGCCCCCTATAACTCCGCCTATCATATCATATCATATCATATTGTGCGCCCTGTATGCAATGATTGTTCTAGTCCTACAGGTGGACTGGATGGAATTAATGAATCCAATGCTGACATATGAGCTATCCTGTCTCAGCCCTTACGGATCCATTCCATGATTCGGAGCTCCAAACCCTTAAATCTTATATCAGCATCGGAAACCCGTACTGCCTTCAAAGACTAGTTTTAACTATTGCAGATCATAAGAAGAAATGGGGAGTGTTAGTGAAAGGAAGAAGGTAAACTAGAGTAGCAGAAAAAAACTCTGTACCGTAGAAGAGGGTAAAGTCGATCAAAATTTTGCAATTGTTAATGATATTGAGGTTATGCAATGGAGCGAAGTTCCTCAGAAAATAGTATTTTGTCATCATATCCTTCACTTATGAAATCACATTACAAGAAGTGAATTACAATTTACCAAAGTCTGATTTTTTTTTTTACTTGTTATCGAAGTTACCTGTTTAAATAGGGTAAAGTCGATCACCATTGAATTTTTAGTTTAAGATCGATTTTAAAATATTGCGAAGTAAAGTCGATCACTGTTTATGTTTTTAAAAACAAATTAAGTGTATTACATGTACATATTTTATCTGTTATAAGGGGTGTAGAAAAAAATAATAATCTATTATATGTCTATAGGATTATATAGTGTATATTTTGTTACTGTGATAATACAATTCGATAGAATTAGGCCTATAGGTCTCCACTGTACAAACGTGACTATGATTGCCAATATATAAAACAAAAAAATTAATACTTCACATATCAACCAGGTTAAATAAATAAATATCAACAAACAAATATTTAAGAATTCAAAATTTACATTGAAATACCACACTTTAATTATAATCTAAAATGCTATTCAACATTGCTTAGGTTTATGTCAGATGTTATTTGAAATCTTCCCCTCCTCACGTCACTTTAGAAACTACGTTTTTCCCATCGTCAGGTACAGAGGGGTATACAAAATACGTTCCTTCGGCAGTGCTTCTCTTACGCAAGAAATTCACCATAAATTCGTCTTCCTCTTTCTCCACTATCCCATCAATATAAGCTATACTATGACATTTTTCTGTTTATAAGTGTTAGTTGGAGGTATTTCGGTGAAAAAATTTATTCTTCCTGCTGATCCTATCTGCTTCGAGTAGGTGGATGGCATGATCGACTTAAACCTACAAAGGTACAAGTTTTTTGAAAATAATAAGTTTCAATACTAACATTTACGAACAGCAAAACTATTATTTCAGGATACAATCTCAGCCAAAAGTACTTACGTATACTTCTTGTCTCCTTTCACTGCTGACAATAATTTAGAGTTTGTAAGACTTTGTTTTCGTTTAAGAGAAAAAGTTGAGAATAACCATTTTCACTTCAACGGTAATTACACTGTGTTCCCATTGTTGGCATGCGCAGGATTTTTATTGTCCCTCTCGCTTACATTTGCAATGACAGGCATTGAAGTCAGCATAACAAAATTTTAACAAGTAACTGAGATAATATATAATTTTCAATAAAAATCGCAAATGATCGATTATACACCCAATCATCGACTTTACCCATTTCTACGGTACAATGTCTGCTTCGTAGACAACAAATTCCATTACGACTAGGCCGGAGATCGAACTCGGGCGTCATTGATGGAAGGCTAGAATACTAGCAATGAGAGATGAAGCTCCTCTGACACTATAAATTATGTCGCATTACTTTGACTCAAAAGGCTATGTTGTTGACCTTGTGTTGGGAGTTGCAGTGGGATTAAACAAACCACATGACCCAGTCCCTAAGGGCAGATGACTGATTAGAAGCCAATGGACGGCACCTAAAAATGGGACATTCATAGTTCCAATAAAATGAAAAACGCCAGCAACAACAATGGTTATGATGTAACATTGCAACAATTATAATCTGGGAACCGATGGTTAGACGATATGTGATTTCTCATGCATTGTTGCAACATAATACTTCGTGGGCTGAGATGGTATAAATTGATGCCACACGAAACAAAATTCACAGTTTCACTTTCACTTATAGTCATGGCTCTTCTCCTCCCGTCAGTTATTTTATCGGTGTGTTTTCTTCTAGTGGAATCTGGAACTCATGCTAGCAAATCAGCAGGTAAGCAAAACAACGTTTGTAAATATTATACAGAATGTAGGCATAGTACTTAACCCTTCAGTGGTCGCGTGTTCTAATGCAACGTTAGTCGTCGCGTAGATCGTGTAGATCGCAGTTGTGATCCATATTTTAAGTTATTTTTTTACATATAATTTTAATGTATTTTATTTTTTATTTTTTCTGGCTAATTATTAATGATTACACATTAAAAGAGTCTTATTATATTATTTTTTTTTAATATTCACGAAACAATTGTTTGTCCAAATGCATACTATAATGAATGCAGTAAAACCAAATTTAGAGACTGAAGAACTGTTTTCAGAACATGGGAGGGGTAAAAGTGGGAGGAAGAAGAATTAATTGCATGGGATTTGCTGATGATATGACCTTGTTAGCAGAAGAGGAAATGTTACTAAGGAATATGCTACTGGAGCTAAATGACAGCTGTGAGCAGTATGAGGTGAAGATAAATGCAAACAAGACGAAGACTATGGTTGTCGGAAGAAAAATAAAGAATGTAACCTTGTGAATTCAAAATAAGGCAGTATAGCAAGTGAACAGCTTCAAATACTTGAGGTTATGCTACTATAAGCAGTAACATGAGTAGCAGCCAGGAAGCCAAAAAGAGGACAGCAATGGCAAAGAAAGCTTTTAATAGAAAAAGGACTCCTTGACTCCACATTACACTACACAAATACACACCCACAGGAAACAAAACAAAAGGCGCTAAGACCAACAACAACCAGTTCTGAAGAAGGTCAATAACAGACCGAAACATGTTAACCAGGTATGACATAATTTAACACAAGAAAGACATAATATAACACATATTCCGAAGTGATATAGTGTTAAAAGTTGTGTAATCAAGATGTATAGAAAAAGAATCACCTTCTGCGGACCTATGGAAAAAGAACTAAGAAAGACACTAGTGAAGTGCTGTGTGTGTAGTGTAGCATTGTATGGGGCAGAAACATGGACATTACGACAAAATGAAGAGAAACGAATAGAAGCATTTGAAATGTGGATATGGAGAAGAATGGAACATGTGAAGTGGACAGACAGAATAAAAAATGAAGATGTGTTGGAAAGAGTGGGTGAAGAAAAAATGATGCTGAAACTGATCAGAAAGAGGAAAAGGAATTGGTTGGGTCACTGGCTGAGAAGAAACTGCCTACTGAAGGATGCACTGGAAGGAATGGTGAACGGGAAAAGAATTCGGGGTAGAAGAAGATATCGGATGATAGATGACATTAAGATTTATAGATTATAATACGGAGACTAAGAGGAAGGCAGAAAATAGGAAAGATTGGTTTGCAGTGAAAGACCTGCCCATGGGCAGAACACTTACGTACCGTATGTATGTAAATATGATTGTATGTATGTATGTATGTATGTATGTATGTATGTATGTATGTATGTATGTATGTATGTATGTATGTACGTCTGTGTAACATCTATGCGGAGCACAGTCGTGATCCCAGAATGCACCAACTTAATTACTCGAAACATTTCCTTAACACTTGTCAATTACAAAGACTAGCTGAGAGGGTAGGGAAATATACAAACGAAAGGTACCTAGATGACAGATATGATAAGTACTGCCAACTCCGATTACCAACCATAAATAAAGTATTGGATCACTATTATGGTGCACGCGACCACTGGAGGGTTAATTCTACCTCATTTACTTTCATTACGAGCCAACATTTTCACAATTTATTGGCATTTAAGCACTTTTAAATAATCTGTTTTTAATTGGGTTATTTTACGACGCTGTACAAACATCTCAGGTTATTTAGCGTCTGAATGAAATGAAGATGATAATGTCGGTGAAATGAGTCCGGGGTCCAGCACCGAAAGTTACCCAGCATTTGCTCGTATTGGTTGAGGGAAAACCCCGGAAAAAACCTCAACCAGGTAACTTGCCCCGACCGGGATTCGAACCCGGGCCACCTGGGTTCGCGGCCAGACGCGCTGACCTTTACTCCACAGGTTTGGGCCTTTAAATAATCTGGAAATATTAGTTAGTAGTAAAGACACAACATTTAATTGTTTGTGCAATTGTGAAATTAAAATACAGAGACAGATTTTATTGATGGGCCTAATATTTTCCATAAACTATGAGTACGGTTCAGATAAAGTAGCTGTATCAGGATAGGCCTCCTTGGTCCGTGCGTTTTCTTTACCAACATTAACTGGGAGTGTACTATCCATTCACTGATGTTTCATCTAGGGGATAGGGAGAGCTCTTCCCAGCAGTTCAGGTTTGTAAACAAAACGCACGGACCAATGTTACCTATCCTGATACAGCTACTTTATCCGAACCGTTCTTATGAGCAATATTAATTTCTAAAATATTAAATGCGATGTGCATAAACACACATACTGTATGATAAAGCGTGGATAATTATTTCGGCTTGCGAGCATCAGCGCCAGATTTTATCGAAACAAGTGTAGAATATATTAGAAATTGTATGGAATGGAATATTTAGGAGGGGAGCATTATGACCCAGCACTGCGATCTTTTACGATATATTGTGCTAACCCTCAAGTTAGGCACATTCCCAAACTCACACCGGTTGACTACACTAAGGTTCTCGAGTAAGCCACCCCACTCGTTCCTAGGTCAGCTTCCTCCGTGCACACACAGCTGGCGTTCGAAAAATTCCATGGAATAACAAATACTTAATATAAGGAAACGGGAGAACCCGAGAAAAACCCCAACTGTTACCTTGTCCACCGCAAGTGTCACTATAGATTTTTCAACGAGTAATTCCAAGCTTATATATTTTTAATTATTTTCCGCAAGTTGAATGGTGTGACTCATAATTGATTTCCGCGAGTGACGTTGCTACGTCTAATCCACATATCCGTGAAGACTATTTATCCTTCCAAACTATTACCTTGTCGTTCGAAATGCAGTCCACTATCTGTCTAGAACAGATATACCTGTACAACGATGAACTTCTTCGAATCATAGTGTTGTACGCAGTGTTGCCAACAAAGGAACAAGAAATCTCCCTACATCATATTAAAAATCCCACTAAATTTCAGAGAAACCCCCTAATTTTTTTTAAATTTAGACTTGGAAAAAAAACAACAATAAAAAAATTAACAAACGTGACTAACATATGCAATTGAATAGAAAAAATATTCACACATCATGCATACTGACATGTAATAGAATAGAATACTCACAGTATAATCCTGTATGTCTTTGCACTACATTGGAAGACGATTCCTTGAGAAATTAAATTTGAATATCGGAAAGATCCTCTAAAATTAATTAACCTTTTGTGAAGAGTTCTAACTTTTTCTGTCCAAAAATTGGAACACCGAACTTCAATAACATTTTTTAAGATGTCTTGAATTCGTTACAACATATTTTCGATCTAATTAGGTAGTATCTCACTGTCAATAAACTATTTGTTGCTTCAGGGAAAGTTTATTTCTTAATTTGTTATGTATTTATTTAACCTGATAGATAATTATAACGCCGTCAGAACTTCTCTGCCCCTCTACCAACTACAATATGAAGAATAATACTTCAGCTTAGAATTCAGCAGAGCAAGTATTCTCCCACTGCTTTTTTGTAGGTTATTTCATTCAGACACAATTTCATCTATCATCTCTCGCATATCTGATGTCCTGAAATTAGACGCAAGCTGTATAATATCTTGTTTTTTTTTTCCGCGATGTTGCTACAGAAGGATGCAACATTGACATAATTTTCCAAATTTTAATTTTTTCTGGTAAAGGTTTTTGAAGCTAGCAGCCCAATATAATTACAAACTTTTTGCAAAGATCAGGAACATGAGAACAGTCTTCAGTTTTAAGAATTTTAGCTAAACATTCAAAATCATAACCAAAGTACATCTCTGATGTGCGCATTAAATGGTACAAAAAATTAAAATAAGGGAGATCTGCATCTTTTTGCTTTACAATTGACACGGTACATGTATCTTTGTGGAGAGATTTGAAAAGTAGAAACTACATTTTACTGCAGACAGCATTGTTGCGTAAGACCATGAGCTAAGCAAGACAAGGAGAACTCAATTTACTGCAAAGGGACGACGGGCGGGAGAGAGCAACATTGTATGATACGAGCACAGTCTAGTATATACAGTCACGAAGCTTGAGTTGTGAGGGTAGTAGGAACAATAAACTGTGTCGGTACTATTTCGCATTGTCTGTAATGAGGCGATATTAGCGATCCTAGTGGTTAGCAACTATCTATGGATGCATATTTACTACGTATTGAGCCTATATACTAGACTGTGTTAATACGAGTATGAAGAGAGCAAGTGAGAAAACATGCTTGCAAGATGCTGTACGGGCCGAAGATAATTATTTAATTACACAACACAGTAGTTTCACTGTAATTAATTTTTAAAATTAATTCTAATGTCGTGGTTTAGAAAAACACTCTAAAAACCCTCTAAAATGTATCTTTCCCATGAAAATCACCCTAACCTTTTTATCCCCGCCAAACTTCCCCCTGGAAAACTGTTTTTCCCCTCATATTTGGGGAGAAAACATCCAAGTTGGCAACACTGGTTGTACGCCAGACTAGGGCATATCTGGAAATGAACGGTCGTGTATTCATTGTTTTTAACTGTTTCCCAAAGAAATTAACATGTCATGTTTACAGAAATCGTCTGTTCTGTTTTAGATTCTGTCAATGAAACTTTCTTGCTGAAGGCTAGGCTTTTTAGTTAACTCAGGTTTCACTATAATCGAAATACTGTACATCTCATCGTTGTACTTAACTAGTACATGGTTTTATTGTGCCTCAACTTCAACTACATTCCGCTTTCAACCACAGTGATTATTACCCAATTAGACCGATGGTTATTCGCCTCAATATGTCCATGACATTTTTATGTTGGTAGAACACTTCCAATCTCCAACGTTATCTTTTGTTATATCCTCTATCACGTCATGACCAAAGCTCGGAACTTGGGGACTTGTGTCTTTGAACGTGGCTAAGCGACCGGACTTCAATGTCAACAAACTCCCGCTTCCAGCACAGAGGTACTGTAAGGTCTGCTATAAAAGTGGTTCCTGGCTGGAACAACATAATGATAATATTATGGTAGGTTGAAAGAACTAATTTTATAGCATATATATAAACAAACATGCAAAATATATCAAATTTACAGTTCTGCTCTGTATAGTTTATTACAGTGTATGACTACATACATTCGAATATTTTTCGAACCCATACCTTCTTCGTCTGTTAGTTAAACATGATTTGAAACGAAAGAAACTTATTTCCACGTCACATGAAGTGACGGGAGCAAAATTAATTTTTTTATTTTATTTATTTTAACTAGCTACCTACTGAATACAAATTATATTTATAAAACAAAAATGTTTCTAGCCACTACCGTAAGAGCCAGGCTCGTGTACGGTGTGGTCTTAGTCAATAATATAACATACAATTTACAAGGACAGTTTACTAAATACAGCAAGTAACTTAATTCAAACCAATAAATACAACACAAGAGCAAGAATAAAGAAGAAAGAGAAAAAGAGAGAAAAATACACATTTAATATAAATTGACAATTCGACAGAAGCCAGTGATATTCAATAAAAACAAGAATATAGTAGACAGAAATAAAAGGTAAAAAAAATACATTTGTTAATATTATATTATATCGTGGATAATTTTACAAATTTATTTCTTAAAAGCTTCAATTTTGAAAAATTTCAAATTTGGAAAATGGTTTGTAATTGTATTATAAAGTCTTAGGCCGAAATAAAGTATTGAATGTTTTCACTGTCACTGTTTCCTGTTCGATTTTCAGTAGTTGCTAGCTGATCTCGTATCTGAGAAAGATAAGTATCCTAAATTTGTCTCGAAAATAGTTTTCAATTTCTATGTCACTACTAGGGAAGGTTCCACTACGACTTGATCCATGGCTATGGACAAATTTTCCATCGATTTAAGGGACTGCAATGTATTTCAATGAATGCCCGTTTCCAATCTCTAGTTTATGTTTGACACAAGTCACAAAATATAAACTCTCCATTCGAAGAAAATATTGTATCTCCTCAGAATTCCTCCACGAAATTCTGTACCTAAATTTTAAGAAATATATTTTCAAACGTATACAATACCCATTCGAATAATACGTATTTTCTTATTTTCAAATAGACCGTTTACCTTTAATTAATTATCTGAATGTCATTGGCTTCGACACGACCACTTTCTTAGTACACACGACTGTCCCTGAGCACTTGCAGGGTGAGCTTTGCATACGTTGTACCTGTAACCTTACTCATGCTCACGACACACAAGTCCCCAAGTTCCGAGCTTTGGTCATGACTTTCGCAAGCGACATAGCAAGTACTTTTGCCGCATCTATGTTTCATCCAAGCGGCCTCGATTCGATCCCGGCCAGGTCGTGATGAAATTTGTGATGGATAAAGCAGAAGAAGACGGGTTTCATCGGAGTACCACTGTTTCCCTCTATCATCCTACCTACACTCTCCACCTTTCCCTCATTTAGTCCATCATATGCAACAGTAAAAATATATTGGGGTGAGAACTTGGCAATAGTACGAGTTTCCGATGCTGATATAAGAAGGCAAAGGGTAAAGGCAACCCCATGACAGACCAGGAAGGCCCAGAAGGTGGGGCGAGTAGTTAAAGCAAGTTAATGGCAGTAGGGGTGTTAATCCTATGTGTCCGCCGCCTTTACCCCAAGGAAATGTCCTTGGTACTCATTTCTGTTAGAGGCTGCCATGACCCCATCGAAAATCGAACCCGCGATCTTTCGGCTTACTCGTTACTCCTTAACCGCGATGCTACCGCGCGCCACTGATATAATAAGAACTCATGAAAATAGCTAAAAATGTTCACATGACATTTAATTTTTTTTTTGCTTTATTTATTTATTGTTAATGACCTTAATACAAACTTATGGTACTTCATGCTTATATCATTTGAATCAGGATGAAAACTGCAACAAATTTATGGAATGAAATACAGTGTCCCATATTATGTAACGAGCCTATAATGATTTTAATTAAGTTTTACTTACAATTGTAGACCAGATGACTGTTTTTGTTTGACCATAATTATTAAATGTCTAAGTTTTGAGTTTTTACAAATATCTTACCTTGTTATTTTAGTGATCATGAAATGGTCAACATGTGTGCATTTTCACAGTGCACTCGAGTATTGCAACAGATGACACGAGTGTGAGTGTCTTTTCAGCGTGTTCTCGAGTAGTGCAACAGATGGCAGGAGTGTACGCCGTATTTATTAGTTTTTTGATGGGACTTGGTATGAAGATTTTAACCTCAAAGCAACACATATTAAAACACAGGAAATGAACTAAATTTATTAGAATATTAAAATTAAGATGAACAGGACTTATTTTATTTTAAATACATGTTGTTGATTGTACAGTTTATGAAATTTATCTAGGGAATAGCTCCCAGTGGAATGTTTGAATTTCGGTTAATGTTTTTTTAGTTATTCGATCAATGTCACTTTCAAAACTCGCGTCTGCCATTGTTGATTGGTGTTGAGCGTACGATGTTAATCAATATCGCTTATTTGGAAATCGATAGTTACAATAACATATTGAATGTCAGTATTTTAATGTACCTATGTCATTAACATTACGTCACTTGTAATGAGTGTATTATAATATGGTCGACCAGTGTTATTACGAATTTGTGTACCGCTCTGTACAATTGCCGGAATTTTGTCCCGCAAGAGTTCTTTTACATGCCAGTAAACTACTGACATCAGCCTGTCGTATTTAAGCACACTTAAATGTCATCGACCTCGGCCGAGATCGAACCCGCAACCTCGAGCACAGAAGACCAGCATTCTAGTGGCTGCGCCATCCAGGCCTAATATTAAATATGTACAAGTGTTTACTAATGGTTTATAGTTTATCCTAGTTTATAAGCAGTAATGTTACTTAACGATGGTTTTTCCCAACAGGAGTCTCATCACCAGGAAGTGTCCACGTCGATTTTGTGAGGTATGCATACAACCTATATATTATTACAATAAGATGATTTAGTTTTACACATTCTCTAAATCAGGGATGTCAAGCGCGGGCATATTGTAACCTCTGACAAGTGGTCCAGAGACCTTCTGCTTACAAAATTGCATGCAGGCACACGTTTAAAAGAGATTCTACGTCACTGTTACACCTCGTTTGAAGCCTAGAAATTCCCGCGCTTGACATGCCTGCACTAAACCATAGATTCTATTCAGCCACATAATACGAAATAATGGAACAAAAGTGAAATACAGTAAATATTGTAAGCGTAAAAAAACTTGTCTACGTGGATATGGATGGATGGGTGGATGAATGAATGAATGAATGAATGAATTGAAGAGGAAATATTAAAAGGTGTATAATTCATTCAATGTATATAATTTTAGTTGATCGTAGACTATATTGACGTAACGTCATGTTTGGCGCGTGCCACGGATACTAACAGGGAACACTTCCATCTTCTTTATGCTTTGATGTTGTATTCCTAATTCGAAACTAGACCTCGCACACCGTTTACAATGCATTCTACTGATAAAAACTGGCACTACGATGACCTTTCCTGAAATTTAAATTATTTGTTCATTTTATTTATTTATTTATTTATTTATTTATTTATTTATTTATTTATTTTTACTGGCAGAGTTGCCATAAAAACCTCTGGTTCTGATTAGAGTTGTGCGTCAACTATATCACAATCACAATGTGATTTAATTAGTTTAGTTTTATTTATTTATTTATTTATTTATTTATTTATTTATTTATTTATTTATTTATTTATTTATTTATTTATTTATTTATTTATTTATTTATTTATTTATTTATTTATTTATTTATTTATCCTATACTAGCAGAGTTAAGGCCATAAAAACCTCTGGTTCTGGTTAGAGTTGTGCGTCAATTAAATCATAGTCGCAATGTACTGTTCGTACATTTTAATAATACTATGGAAATGTTGCACATGGTGACGTGAGACATAAAAGTATAGACGCACAACTCTAACCGGAATTGTCCTCCCTCTGTTCGATCCTTGGTCAGACATTGCTTATGTTTACTCTTACCGGTGGCATTCAAATAGTCGGTAAAGTAGCTAGTTGTTATTTTTTTAAATAAATAGAAACAAGTGTATTTTGAAACTTGAATTTTATATAAAGTAATATAAATAAAAAAATCAATAATTCATATTGTGTTCAAGTAAACTTTTACAAGTCAAGAAATGTTACGTACCTTCATAAACAATATAGCCAAAAAAGAGTGATTATTCAGAGGTTGAAACACTGATAATTTCGAAATTTACAAATCATTATGTTCATTGCCAGAAAAGGTAATTATTCGGAGTTTCAAAATGCTGATAAGTTTCACATGTAAAAGTCATTGAGTTCTTCTGTTCCTCCTCCTTTTGTGCCTGCGTTGCGGCATCATCTGTCTTGGACGCAGATTTCTTATCATCAGAGTCCTGGTTTCCTGGATTCTCTGCCTTGCGGTCCTCGGTTTTCTGTTCCCGTTCTGGGCAGGTATCCGTAGTTTTATTGTCTTCACTTTCGTCATTATTATCCATGTTGATTTCTGCGTCATCATTCTGATTTGTTACGTCCTTAGATTCGCTGGTCGACGGCATTTCTCCATCTGGATTGCGATTGCAGGCTATGAATTCGCCTTTCTGCGTATGGCAGCAGCACACTTGGTCTTCGATACGTTGACGCTTTTGTTTTCGGCGTGGCATTTTGTAGACACTGCTTCTAGTGGAAAGGCTAATCTCGCTACCGATACTGGCCCTGCCCTTGCTCTCGGAACTGCTCCTGCTGTCTCTGGATTCGCTGCTGCTTCGTGACCTCCTACGTTCCCTGGTTCTGTCTTCTATAGGTTCAGCTAAGGGTTCGAACAATGTAAATCGTTCTGTCTTCCACGAGTCCGTGCCTGACTGCGTTTCTCAGCGACGTCTTTAGCTCGGATCTCACATCTCCAGTGATAGCCATGTTCTTCCGCATGTAGCTTACGATGTCCCTGAGGGAAGACCATTACACCCATCCTCATCTTCGAGTGCTCTTAATGCCGTCAGCAACCTGGCTATGTAGCGCTGAGTCATAGTGGTCAGCTCTTTATCAAGATTCAATTTAGCAATTTAGAAACCCCCTGATGGTAATTTTCGGATTCTGTAGCGGATAAGAAAGGAGCGCATGGACCTACTTTCAAACAAGACTGCAATGATATCGTGTAAGGTCGTTTCCACAGTTACGGAAACAATGTCACTAAGAATGGAAGCTTGCGACAATTGCCTATGGTTTCCCTAGTGTAAAAATGCAAATTGTTCATGAACTTTTTTTCTTTCATTATAGTAAGCTTCATTACTTTATTCTACAAAATAAATAACAATACACTATAAATACAATTTGATAATTTGTCGCAAGTAACTGTTTTATGTTTGTGATTATCTATCTTCTAGTTGTTTGTCTCTTACAATCACATACATATTCATTCATCCAATAACAAGAAGTCGTTCACACCGGGAGAAACCACCCATTCTATACTCAGAAGGAACTTTTATTTTATTAAGAAAAGTTAAAGGAAAAACTTGTATTTAAATATGCTTACATTTTCCTATTTGAAAGTTTTTGTACTATCAAATTATAATTAATCTAAGTGACAAAGATAATTCCCAAACAAAAGGTCCCATTTTCGATGGACAGTTCTGTTTCTTCTAGCCTGATTAATATAAGCTACATAATGTGTTTTAAAGGTATTCTCTTGGTTCTGAATAAGAAAAGTTACTGTATGACCTATCAACCACAGTGCAGCATTTTGTCTTTGCTGTGGCTTGAGATTGAAGAGTGGTAATTGAAATGTTGTAGGATGAAGAGTGTCCTTGCCAAATATATTATTGTCCTTCATATACTTTCCAAATTGTTCTCGTATGGAAAGAATTCTTGTACACGTATTAAGACGATGATGCAAGGAGTCTATTTGTTGACAATACTGACACATGTTGTTGTTTGCTCTGTTTATTTTAAATAAACGTTCTTTTGTTGCAATTATGTCATGAATTACTGTATACCACACAGAGCGCACTAACACCGGTAGTACCCGAGAACTAATATTCTTCCAAAGTTGAGTGAAATTGGTATTCTCTGGTACAATACGATGAATACGTAAAGGAGCAACAGAAACAGTTGTTACTAATGTATTGTAAATTACCTTTGATAGACCTTTGTCTACTAGGAACTGTGCGGGATCTAGATAACTCCATTCTTGTATATAAACCCAAAGGTACTTGAGATATCGTGGCACAACACGTAAATCAGGAGGAGTTCGCAAATCACCTGCTGTCGTCCAAAGCTGTAGCCAGAAAGCGGAAAAACACGATAGAGTATGCTGTATTTTCCGTCCACGACTTAAAAATAAAGCCATACACTTCAGACGAATATTTAGTAATCCTATTCCCCCTTCATTGGGTTGGAGACACAGAGTTGACAGGGGCACACGAAAGGTGCTTCCTTTCCATAAAAACCAACAAATTGCACTCGTTATTTGCCTTGCAATTGTTATTAAACAGAGCTAACGCAATATTGGTTTCCATTTATAAAAATAAAGTTGACTCTTATACGTTGAAAATTATTTGATGTACAAAGAATACAGTACGTGTATCAGATGTCCCCTTCGATGTAATTTAACTTGTAGTGTCGGTTTATGTATATCTGAAATATTTCACACACTATCGGAGGTGAAAGTGTTAAGTGGGCAACCCTGTATATCTCAACTACCTGACATTTTCAGGAGTGTGGAGGCTAACGTGGCGGAAGACCATCCTGAATTGAAACGTCCTGTACGACAGAATTCGCAAATCTCGGGATACAACTACAAACCTCCTCAACAGTCATTCACACCTGGAAATCAACAATCTCCAGGATCCAACAGCGGAATCTCTTCACAGGATTTTCAAAATAACTTCAATGGCAACTTCAACAACCGTCCATTTTTTCCACCTCGATCAACAAGCATCCTTGTGAACGACATTAACTTGAGCTGCACCTGTCAATGTTATCCTGTACAAGGTAAATGACCTCAGGTTTTCTGAAGAAACATATACCTAATATTGTACAGCTCATGCATTATGTACATACACTCCCCCACTCTTCCTACAGAGCTGCGCACGAGATCGGATGAGTCTACTTACCAATTAGAAGGGAAAGGATTAGCCTTTGCCTTGAACCGGGTAAACACATGCCCGACCTTCCATTCTACTCCTACCCCCTTCACAGAAACGTTGTTCCCCTATTGCGCATCGCGAGTGTCTTGACAAAATGCAAGAGCTGTACGTATTTAAGCACGAGTGAAGTATAGACACAGAAATAAAATTTTGAGCTCTCTTAATAAGTATGTTTCACTTACAACACACTGCGCATGTGCAGTAAACAAGAGCCCCTGTATATATGCTACTTGTAGACAGTCGTGCGAAATTGTTGCCTACATACAGGTGAACTCTCATCAAGACTCAAAATTTTAATTCCCGTATCAATGGAGTATAAAACTGTTATAGTGTCCTGCTGATATCAAGTTTCGGATTATTTATTGGCGTCCTTAGAAATCTCAAATGTTAACGTTACAATTGCTACTGTATATGTTGACAGTTCGTTACCATTTATCTATAGAAATATTTACACTATTATTAATTACAGCGGGAGGTAACTGCGCATATTAAATTTAACAATAAGATAGAATACCAGAACAAATATAGAGAAAGTCTTACAAGTATGGAATATAATTTTATTTTGTTTGTTTGTTTTTTTTTTCATTTTGGAACCTATACGTTTTGAATACTAAACGTAAAGTATCGTTCTGTTTATTGCTGAATGTTCCTGTGAATGGTACACCGGTCTTATTGTTAGAAGTTCGTAGAATGTTACGAAATGTTTGAAAAAAAAATAATTTCCTCCAAGACTAGCAAATTAATTTCTCGGAAACGCAATAATGATAAACGTTTCAACAGTTCAGCTTCTAACTGCAAACTAACACATTCGAAAGAGGATATCAGTGCGAAGTAATTTGGAAGACTTCAGATAGAATACAATTCGTCTCGGTTCGTATATCACACCATCATATTTGTAGCCCTATTTCATATTTGTAACACTTCCTCTACTTATGTCCGGCGAATTCCAGATTACAGTAACCCCAAGAACATCTATAGGCCACAAGAAAGAGAGAGAAAGAAAGATCAATGAAGAAAGAGTCAGATCAGTTTCTATAAGAATTCTTTGTTATTCACCTTAAATATGAGGAAGTGAAAATTTTGGCGAGAAGTTCTTTTCTTGTATTGTTATTCCTCAATGTTGATATATGTATATTCTTAAAGAAAAATAATCTACGTTTATAGCAATGAATGATTAATTGATTCAGTTTTTAAATTATGATGTTTTGAGGTTATAGATTACAACTTTAGTGTATCACTAATATGAAATAGTAATGCTGTAATCATGAAACAACGAGTCAAAGTCAGGATAGGAGAAGAAATGTCAGAAGGAAGTGAAATTGGGAAAGGAGTACGTCAAGGATGTCCTTTATCATCTATCCTGTTCAATATCTACTTGGAGGATTTAGTAAAGAACTGTTTTCAGAACATGGGAGGACTGATAGTAGGAGTAAGGAGAATAAAGTGCATAAGATTTGCTGATGATATGGCGTTGTTAGCAGAAGAGAAAATGATACTACTGGAGCTAAATGACAGCTATGAGCAGTATGGAATGAGAGATGAATACCAACAAGACGAAGACAATGATTATAGGAAAAGAAGTAAAGAAGGTAAACTTGCGAATTCTAAATGAGGCAGTAGAGCAAGTGAACAGCTTCAAATACTTAGGGTGTACTATAAGCAGTAACATGAGATGCTGCCAGGATGTCAAAATGAAGATAGAAATGCCCAAGAAAGCTTTTAATAAAAAAGGAGCATTTTCTGCGGACCTCTGAAAAAAGAACTAGGGAAGAGACTAGTAAAGTGCTTTGTATGGAGTGTGACATTATATGGGGCAGAAACATGAACATTATGACGAAGTGAAGAGAAGCGAATAGAAGCATTTGAAATGTGGATATGGAGAAAAATGGAACGTGTGAAGTGGACAGACAGAATAAGAAATGAATCTGTGTTGGAAAGAGTGGGTGAAGAATGAATTATGCTGAAACTGATGAGGAAGAGGAAAAGCACTGGAAGGAATGATGAACGGGAGAAGAGTTCGCATTAGATAGAAGAAGATTATCAGATCATAGACGACATTAAGATATATGGATCTTAAGAGGAAACGAAGAGGAAGGCATAAAATAGAAAAGATTGGAGAAAGCTGGGTTTGTAGTGAAAGACCTGCCCTTGGGCAGAACACTAAATGAATGAAGTTCTTTCAAATGTAATCTCACTCTGTGTGCATTAAATTAGATTGTTATACCATAGAAACGCCATCCGAAAAGTTCTCTTAGATTAAGAGAAACAGGATCATTAAACGCTAGAATTCCTAAGCCAATGGAAGGGCTTTAACGGAATGAACACTATGAAATTTGGTGTAACATTGGACCATTCTCCAAAGAAATCTCTACGTCGTATTCCATAGGCAGTAGGCTTTTCAAAAATCTCAGCTTATTCGACTACTAAATTTTTAAGATCGAAACCTTACAGAATGGATGTTGTCAAGAATTATCGGTCTCAAGACAAAGTAGAGCGAGTTTATGTAATTGAGTTTTATAGAACATAGTTGACGGTACTGTTTATCCAAGTCTAATAATTTTCTCAGATGAAGCATGGTTTCATTTACGGTTATTTATAGAGCAATAGATGCTGGAGCACAGATAATCCTGGAATGATACTCTAACTTTGTTGTATATGGTTTCTACAACTGCAAGAAGAAAAATAGGGGCCATATTTGTTTTAAGATGCAGGAAATTCAGAGCTCCGTTTTTTAATTG
Source organism: Periplaneta americana (assembly GCF_040183065.1). Lineage (NCBI taxonomy): Eukaryota > Metazoa > Arthropoda > Insecta > Blattodea > Blattidae > Periplaneta > Periplaneta americana. The sequence goes on from NC_091121.1 coordinate 92,650,734, forward strand.
TTTTCAGATAATGAGCGACAAAAATGCATATTTTCAGCAAGACTCTGTCACAGTTCATACTACCTAGGATTGTTTGGAATAAATAAGAAAAGTGATTAGTGATATGGTAATTTCTAGAGCAGCGGTTCCCAAACTTTTTCAGCCACGGAGCCCTTTTTGAAGCAAAATTTTCTCCTGGAGCCCCAAGAAATATTTAGTTATTATTTTTTATCTGTCTACGTTCTATGAAACATATTACAAACTCGTGTACACAAGATCCTTCGCACGAGCCTGTACGGCCATTTGTGCTATAACTATGCATAGTTTGAAACTTCAAAACAAAAATAATACTACTAATAATAAAATAGTAAAACAACAGTTATTATTGCTACTACCGTTATAATTAATTATCACAATTATAACTAATCTAACTTCATACCAAATTTCACAAAAAATAATAAAAATAAAATAAATGTAAGATATGAAGGAAAAACACAGTGAAACACACACACACACATATACATACATACATACATACATACATACATACATACATACATACATACATACATACATATATAAACAATTCAATTCCTTATTGAAACTGCACCAAATAACCCAAATAATAAATATGAAGATAATACATAAAAAAACCATAGGCCTTCACACGCAATAAAATACAAATAGAAAAAAAGACACAATAAATACAAAAAGAACATTATCCCCTAATTACCTCATTCGCTCAGTGTTAATACTACTCATTACAACACTAATAAATAACTCTTTCCCTTCTTTCCTCGGCTCCCTCCCCCTCGGGCAGTTCCACCCTCAACTGTCGAACTTTTGCCATGATTTTTTCCACACAGTCACAGAATTTAGCATTATTTAATATATCGTATGTTGCCAAGTGCCCCCTGCTAGATGTAATGAAGGATTCTGACAGGAATCGTTTCCTCAGAGCTTCTGTGGCTTCACACTCCGATAAAATATGGTGTGATGTCTCGCCTCTACCGCAAAGAGGACATATTCTCGCCCCCTCTTCGTTGACGATCTTAAGTGCCCTCCAGGCTCCTAGACGAAACCAGATTAAGCATATTACACACGATACATATACGGAAGTATGAATAATAAGTTATGTAAGGCTACATTAATAAAGGAAACAATAGTAAAAAAGTACTGAAGATAATACTATTTAAATCTACAAAATTATATAACAAGTAGTTAAGATAGTTAAAAACATGTTACAATGTTACATATACACCCGAAGTTAATGTGAAGAATATGCCTACTTCTTGGGGCAGAGTTTGTCAATGTCCGGTGTCATAGAAGTCAGTTGAAGACATAATATATCGTCTTCTGCGTCCAAACAAGCTCGATATTTTGTTTTTGTAGCCGTACGTACAAAGGTACGTAGTACCAAACATAATACCAAAAGGCGGTAAGAGAAATTTTGCTTCTGAACTTAACATCAAAAGATGCTCCCCTAACGTAGCCCAAAATTCGAGAAGTGGTTTGCCGGACAGTGGCTTTCCGAAACCATGTCTATAAGGATCTCATATTCTGCCGCAGTGAGGGCTGCTGGTTATTACTTAACTGGAAATGGATCTGCAATCCACTCACATTTCTTTAGAATCGATTCATGAGTGTCCCTTTGAAAGTTTTTTTAGTTGGTTATTTAACGACGCTGTATCAACTACGAGATTATTTAGCGTCGATGAGATTGGTGATAGCGAGATGGTATTTGGCGGTATGAGGCCGATGATTCGCCATAGATTACCTGGCATTCACCTTGCGGTTTGGAAAAACCTCGGAAAAACCCAACAGGTAATTAGTCCAAGCGGGGATCGAACCCGCGCCGGAGCGCAACTTCAGACCGGCAGGCAAGCGCCTTAACCGACCGAGCCACGCCGGTGGCCCTTTGAAAGTATGGCTTCGTATTTTGAAGCAAATTGTCAAGGTGTTCTTTCATTATTGCTATGAATGAATCATTCATTTTTATGTTATTTTCTTCTATAAAGTTTGCTGTCAATGAGAAACATGTCTAGTCCTTCTTCTCGACGCTTTCCATGTAGAATCCTATCTTTTTCTTCAGCACGGCAATTTTGTCATTAGCATCGAATATAGTCTTCCGTTTACCTTGTATGGATGAGCTAAATTCGTTCACTTTTGAAAAAATGTCTGCCAAGTAACATAATTTGCACAACCATTTCTGATCATTCAAGTAATCTGCTAGGAAACTGTTTTGGTCATTCAAAAGTAAAGAAATTTCCTTTCGAAGTTCATGTAAACGGGGCAACACTTTACCGCGCGACAATCATCGAACTTTAGTATGTAATACTAATAATAATGACTTGCGTATACTTCCCATATTTTCACACAGGATTTTGAGTAGCCTACACTGCAAAGGTCGTGCCTTAACAAAGTTGATAATTTTGACGGCATTGTCTAGTACTTATTTTATTATCGCTACATTTTTTCGTTGCGAGGGCGTGTTGGTGTAGTACATAATGACTACTTGTGCAGTTTTTTTTTAACTTTCTTTATCCTCGTAACAGTGCCAGCAACAGGACTTACTATGGCCTTTGCGCCATATGTGCACACGTCAATGCAATTGTTCCACGGTATCGAGTTTTCAACGAAGAAAAAAAATTCGTTACCACTTGTAGAGGATGGCAATGGCTTGCAGAACAAAATATCTTCATGAAAGAACTTGAAAATTCATACCGTACAAATGTCATTAACACAGCTAATCCGACAACGTCCATGGATTCAAGTTGTAGCGAAAATTTCGTTTGACTAATACGGGAAATTATATTTTTTACATCTCTTGATAGATTCTGGATCGATTATGCGCAGTGTTATTTGATAAGGTTAAGTTTGCAGTTTTTCGTCCACCATGCACTTCACTACCTTCACTAATAGTAGTTTCATAACAGTTTCAGCAAGGGTGTGAGGTTTACCAGCAAGAGCCAGATCATGACAAACCAAATACGACGCTTCCAGTGCTTTCTCGTTATTTGTCTTTACATGAGATAAAAATGTTGTCTGAAATGCATGGAGTTCGTCACTTTCTTTTGAAGTATTCTGCAGTTTTATTTGTGAATTCAGGATGAGTTTCGAAATGCCGTCTAAGCTTGCCAGGGAACATAGAACTATTGGGCAAAACTTTGTTATATATCACACATTGTGGAAGTCAATCTGCAAACTCAGTGAAATCCATGTTCAAATTAGAATCACAATATTATACTTCCTTTCAATACCTGTACACTAGGCATCGTAGACTCTGAGGCAGGATCTTGTTCAGCATATTCTGAACTCAATTCCGAGGAATTCGCACTATCTTCTTTGAAAGTAAGGTTACAGTTGTTATCTCCCTTTGATTGAGCATTGGTTGATGGCTGATGACTCTTAGATCTTGGGGAGCCCGTCTTAAGCCACACTTCCATTTCAACGAAAGTTTAGCTAATACTTGTGCAATCAAACGAATATGCAGGTATATATATTTTTTTAGGCAACGTAACAGTCAATAGATTGTAGGTTCCACGTACCACGAATAACAAACGCTGCCTGCCAGGTATATAAAACATAAAAGAAATTTCGAGAATTATCGAGTACTTGGCAAGCAAAAAAGATCGAGATAGTTCCAGTGACGAGTATATCTATTATTGGTGCTTCTATGTAGCAAGAAGGACGGAAACTACTTTCTGAGGAAGCATTTTTCGCTTAATGGAAGTAGTTTCTGTTTTTACCGCTAGAGACTAGATGGAAGCAGAAATTTTTGTGATCTTCATAACTGTCGCGGACGGAGTCCCTGAGAATCATTCGCGGAGCCCCAAGGGCTCCGCGGAGCACACTTTGGGAACCGCTGTTCTAGAGGGATATAACCCGAATTTTCCTCAGAATTAACGGTCTATTGTGTGAATAATCCCCACATTCTTTAAGAACTTAAAGACAACATAATAATAACTTTTACAAGTAAATTCTAATTTCATGAAAAGATTTCGAAAATGTGTGAATGCAGACGCACACCACTTTAAACAATTTCTGTAAAGAAGGTTAGCATTCATTAGGAAGTAAAAGTATATTAGGATGCAGGAGTTTTGTGTGTTGAACTACGCGGAAGGTTAAAATCGAAACTACCACTGTCTATGCCGCGCGCCGCTCGCCACGCATGCATAAGCTTCATCGGCCCAGAACCGAGCTGAATATTCTTCGTAAGAATTTTATAAGTATTTTCACCAAGCGCAACTTAATCCTTGTCAATTAATTCGGGATTATAGTTGGCTGTAGATGGGAAAGCTAGGTTAAGCATCTCGTGGTATGTTTCAGTTTGCATTTGTTCTTTTTGGCTTAGGTTCTGGTGAATTTTCTATGGTTTATTATCTCGGTTGCTGATATGACTAATACAACAATAATTGTTTGACTTCAAATCTTAAGACCACTGTCTTTAATTTCATTCTACTTTGTTATATGTTTGTATTTGTCTATGTTACACATTAAGAAATATAAACAATGTTTACTGTAAAGTACATAATTTTAAACCCTATAACAAAGTAAATTCCTTCCTGTACCTCGTTTTCTGTATTATAGTTCTAGTTCCTACACTCAGAATTATCCTCAATACTAGTCACAACTTGGAACAGAATTATATCCTATTTATTACTTGTTATATAACGAATGCATTTCTCTTTTTCAGGAATTACACCAATTGCAGGAGGTGTAGGGTAAGTATTCCAAAACTGTAAGTAGCTCATAACAGTGTTGAACTTTGTTATAATTTGCCTTGGATTTCGGTATATAGAAGAAAGAATAACTTCAAGGCTAGGACAAAAACGAACTCCAGATAAAAAAATTAATCTGAGAATTCAGATCAAGTACGCATTATCGGTAAAATACAAATGAAGAAGTTCAATCTTATAAGCAATTAAAAGTACCAGATTTGATTTGGGACACGACACATCTTGAGGAGAGGGATCAGGCTCTACGACACACATTGTGTTCCCTCAGTTACCCATTTCCGTTCGCTCGATTCCGCGGATTTCATGTTAATGACGCTTACATAATTCTTGCAGAATATTTCCAACGTAACCATGATCCCATTTCTATTTCCCTTATTTGACATAAAAGTCAACTCAAATTCACAGGAGTATAGAAACATCTGTACGAGTTAAGCAAGACCTTCAGTAAGAAAATAAGGAAATATTTCGCTAACATAGGCCTACCAATCCACTAATGTAGCGTTGTAATTTGTTGAATATCAACCAATCAGAGACATCAGTCACTGCTACTCGCTCCATGTTATATGACCGCTGAGTGCTGATGTCGCCACTGTCGTTGTAGAGAAATCAAAACCGGTCAATTTACAAGGGACGAGTAGTACAGTATTTTTGATTTCATATTGTTGCTTTTGTCTTCATGGTCATGTTGTTATAATAATGAGGTGCTCGGACGTAAAACATGGTGACTGGCATTTTGTTTAAAAATTATGCATGTAGCGTATAATATGGTAGCTTACATTCTGCGTCTAATGCAATAGCTAGTTTTCCAACATCTCATCAGATGGCAGAAGTGTACAGATTTTACATTCCTAGTACCTATACAAACTGTTGCACGTATAAATTACCTACCTAATAACTTCAAAACACTAAAACATCACTTAACATGTTTTACTTCCGAACCTCTCAATTATTACAATAATTTTAACGGTAGTATGATACATATTTGCAATAGTTTTCATTAAATACAGCCTATAATTATGATTTTACAACATTTTAGAGATGCTATTAAATCTTTTAATAAGGTACTAAAATTTCCTTTTTAGTCCAATTATTTATGTTATAATTTTACGCATGTTTTTTGTCGCTGATCATTCGCTTTTTTTTTTGTGTTTAGTAGGATATTTAAGTATTTAGAAGGTAATGGAAAGTATAGTGTGTCCATAGAAATCAACGAGGAACACCATAATCTAATACTATCAATTAATTAAAAATAATCTAATCAATTTTCTCGGCATCAAGTATGTGCATCCAATAAATGTAATTTCCTGGAATGATTTTTATACGAATATTGTTTGGGCAATTAGGAAGTTCATAGTGAGGGTTTTTTTTTCCCTCAACGTCTTCTTTGAGGTCCGGAAGAGATTTTTATGTATGCCTGCTCCATAATTTTAGTATTTACTGCATTTTTTTACAAACTGGTCTCTTTCTCTTCGAAACTACATTACTAAATGTTCAAAATGTGAATAAAATTTTCATTAAATTCAATGAAAACATTCTTACTTGCCCATGCATATATTATCTGAAATCTCACGTTGAAAAATGTTAAATATCTTGAAAATTAGGAGCTAAAATATTATTATGGATATCAAAAACATGAATAAATATCCGATTTTCAAAAATTTATTGTGCCTATGTTCTAAAGTAGAATGCCTATATATGAAGAATATGGCCATATAGAGAGTGTCCGCTTGTTTGATCTACTAGATCAAAGATACTATAGTCACTTTTTAACATATTTAACAACTTTCTTAGCACTGTATTACTGTGTACTGATTGCAGTGTCTGGAATTAAAGTTTTGTGAAGGGAAATAAATGTTATACATTAGCAAAAGAAACATTATTTACAGAAATATTAGTCCGAAATGACACTCTATAGTAGCGGTCATCAGCACAGTGCACTCTCGAGCTCGAGTCCCTTACACTCAAGCACGCTGGTGCATTCATGGCTGCTGGCTGGTATAAGCAGTATCCAGTGGCGAGGTTTCGTTCGTGCTAGAAATTACATAACTTGTTAGTGGAATTCAACAATAATAGTTTCAATGAAGCACACAATATTCATGTATGCACTTAAATAAGCATATTTTATATAGGCCCTAATGAATAAATACTTAACATGTTTGTTTATGATGTTTTTATTGGGTTATTTTACGACGCTGTATCAACATCTCAGGTTATTTAGCGTCTGAATGAAATGAAGGTGATAATGCCGGTGAAATGAGTCCGGGGTCCAGCACCGAAAGTTACCCAGCATTTTATTATGTTAATGACTTAAAAATATGTCTCTTCTGAAATTGAAAGGTCCAGTGAAAGAAGTGGACAAGTCATAAATCCTGATATGTACAATATCTCATTATTTCACTGGGATCTTCACCTTTCATCTCGGCCCAAGACTAAATAATATGAATGGTTAGAACCGGAGATAAACCCAAGTAACTGATACAAACGATTTTTCGAAAATTTCGTAATTTAATACTTGCCGAAATTAGATTTCTAGAAAAAAATATATATGAATCAAATTTATTTTACAGTTAAACGTGCCCGAAAAATTAAAAACAAAAGAACAAAAAAAAAAAATAATTGGAGACAGCAATATGAAATCTTGATAGGTTTCTGCCGGACTCTGTATTGCTTCATTTCTTATTGTATTTATGTAAGCTACATTAAATGTGACTAGTAACAAAGGAAGTCAGTAATTACGTATTCTTTCTTTTTCAGTGGTGGTTGTGCTGGTAATGGTCAGTGTTGATACGTGCTGGTTCTGGACAAAATTCAATAAAATTACGTCATTAACAATAATTTATATATACTGGTGAGTAGGTCGGCATATAAAAAGAAGAGGCATGCCAATTTTAAACTACATTTGGACTCACATGTTTGTTAGAAGTTAAGAAAAGCATTAAAACTCACAACAGCAGGACTATGACAAAATAGTGCTCCGAAGAGATTCTGCATATCACATTAATATTCAGTAGAAGAAAACAGTGCACAATAAAAGAATGGACCATAATAGGCTAGAAAACAGAAAACGTTGCCCTATTTTCAATTTTCTCCGTTTTCACTGGTATCAATGTGCAGATAGTTATTTCCAGTAGGGTATAATTTATATTCTCTGTTAGTTTTCCTTGTGTAGTTTAATTTAATTATGTACAGTAAATTAATGTAAAATTACTACTAATAAAGTAATGTTTATCTCCTATTTTCCTATTCTAGGTCATACATCATGTGCAATAACGAACAGTTATCTTTAGTAATTGCAGGAGTGCTGTTTCATCTTATTGATGGGGCTCGTGAAATTATGCTAATAAGATGAATCCACGAGTGCAATTTAATAAGATTATTCAACGAATAGAAAGTTACTTATGTCCCGGCCACCACAGGATTGAAAGTATAGAGTAGTAGATAATTGATGTGATCACTGTAAGCTCACCCAGTCCGCCCTGAATACGTACCTTACTTATATACGAAAATCGTCTTGCATGAACGAAGAATACCGCCATATTTATTTAATGTAACAGTGGGTTTCAGTGTTACCAACACAGTAATAATATTCACACCTAATCAAACCTAACCTAACCTGTCACATAATACACACCTAATCAAACTTAACCTAACCTGTCGCATAATACTACACACCTGTAGTAACATTCCTCACACTTAGTATCATTTCGTTTTCATGTATTGCCGGCTCTGCTAATCGTGTCGGTTTCCATCTAGTGGAAGTGGATCGTAGACTACTAATACTACTAATTTGAAGAAGCAATGGCGACTTTCATAATAATTACATTTTACATGTTTCTTGATATGCTAAATGTGTTAATGTGGTAATAATTCTCTATATATGATACAGTAAGATTTTAAATGTGTTATGGTTGTGATAAAAGTATTGAAAATTGGTTTATAGCGCCACATTGGCAGTAACAAAAGTATGCAATATTCGTTCAGTGGCCGGTGGATGCTCTACATTGACCAAATAACTTGCAAAACCGAATTACTTACGTAAATGATAATTTTTACTATAAAACACAGCAATAAGGCATTATGTTTCCTTGTGATAAAGTTAAAAAACAAACTACTACCTATCACGGCATACTAATAGTTATTTATGGTACTTGTGAGGTAAGTGCATCTTTATTGCACGAGTGGAAAGATTTAAGCACGAGGCGTTAGCCTCGTGCTTAAATTACACGAGTGCAATAAAGATCACGCTCACAAGTACCATACGTAATTTTATCCATGACCATAACGAAAAATTATGTTTTATAAAAGAAAATATGTTGAAAATAAGTCCTCATGTAATCACATACCACGGCATGGATTTTAGAATCAATACGTGTACTAGGTAGGTCATGATGTAGGAGGCCATGATTAGTAAAGAATGGTATCTAAGGCGTTGGATAAATAACAAATTATAATTAATTATGTAATTTTAATATATATTTTTTCATTTTAAACGTGTATTTTCGTCATTTTAAGTTTCAGGGATTATTTAGAAGTGTTCACGGGACTAATTTGATTTAAATAATTTCACATTTTACTTCTGTAAACTTAAGAGGAATATTAAAACTTGGTAATTTCCTAGAAGACGGGTAAAATCCAACATGGCTGATGAAAACTACCAAAAACGTTCTGCCAACTATGAAGTCCAAATGTCACCAAACATCGCAAAATCAAAGATGAAAAATCAAATATATATTCATATTTTTAAAGAAGAACAAGCCCTCCAAAAAAATGAAAATATATTTAATTTTTCGCCTTCGATTTTTTTGGCGCTTCGTGGCATTCGAACTTCATAGTTGGTAGTACTTTTCTGGCAGTTTTCGTCCGCACTTTACCCCCAAAAATCATTAAAACACAAAACAAAACATAATAATTTATCATCTTATCAAATAAAATTCAATTCTCATCGACGTCTTCAACGACAACCTCTTCACTTCCAGTATAAATGACACAGTCTTTAAGGCAATCTAAACTTAAACCATGCAGGCAACAAAGAACTAAACCAACACTTTGTCGTACAGTCAACTTTGCATAAATAAACCACGTGTTTACACTAAATGAAATTCTCTTCGAACACTTATTACATCTTAACTTCTACAGAAAATTCAGTAAATAATTCCTTTAAACCACAGAAAAACAGTTTTCTTCTCAACATTCAACACAATCCTTCTTCACCAGCGAAAGAACTAAACCAAAATCGACACAAAATTTAATAGATAAATTTCAGAACACGGTTTCCTTCCTTTCCCTCTTACTTCAAAATTCCAACCTTGTGCACACAAAATAAATTATTGGAACTGAAAAGTGGCTTTTCGTAAGCATGATGATGCGCATTCGACAAATGCAGACAAATCTACAATGTAACACCACTCACGTCAAACAACCAAGAACAACAGGACAACGTCATTATCCATGAAAAATTAATGAAAATTCTAGAATAAATGATAACTATAACCAATCAAATCGAAAGAAAATCACAAAAATCATAAAATGAGAAACTTTCAATAGCTTTAGCCATCAGACACAACATAACACCACTCACGTCAAACAACTAAGAACAATTGATAACGTCATTATCCAGTCAAAATTAACGAAAATTCTAGAACAAATTACAACTATAACCAATAAAATTAAAAGAAAATCACGGCGACACCTAGTACAAAAACCTAGAACTAACATGTAAAAGTCACTAAAAGATCACTAACATTTAACTCTGAAATAAAGAAGTTGGTAATACTTACTACATTCAACCAAGTGCCCGTCTTCTATGAAATTACCTAAAACTTAATTAATCATCGTGTCTGTTTAGCTCAATTGGCTAACGCGTGTTGTTTTAAAATCCTATAAACCCAACTTCGCAGGTTCAAGTGTCCTCGCATCCCAAAAGGTAAATTATTATAAAATTTTAAAAAGATGCATATTAGATATGGATATAATGTACAAATTACGACGTAGCAGGTAGAGAAAAGAGAAGGAGATTGAGTGTATGTATATTTAAGAAATGGTAATAAAGAAGTAGAGGTAGTGACATCTAGTAACTAATATATTAACTTCTTGAGTAATAGTTCAATGGAAAAGTATACGTGTGTACCCGGGTACTAGGAAAATACTAATGAACTGTGAGATAAAGTTCAAACTGAGAGGTAAAGTCTTTATCTCACTAGTGAAATAAAGTAATGTTGAATAAAAGCCTACTTTACAAACGCAATAGTAATATACGTTACAAGAGCGGTATGTTGACGTTTTCATGGTCGAGGAAGAGATTGAAAAAGCGAAACGTAGTTGAGCTTTTTTAATTTCCGAGAACATGAAAACAAACATACCGCTCGTGTATCGTACATTATTTTGTGCGAAGATCGTTTATTACATACCTGAAAGACGAATTTCTAATTAGTTGCAATGAAATCTCCATGTTGGTTTCTGTTTAATGACGCCAACTTCGGAACACCAAAATATCTTTCTTCAACATTGTTGCTGTAAAAGGTTTTCTGTGTTTACTATACTCCAGCAGGCCGTGATATACGTCTGTCTTTTTTTCCCCCAGTCTATAAATGCGAACTTAAAACAAACCGTAAGGTTATGTAATGATTTATTTTTTATTTTAATATTTTAACAATAGTATTTATATAACATATTGCAGTAATAACATCGGCATCTGGAATCTCGTTGATTTTTTCACGGCTTCCTTAATGTTACTTGTATCAGGAATGCAATAAGTTTCGTGGAGTAATAGACTTTACTTAATTTTTGCAAATATTTAAAAACAATAATTAACATTGCAATTTAGGTGAAATTGCAGTGGTAAGTTTCCAATTTATAATTATTACTATGTTAAATGTCTCTAAAAATAATATGTTAAAACCTAAAGCAGTAAAATGAATGTCGCGCTTAAGCGGTAAGAAGAGGGAAATTGTATGTGTGTTACGTTGGGAATACTGAATGTGGTATTTCACACTTACCGCGTATTGGTTCTGTGCGGAAAACAAGCAAATACGCACGATCTCGCACAAAAGTATTTAGTAAAGGCATGTTTTTCGTTATGGTCATGGATAAATACTATTTCCAACTACTCAGAGCGGAAATAGGAAACAATAATTAACCTCAAAAGTAAGATAAGCTGAAATGTTACATTAATAGAATAAAAACGCGAAAGGTTTTTATACATTTATTTATTACTTGAAGTTACAGTTATTGAAAATGCAATTATCAAAGTTAAATTTTGTTGACTTTTCTTGATTTTTGACATTAAAGTGGACTGGACTGAGCTCGAGGTAGAGGGAGTATCAGTGGGATGGGTAGGATTTCGTAATTTCTCTACGATCGATGAATGATGCCGTTTATTTATCTGCAGGTAGGGTTTCAGTGACGCTGTATTGGCGTGACCTGTCTCTTTATTAATTGTAATATTACATATTATGCAGGGTCTACAATAAGTATGGACTATTGCTAATAACTTCTTAAATTTTAGTTCTACAAAGCATCGTTTTTATACAAAAGCTAGTTGGAGATAGACCATACAACATGATGCCAGTGTTCCAAAAAAGTTATTCAGGTATACAGAGTGTAACGTTTCAGAAATGCCTTAAAATCAACTAATCACAGTTGTGTTTCTTGATAAGATGCTTTGTAAGGAAGCGTATGAAATATTGGTAATTAGGCTTACTTCTTAAATTTTAATTTAAAATAACGTTTTACACAAAAGCTCTTGGAGATAAACCATACTACATGATATCAGTATTCTAAAAAGGTTAGTTGTTCAGGCATTTGGAGTGTGACAGTAAACTTTATGTTTTTAATGGTACCCTATATTAAAATTTACATATTCCGAATCTCCATTAAATTTTATGTATGAATATGTAGAAATTTTACCCATTCACTTGTTTTATATCTTTTAAGTACTTATTAAACTTGTTTCGTGGACTTCAAACTTGAGACAAATAAGTATTCAAAATCTTGTTGAGTAGGCCATAAAACTGAACAAAACACTATGACTAACCAAATTTTACCACAGGTGCTCAAAATAAGAACCATTCACAGTCAAACAATGTCCGAGTCTATCACGAAAACAGTCTACTGTAAATAGGAGATGGAACAGATCAGTCATGTAACTGTGAGAAAGACAATGAATAATTGTTTCCATGATAGATTGAGACATTGTTTGGCTGCGAATGTTTCTGATTTTGAGGATCTGTTATCAAGCTTGGTTAGTTACAGTGTTTTGTTTAGTTTTATGGCCTATTCAACATGATTTTACATACTGTACTTGTCTCAAGTCTGAAGTCCACGAAACGGATTAATAAATAGTTAAAAGATATTAAATGTGTGAATGGGTTTAATTTCTACATATTTATACGTACAATTTAATGTAGATTCGGAATATGTAAATGTTAATATAGGGTGACTCATTACAGCCACAACAAAATTACAAAACACTTCCACATATGCAGAACACATCACAAATGCTAACCACACCTACAGAGACATCAGCACAGATATGGAAATTCTACACATCCAACCAAAAAGCCAGGAACTAAACACACTAGAACAATATGAAATATACAGACACACAAAAACACATCCAAATGAAATTCTCAACACACAACTCAATTTCAGAGCACACACACTCTTTGACTCCACATTACACTACACAAATACACCCCTACAGGAAACAAAACAAAAGGCGCCAATACCAGCTACAACCAGTTTTGAAGAAGACCAATATCAGGCCGAAACCTGTTAACTATGACCGATAGAATTTAACAGGAGAAAGACTGTAGTCCTATAAGTTCATAATAACGATGTGTCTTAACACTTGGTTTCACTCCGATCCTTACATACATTAACATCAATGTTTGCTTTCATTCCTATACGTACAGTTCAGTGCGAGGCTTGTGGTAGAAAGCCTCTAAAAGCATGACTATAATCTTTGCTATCAAGTTTGAGGGAGACCGGAGGTATCGATTCGCCACATCTCCGTACGAACAGAAGCTAGCCTTCCGTCACTATAATACGTCGCGCTATGTGTATTGATATATTGTTGAATGTTAGTTTAAGCAAAAGTGCATGCGTGTGTATGTTATTAATTTAGTATAAAATGGCTCATACTGAGAGAACATTGTGATTATTATTTGTAGAATTGAAAGAGAAACAGTTTTCAAGTTGGAAGTATGAAACAAAATGTGCTTACCAAGATAGGAGATCGACAACACATTTACATTTTAAAATAGCGAATGGAAGAAAATAAAATAGAAATTTCAATTTCCATAGTATAAGAAATATCCTTGGCTAACATGTGCTCTGAGACAAATAGCCTAAGTTATATTGTTAGACTGTATTCTATTAGGGAGTAAAAATGAGTTATCATCAGACATCGGATTCTAGGGCAAATGCCTATTTTGTTTCTTTAGGAGAAAAGTAAAAATAATTATTAATATTTGTGTTTCATGGAAATTGAAAGGTATTCAAAGAGTTTTATAGTGCCCTAAAATGCCCTAAAACGGTTATTAGAGCCTAATTTGTTAATATTCGCCTAGAAATGCCTAACTCACTGTAAAGTTTCGCATTTTACTCTTACTTTTTATAATTTATACATGCATTCACTGCGAAATTTAAGGCATTTAAAAAGTGGAAAGTTTGCTTCACACCGGCCATGAAACCATTGATAAAGGAAACAAAATGTTTTGAATCTCACGACACTCGCAATAGATTTCACCGAATTTAACATGTTTGGAAGCATAAATGCCGACAAAGAACCAACCTTAGTTTTGAAGCAGGCAACAATCACAACATGTCCTGCTACCGATTCAGAGATATACTATACTATAAAAATGACTGTTTTCGGTCTGAAACCGATTAGCTGTACTGCCCTTCAGAGTGTCATAAAATCACAATTTTTGGAGAAAGAGTGTTTTTGAAATATTTATGAAAAGTCGTAAAACTGCTAATGAGTAGGGTAAACCGTTACAAAATATTTAAAAGAATGGCACTCCTAATGTTAACACTACCAGGAAATGCAACAATAAGTGGAACTTGGTATTTTTGTCCAATTGAATCTCAATAACAACGGTTCATTTGAATGCTCGTTAACAGTTGCTCTTTCCCTCACCTTATTGTGTTGAGAAGTTTTGAGCGGTAGGACGTTTTCCTGTGAAGTTTAACGCGATAATGCCGAAAAATATAAGTGCAAAATCTACATTGATCCGGCAATGGCTAACAGAATATTCAGAATTCACTTATGATGGAAAAATAATATTCTGCAAGATTTGTAGCAAACAGGTATGTAACAATAGTTGAAATATATAAATTCTATTAATTTTAATGAGTAGGCCTATAATATTTATACATTGACTGAGCTATCCTGAGGTATAATTCTTTTTAAGACCACTACACTTTAACCTTTTAAATTCCGATAGTTAAAGTATTTGCAGGTCATTAAAATTTTGATTGTTCGAACCCACTAACTTTGTGATAGAAATACGGCAATACAACAATTATGATTTTATTTTAATTCAGTTTACTTTACATTTTTAGATTTCGCAAGAAAAGAAGTGCCACCTAAAGCAGCATGTGCAAGGAGCGGCTCATAAGGCTAAAGCTCAGCAGAAAAATCAACTGCAACAAACTTTACTAACACAGCCTACTTCATCCAATCTCAGCAGCAATTTCTATGCTGATTTAACCAGAGCGTTTGTTGCTGCTAAAATTCCCTGGAATGCAATTGAAAATCCGGTTTTAAGACAGTTTTTACAAAAATACTGCAAATAAAGTATCCCATCTGAGTCGACCCTAAGAAAAAATTACTTAGACAGAACATACAATGAAACTTTAGCTTCCATTCGGGAGGATATAGGTGGTTCTTACATATGGGTCTCTGTGGATGAAACCTCAGATCCTATGAATAGGTATATAGCAAATATGGTAGTAGGAAAACTTAGTCCTGATGGACCTTCGATTCCACACCTCGTATGTGTTAAGGAACTTTCGAAAGTGAATAGCCAAGCCATTGCTTATTTTGTAAATGAAGGCCTACAGTCTTTATACTCAGGTAATATAGATGATTCTAAAGTTCTGTTTTGTACTGATGCTGCCTCATACATGGTTGCTGCAGCTCCACTTCTTAAAACATTTTATCCTAACTTCACGCATGTAACCTGTCTAGCACATGGCCTTCACAGGGTTTCTGAAACAATCCGGAATGAATTTCCTCTTGTCAATTCGTTTATTTCTAACACAAAAAAATGTTTTTGTAAAGCCCCATCCAGGATTTCAATATTCAGAGAGAACTTTCCAGATATCCCACTCCCACCTCAGCCGGTTGTTACACGATGGAGAACCTGGATTCAGTCAGTGGTGTATTATTCTAAGTATTTTAAAGAAGTGGTCACAGTTATTGATAAATTACCTGAAACTGATAGTGCAGCGTGTGTGAAAGCAGTGAAAGATTGTCTGAATGACTCACGAGTGAAAAACGATATTGCCTACATAACATCAAACTTTTCTTTCATACCTGCAAGCATTGAACAATTAGAACGTGAAAAACAATCTCTTTGTAGCCAAATAGCAATAGTAAAGGAAGCTCAAGTGAACATACATTCTGCTTTGGGTGAAACTGGGAAAAAAGTTAAAAATAAGTGGGACAACGTATTAAATAAGAATGTAGGATTTTCATTGTTGGAAAAAGTATGAAGAGTGATATCGGGGGAAAGTGTAAATGTTCCAGTAAGTATTGATGTTTCTATTGTACCTAATTTAAAATTTGCGCCTCTCACATCAGTTTCGGTTGAAAGAAGTTTTCCTGCTTTCAAAATGATTCTCAGTGACAAAAGGCAAAGGTTAACTGTGAAGAATTTAGAAAAAATTCTGGTGGTGTACTGTGCAGATAATTATAATAAAGTCTGAGCATGGAACTGAATTTCAATAACTTAAAATGAGTAATCTTGATATCAATAATCATTATTTCATTAGTTTCAATATATTAAATTTGTGCAGCTCTGTTTATAAATATAATATAGTATTCTTTTTTAATGTTTAAACATACTTTTTTGTGCGTATTTTAGTGAATAACTAAAACTTTCAGTGAAAGAAATAAGTATGATACCTTGATGTGCCTAAAATGCCTATTTTCATTAAAATAGAGCCTAATTTTACAAATTTTGAGCTTATTTTAGGCGCCTAAAACTGCAATTTTTAGTGCCTAAAAATCCGATGTCTAGTTATCATTATCTTCTTGTGAGGTCTGTGCCACAAAGAAAAGCCGAGAAACATCTGCTCTTCCTATATGAAGTAAGCAGATTTTTCAGCCTACCCAGTATTTACATCTTAGCTTCGTCACTGGTATACACTAACTTTCCAATGATGTTCAGCGTAATCCACCACTGTACTAGCTCCATCACCTACTGTTAACCTCAACTTTTAACCCTTCCTCCTTGCCATGTACACCGACGTTCAAAGATATCTGACCCTATTAATCGATAGTGATCGATAATTTGTTTTTTTTTTTTAATTCGTCAACTTTTGGATACAGTATCGAAATCTTGAGTGATCTCCCGACTGTTCCTAATTACTTTTACTTATTGCTGAGAGGTAGTTCATTTATGATGCTGCACTCCCGTCATAACCAGGATGAACAGCTTGAAAACAAATTTGACAGATAACTATGAGAAGAGGAACAAAGGTGTACGATGTCTTGTGTAGTACTGAGGGTTATAAGTTCCTAGTTTTGATACATACACATTTTGGTGGGAATGTGCCTGTTTATAAAATGTTTCAGCGAGTCTCCTAATGATAACTGGGATACTTTCCACTTTTAGATCTTGATGTATCTCTTCGTTTCTTGTGTACCACCCGCTGTTATGAATTACACGTAATACTTTATTTTGTACAACTCGAATGGGATCTAATGTTGTCTTAGGTGCGTATCCCCATACTGTAGAACCTTACAAAAGCACTGATCTAATCAGCAATTTATAAATTGTCACTTTTTTAGATGTTGACAATGCACGTGTTTTTAAAAGGGGATACAGTTGTACCATTCTTGCTATTGTTTTTGCTCGTGTATTTGCAATGTTGGTATGCCATAATAGACGACTATCCAAATGGATTCCAAGATACTTAACAGAATCCTGAAATTCAAGGGCAGTACCATACAGTGTGAGTTTAGTTTGTGGTACACTTCGAGTTCTACTGAATGCTATTACTTGACTCTTCATTGTATTTACAGTTAAGCGCCAATGTTGGAACCATTCTTCTATAAGGTGGACATGCCGTTGAAGTCGACCAATGGCTAGATCGGCATTACGATGTGTAGTGTATGCTAGTGTATCATCTGCATATAAGGCTAACCTGGTGATAATTTGTTGATGTAAGTGTGGATTCTTTAGTTGTTACTTGTATGAATAGATGGCGAAGATAATAGTCACTGTTGCCAATCGTAAATAAATATACCCGTGCTAAAGAATTCAATTTTTCATCCCACTCTACTGATTGTAAAACAACACCGAATATGAGTAGAAATCGCTGAAAGTGGTTAGTAATATTGGTCGACATTATG